>NW_006921988.1:1864109-1865284 GCF_000298275.1 Orycteropus afer afer
TTATATCCTGCGACGTTGCTAAATCCCTCAATTAGTTCCAGTAGTTTTTTGATTGAATCTCTTGGGTTTTCTAGGTATAGGATCATAACATAGATAGTTCTTAAATGAGCATAATGCTCTAGGAAGGCTTTTTTTTTTTTTTACTAGTTTAGCTAAACTATTATTTGGTTTACTTCAGGGGGATGTTTTTGGTTTAAGGTTTAAAGATTATCTCAAACCAAATATTTTCAGGAGTTCATCCACACTCCATGGCTCCAGAAAGTCTACAGTCCATGAGAATTTGAAATTCTGTTCTGCATGGGAAATGATCAGGATATATATATTTTTTAAATCAGAATTCTTCTATGGAATCTTTGATCAAAATGTTTAGTAATGGTAGCCAGGCACCATCCAGTTCTGGTCTCATGGCAAAGGAGGCAATTGTTCATGGGGGCAATTAGCTACACATTCCATATCCTCTGCCTATTCCTAACTCTCCTTCTTCTGTTGTGTGAATAGAGACCAACTATTGTGCCTTGGGTGGCCACTTGCAAGCTTTTAAGACCCCAGGCACTAATCAACAAAGTAGGAGGTAGAATAGAAACACTAAACATACTATTAGGCCAATTCACAAGGATGTCCCATGAAACCATGACCTTATACCTCCAAACCAAGGAACAAAATCCCATGAGGTGTTTGACTGTACATAAATAGTCTCATCAGCTACTCTGTTTTGTGGTCACTGTTGTAAGTACATCTATTGCACAACTTTTGCCAATTCAACTTTTTACAGCTGTGCAACGTATTGACAATAATTACAATAATTGACTGTGCAAGCCCACCCTTAATCAATGTGATTTTCCCATCACTGTTAATCCCCTTCTTCCCTCTCCTGCCCCTGATAACCACTAATAAACTTTGGTTGCTTTACATTTGCCTTTTCTTTTCTTTTTATTTAAGTGAGGTCGTACCACATTTATCCTTCTGTGATTGGCTCATTTTGCTCAGCATAATGTCTTCAAGCTCCACCCATATTGTATCATGTATCAAGACTTCATTTCTCCTACTGCCTGAGTAATATTTCATTTTATGTATGTTGTTGTTGTTGTTGCTATGTGCCGTCGAGTCGGCCCCGACTCATAGCGACCCCTCCTTGGGTTTCCGAGGCAGTATCACTACGGAAGTAGGATTGCCCA
>NW_006921988.1:1866834-1867964 GCF_000298275.1 Orycteropus afer afer
GAGTGTATTTGCCTCATGTAAATGTTAACCTCATATGCCTGTCTTTTGCTTGGCTGCAAGCCACAGGTGTGGGTTCAATTCCAGACCTGAAGGGCAGGTAGGGATCATAGTCTCAGTGGTTCCATCAGACTCTGTCAGACCAGCAAACCTGGTCCCCCCACTTTTTTATAATTTTGAGTTTTATTCCACATGTTCTCCCACTCTATCCAGGATCTCTTACATAGATTCTCCTCCAAGTAGTTGACAGTAGTAGCCAGGCACCATCTAGTTCTTCTGGTCTCATAGTTGTATAGGCTGAGGACTGCATGGTGTACAATTTGCTTGGACTAATTATTTCTACGAATCTTTGTTTTTCTTCATTCTTCTTTGCTCTGGATGAGGAGAGACCCATCGTTGCATCCAGATGGCTACTTGGAAGCGTTTAAGATCCCAGTAGCTACTCGCCAAAGTAGGAGGTGGAGCAAAGTTTTGTGTAATATGTTATGCCAATTGAGCTTGATGTCCTCTGTGACTAAGTTGGCCCACAGGTCCAACTAAGAGTAAATAAATTTCTGATGGTCTGAAGGCTTAACTGTCTAGCAAGCAAAATTAATTGTGTGTCTTTTATTCCCCTCAGTGAATTTAATCAGATCCCACTGAGGTGTAGCTTTTGTCTTCCATTTTCCATTAAATGCACATCTATTTTCATAGCTGACCAAATGTATAGGCTCAAATACTTCTGACTTCTTACCACCGATGTCATCTTCCTCATTGCCTATGTCCATTTGGTTGCAAAGCCCTGCCCATTTCTTCTTCAAGTGTATTTATGTTACAAGTCTATCACCACTTTCATCACCTAGACCATATAGCCTGTTTTCTTTGTCTCTTTCTCTCCTCTTCATACTATATGTATATCACCTCCAGATTAATGCTTGTAAATGCATCTCTGATCAGATAGCTACCACTCCAGTGTTTGCCAAAGTATGTTCCATAGAACTTCCAGAAATACAAGACACTAGTCTGATCAGCCAAGAGGCAGTTTAAGCATAGGTACTGAAACAAGGCGGGCTTGTGCTTACTCACTGATCTGCACTGAACACTTTCCCTTGTTACCCTCCCGAGAGGGACCGGGTCTCCGGGAGCTAGGTAAG
>NW_006921988.1:1880271-1880682 GCF_000298275.1 Orycteropus afer afer
TCTGTATCCTGCTCCCTTGTTTCTATCATTTTGTCATGCTTCTTTGTGTGGACTTCGATGGTCTGTTGTTTCTGAAGCATCATGGCATTGTTCTATTTAGATCTCTGTTAACTGTTTGTGAAGAGCATCCAAGGGTGATTCAGGCTATTCTTGGTGGTTTTTTATCACTGGCCTGTTGGTGGAGAAGGAGGTAGTGGCTCTAGCTCAGTAAGTTAATTTGTAGGAGGTGTGGGTGTAGTTGTGTCTTACGGGGACTGTTGTTGTCTCCCACTCAGTTAGACACAAATTACAATTGAATAACCAACAAAATACTAAAAGCACATGGTCGAAAAACACACCATGTAATCACACAGGAACAGTAACCAAAAGAAGGAAAAAAGAGAAAAGAAGAAAGAAAAAACAAGAAAACCT
>NW_006921988.1:1882538-1883506 GCF_000298275.1 Orycteropus afer afer
TGGCTGAGCAGCTGGATGTAGTTACTCCCCATGATGAGATTGGTAATTAATTCCATGGTGGAATCTACCAGAGCAGCTGAGTAGCTGATCTAGGAATGTGGGATGCTTCCAGTATATAAAAAGCAACTTTGAGGAAAGTCTCCAGCTTATGGCATGCTTGGACCCTGCATGTAGCCAAGTCGTTGTTCAGCAGTCTGCATGCTCTGCCAATCTTGAGACTTTTGATAGACTTGAATTAGTGGCCTGCCATGTTGTTTGGTGATATTGGGACTGTTCTTTTTCACTTGTCAACCTTGGGTTTGTCGGCCTCAGCAGCCAGCAGCTGCCCGAGTGAAGAAAAACCTCTAGCTTCAGTGGGCCGGGAGCAGGAGGCAGAGCTGAAGCTCAATGTTGAGGGGCTTTCACCCAGTCCCTAGAGCCTGGCACTTTGAACTCAGACGTCTAGCCTCCAAAACTGTAACAGGATACACTCCTGTTTGTTAAAGCCAACCTATTTGTGGTATACTCCTGTCAGAGCAGCACTAGGTAACCAAAACATCAGTCAAATTATGTACTTTTTTTTTTTTGAAAGTGAAAAGTCATATTCCTTAGTTCCAGGAAGTCTTTTTTGATCTGTGGTTGACCATCATTAAGCATTCCTTCTTTTTCCCTAAGTTTTTACCTCTGTCCTTCAGCAGTTCAGTCAGTATTGCAGGTCCTCTCTGGCAAGTAGTCTGACACTACTTAAATGAAAGTCTCTCTACATATTGTCTTCTCTGATTGAAAGGCCAGGCTCTTGCAGCCTCCCTGGCAGAGAGGACTGATCACTATATTCAGTTTCCCCACAGATCCACCCAGGATCATTCTCTATTGCTGATGGTGCACCTACTCTGGGGTGGGGTAAGTTGTTGGATTTCCAGGGACTACAGCTCTGGTAGCATAGTGGCTAAGGCACTTGACTGCTAACCAGAAGGCTGGCGGTTCAAACC
>NW_006921988.1:1883706-1884841 GCF_000298275.1 Orycteropus afer afer
TCAAACCCACCAGCCACTCCTCGGAAGGAAGATGGGGCAATCTACTTCCGTAGTGATACTGCCTCAGAAACCCAATGAGGGGTTGCTATGGGTCGGGTCCGACTCGATGGCACATAACAACAACAACAACAACAACAACAACAACAACAACAGGAACTGAAGTATTAAGGAGCTCTGGTTCTCACTCCCAGGATCTCTTGTCACAAGGATTTACCAGGCTCTAGTTACATCTGAAGGGAAGCAAAATTCTGTGCGGGCTCCTTCCTCAGGACTTCAAAAGGTCAGTCCAGGACTTCCTCACACTCTTTTACCCCGATCTGCCTGCTGGGCCTTGTGGCTGCTCCTGTTCAGAGAGATACGAGGTATTTGGATTGGCTTTGTGAGGCATAGGACTGTGGTGATGCATGTTTCTTCTATCAACTTCCCAGAATCCCCTTTAACTTTCTTTCTATCTCTTAATATAGGCGGTTCCCACAGACAGCTAGATAAAGGACATTTATGCATAGAAAACCACATGAGCTGAGAATCTGAACAGTACTGGTTATTGCTGTTAAGGCATTTAAAGGAGCCCTGGTGGTTAAACACTTGACTGCTAACCAAAAGCTCAGTTGTTCAAACCCACTGGATACTCTGGGGGAGAAAGATGCAGTAGTCTGCTTCCGTAAAGATTTACAGCCTTGGAAACTCTATGGGACAGTTCTACTTTGTCTATATGGTTGCTATAAGTTGGAAATGATTCGACAGCAATAAGTTTGGTTTGGTTTGTCTTGAAAGTTATTTAAAAATGAATGTGGTATGGCATTTCTTTATAAAGTTGGAAATAGAAATATCACATGACACAGCCATCCCATTACTAGGTATATATCCTAGAGAAATAAGAGCCATGGAATAGATAGATATATGCACACCCATGTTCATTGCAGCTGTATTCACAGCAGCAAAAAGATGGAAACAGCTTAAGTGGCCATCAGCAGATAAATGGATAAACCAACTATGGTACATGCATGCAATGAAATACTATGCAATGTGAAAGAATAATGATGAATCTGTGAAATACCTCATAGCATGGATGAACCTGAAGGACATTATACTGAATGAAATTAGTCAATTACAAAAGGACAAATATTGTATCAGA
>NW_006921988.1:1885219-1891790 GCF_000298275.1 Orycteropus afer afer
AAAAGTTCCAAGCCATAACCAAACACCTTGAGGGAATGAGTCACTGTGCATGAGGACTAAAGATTATAGTCTTAGGGGATATTATCTAGGTCATTTAGCATAACATAGTCCACAAAGACGTTTTACAACCTACTTTGGTGAGTAGCAATTGAGGTCTTAAAGCGCCCATCTAAGGTACAACTATTTGTCTCTTGTTCTGGAGCAAAGAAAAGTATAGAAAATAAAAAATGCAGGGAAATAATTAGTCTAAAGGATTAATTGACCACATGAACCTCAGGGTCCACTACCCTGAGACCAGAAGAACTAGATGGTGCCTGGTTACCACTATCAACTGCTCTGAATGTGATCACAGAAGAAGGCCCTGGATACTGTGGGAGAAAAATGTGGAACAAAACTCAAAATGACAAAAAAGAACAGACTAACTGATCTGATAGAGACTGGTGGAACCCCTGAGACTATGGCTGTTAGATATCCTTCTAACTTAGAGCTCAAGCTACTTCTAGAGATCCTCTTTAAGCCACATAAAAGACACGCCTATAAAGTGAAAAATAACCCCTAGGAAGAACATATTTCTCAGAATAATCAATTATATAAGACTGAAAGGGCAGCTTTTGCCCCAAAGCAAAGCTCAGAAGTCAGGAAGGGGCAGGAAAGAAAGATGAAAGGAAACAGGGAACCCAGGGAAGAGTGCTGTTACATTGTAGGGATTGCCATTAGTATCATGAAATAAAATATATCAAAATTGTTGAATGGAAAACTAATTTGTAAGCTTTCACCCAAAACACAATAATTTTTTTTTTTAAATCAATCTGTTATCATTAGCAAACAAGCTAAAATGTACTGGAATGAAATTAAAATTTGGCTTAAAAATTCTGAATATTATGACACTGGAAAACATGCTTTTAATTGGCTCTATGTCCTAATGGAAGTAGAGTAAGTAAAATTTCACAAAACTTAGGAGTACTTAAGTATAAATTCCAGCATGTTCCAAACTGGCTTTAAATAAGCAGGTAAGCATATTGAATAGCTTCCCTTCCCCCCCTCTGTTTTTTTTTTTTTAAACTCTTAAACAATATTCAAAAGTTTTCTGTTTTGTTACTGGACTTCAATGCCATTACTATTCCAATGTGTATTGTGAATGTTCAAGAAGGGGAAATCAATGGGCACAGATACTCCATTGATAATAGTTTGGGGAAATGTTGCTCAATTTCTGCCAACCATCAGTAATATCCCCACTTGATTGATTTATTCTGTGTTAGTTTGGGTTCCCCCAGTAACAGATCTTATGAGTAGGATTAAGCAATACAGTTTATTTAGGAGAGCATTGCTGGGGACATAGGGAAGTGAGACAGGGAAGGGAAAAGAGTAAACACATAATAAGTATTCATTCTTACATAATACATAATAAGTAATTAACATATAATAACTGTGTTCATTTGGGTAATTGAGAATCAGGCCTGCTGGAGTCCTCTAGGAGATTGCACAGAATGTCCTACCTGAAGGTGAGGAAGCTGAGAAACTTACTAACCACCTTTCGTGAATCTGTGTCTGAAAGTGATGTGTAGAGAACAGTGAGTTCCAAGGGGAACATGCGTGAGGCGCCAACAATGTCTGCTACATATTGAAAATATGATTGCAATAGGTCACGCACGCCACATTTATACTGTATGCTTCTTGTGTTCCCTTTGTCTCTTGCACCTCTGCTTTTGAAATCCTAACCACCTTTCACATTCTATGTCAAATGCTACTTCCCCAGAAATTCTTCTTTGATCTCTGCAGCTATAAATGACATTACTCACTCTTTTTACCGTCATAGTATTTGTTTTAAAATCTTTCTTGAAAATTTCACTCACTCTTTCTTGTGTTGTCTCCTACCAAGATACCTTACTCTCGAAAGGAAGGGCATGTCTTATTCATTGTTCAATACATGTAGCACTTAGCACAGTGGCTTGAGCAGTACAGGAGCCCAATCAATGTTTGTTGAATGACTGAAGGTCTTCAAATTCTAGAACAGAAACAGCTTTAGTACAGTATGATTTAAAGCATGCAGAATTCAGTTGTTCTTTCTACAAGTGAGAGGCTGACTTGAACCATTTATTTTTGGAACAATCATTCTCATTTGTTGGACGAAGTTTCTATCTGGACAGCCAAACATTTAAATAAATGCCAGGAGGGGCTGGGAAATTTCATCATTCCATCTGGACTGCAAGACATGTGTATGGGTGGGTCTGTTCTGAAAGCGTGTTTAGACGTGTGTCTTTGGGAATTTTCTGGCTTTATTCTGACAGATGTTTTCTCTAACTAGTCTTGGCCTTTGTTTAGATAAATTTAAAAGTCAAGATAGTTCCATTTTGCTTTTTAATGGAATAACTGTGTTTCTTCTGCATTCATAATGAATGCTTCTAGTCTTTTTTTTTTATATCAAATGCTATTAATCAAAATAAGTAATCTGAATTAAGCTATTGCCCTGAATAAGTAAAAAACAGGGGCATAATGGGAAATTGCTTCCCCTCTCCTATTTTTAAACTGTTCTACTTAATATTTCACAGATGGAGTATGAATAGAAATGCTTAAGTTGGAATACTTTATGGGGTTTTAAACTGTTATTAATTAGTTGTGAAATAATTTTAATTACTCAAAAATTCTATTATGGCCGTGCTTCAAATATGTGTCACATATTGGCAAATTATTACAGACCATCATTTGGAATATCACTTTGCTTACATTTATATCAATGGGAACAAAAATAAGGTGAATGCTTCATATATTTATAGGGAACAGATTTGACATGGTAAAGAAAAACTCTTTATCTCAAATTGCACTATGAAAATACTGAAGCATTTTGGTGTTTATCATCAGTACCAAGCAGTTACTCAAAAGAGGGGGGGGGGGGAACCAATGTGAACGAAAGAGGAAAATCAATTGAATCTAACCCCTTCTTCCAAACTCCTTCTTTTACCTTTTCCATTCTTTATCTTGGTTATTTACAGTTTTGTTCCTAGCCCAAAAGAAGGACGTGGCTGTCATGACTATCAAAAGTAACCTCTCTATAACAATTCTGAGAAGATTTGTTGAGGATGGATGATGTTACATATAACACACTGGGGAGTAGAGAGAGATTCATTCATTTGTTCATTCAATTATTCAAATACTTGTCAAATGAATAAATGAAAGATTAAGAAGCCACAGTTCTCAATTTCAGGAGATTTTATAATCTAGTAAGAGATATAATACATGTAGACAAATGACTATTATAAAAGATAGTCTATGTAAGACTGCTAACCAGAAGGATGGTGGTTCAAACCCACCAGCCACTCCTCTGAAGGAAGATTGGGTGATCTACTTCCGTAGTGATACTGCCTCAGAAACCCAAGGAGGGGTTGCTATGACTTGGATCCAACTCGACGGCAGTGAGTTTTGAAGTACTTGAAGATAAATTGCATCCACAAACCCACTGTCATCAAATCGATTCCTACTCTTAGTGACCTCCATAGGGTTCCCAAGGCTGTGCATCTTTACAGAAAAGTCTGCTTCATCTTTCTCCCACAGATTGGCTGGTAGATTCAACCCACTGACCTTTTGGTTAGCAGTCCAATGACCTAACCACACCACCACCAGAGCCCCTCTGATGATAGATTAGGAAATGTTAAAAAAATAAATGAATAAAAGAGGGAGAATTATTTCCAGTTTTTGTGGGGAGGTGTGGTGGAGTCTGAGAAGACTTCTCTAAAGAAGGTTGCATTTGGGTCTTATGTTGGAAGATGAATAGAAATAGAATTTTAGAATTTTAAAAGACAGGTAGGAAAACATTCACAGTAGATATATTTTTCATCTCCCCCTTTAAACTGTACTGTCTCCTGCACAGTCTGTGTGTTAGAAGGAGCTGATGCCATCCAAGCTTCAAGATTGGCCTTGGTTGCCTTAAGCAGATAAGTACCTTCTGTTCCCCTGGTCACATCATTAGTTCAGGGGAGTGCGTATGACTTGCGCTGTCCAATTAAGGAGAATCCAGGACGTTTGTATGGAATGCTGGCACAGAAACACTCTCTCCACTTGGACCATGTGGTATGCAGATGTAAATCCTGGAATTGTTGCAGCCACTTTACCAATATGAGGGAAGTCAGACTCATGATAAAGCTGACCCTGCAGAAGTCACAGCAGAGACAGACACATGGTCCTTGATGATACCTTGAATTACTGAAGCAAACTGATCCTGTGGCTCTTCCTAACTCTTAATGTCTAGTTGCATGAGCAAATATAGGGATCTGACCACTAACCAGAAGGTTGGTGGTTCAAACCTACTCCTTGGAAGGAAGATTGAGCAACCTACTTCTGTAGGGATATCACCTTGGAAACCCAAGGAGGGGTCACAATGAGTCAGACCTGACTCGACGGCAGTGAGTTTTTTTTTTTTTGTTGTTCATTTTTAAAAACCATTTGAGTTGTGGTTTCTGTTATATGCACTGAACACATCTCAACTGATATATGTTTCCTGCTTAATATGGAAAGTTTGACCACTAAGACATCAGATGATAATTTTGGGAAAATAAGTTAGAGCCAGGTTCTTGAGGGCCTTTAATTTCTGAATAAACATTTTCTGGGAACAGAGTTTACAGGTGAACAGGGCCAATGTTTTCTTTGTGATGCAGCCTAGAGCATGTCAGACCATTGGTCTGGTTTTCATCCATGAGGACAGTGTTTAAAAGGGAGTTAGGGCTCACAGAAAACAGGAAGTCTAGGTAGAGGAAAGGCCAGGGCAATCACTGAGTCAGAAACATAGGTGAGGTTTCTGCACCAGAGACCTGGACTGGAGGAGAATCAAGAGCCAGAATTTAAAGTGTTTGGGAAGTAGAGCTGTTATATTGTTAGATACTTGGATTGAATAGCAAATGCCTTGGATTCATTGCTTAGGTCAAGACAGTTGATTCAGTCTGAAACAGTATTGGACTTGACTAACAATGGAAAATTATTCCCATCACCTGCCCAGAACCCACTTCCTTTTGAACACACTGATTCTGGAGCACTTGACCATTCAGCCTAGTTTTAACAGGGCATCCTTTCTTAACAACGTCCTCATCCCTAACCCAGTGATTACTTCTTCAATTTTATCTTCAAAAATTCTTTAATTTTTTCACTTATTTCTGTCTCCACTGGTACTTCTTTCAGTTTCCCCTTCATCACTTCTCATTCATATCACTGTACTCTCCTTCTAATTGGTCACTCTGTCACCCACCTGGCCTCTTCCCATTCAAGAAAAGCCTTTCCAAAATGGAAAACTGATCGTGAAGTTCCCCAGTCTTGTCTTTCATCACTCTGCAACCTCCATCTGTGCCTCAATCATACGCAACATAAAATAGCTTCCTAGATATAACAAAGTTCTCTACCTTTACACTTGATGTTACTTTGCTTATAACCACTGTGGGCCCTTCCTTCTGTCTCCAATCCTTCCCTAGAGTATAGATATTTAGGATCTGTCAATCTTCAACCTGCAGAAACTATAGGAGATTTGGTGCATTGGTCTCCTGCTGTGACTAAAGGGGTGAGCACTGGACAGCAGAGTGATAGCTAGCTTGAGTTAGGTATTTTAAGAAATGTAACATAGGCTGAGCCCTTTAATCTGGCTCCTGTCTCAGTTGTGCTGAAGCTAACAGTCAATGAGGACAGGGTATTGGAGGACAGGTTGGTGATTAAGCAAGGCCTGGAAAGCCAGAAGTCAGGATCTGAGAGGGACATGGTCTGTAGAGCAGTCTAAGGCCTTGGAGTAAGACTGGGTAGGCATGGAGTTGAAGGCCCTGGACTAATACCTCCCCTTCCCAGGTTTTGTCTTATCCAATTTGACTGTACCGCCGCCACCTTCCTAAAGTGGCTGATGTAAAATTATCTTAATGCTACTTAAGGGGAATCCTTTACATTGTTTTTGGAATTCCTTATGAAATTTAATAACATTTATTTGTAGGTTTTGAAAAAGTTGCCAGTTTAGAAAAACTTTTCTAGAAATAATCATCTTTAAATTAATTTTGTTCTATAGGTACAGAGGGTTAATTAATTAATTCATAAGAATGAGCTTTTAGAGCAATTCCTCTTTTGCCTCATGCTGTGTAGAATTTTAACTAAGTACCAGATAAATTAGTTCTGCCTTTGTGGAGTTTTCCATAGCTAATGTTTTACAACTGTTCAAAAACATAATCAGTCATTGCAGGACAGCAGTTTTAGTAGCTGCATTACAAAGAAAGTTGCATGGTCTGGATTTTTCATCTTCACCGATCTTAATATCGTTACTTTAAAAATATTATTAGTAAAGATTACATAAACTAATTTATTCAATAGCTGTTTATAGAGCATTTAGTATAAATAACAAATTATGGCTCTTTCGGCCTTAGCACCATCTTGTTAGAAGCCTCTGAACCATGAGAGCCAAGTGGTTGTTGTTGTTGTTATGTGCTGTCGAGTCGGCCCTGACTCATAGCGACCCCTCCTTGGGTTTCTGAGGCAGTATCATTACGGAAGTAGGATTGCCCAACCTTCCTCCCGAGGAGTGGCTGGTGGGTTTGAACCGCCAGCCTTCTGGTTA
>NW_006921988.1:1891890-1892639 GCF_000298275.1 Orycteropus afer afer
TTGAACCGCCAGCCTTCTGGTTAGCAGTCAAGTGCTTTAGCCACTATGCTACCAGAATCAAGTGGAGGAAAAAGAAAATGCACAGGCTGAAGCACAAAAGAAGAAAGATGAGGCAGAGGTCCAAGTAAACTCTACTTTGTGCACCCACAAAAACCATAGCAAAAGGAATGTGGAATGTTGGAGTCTGGGGGCTCTGGTACAAGTTGTTGACTGAATGCCACTGTCTAGAATTTCTGTCTAGTGGAACTAGGACTTCCATCACCATTGTATTGCTGGGAAGACTTCGGAGAGGCCCACCTTGCTCCTACGAAACCAGTGCCTTTTGATCCTTTGCCCTGAACCTATGACATTCTGGACTAGTTCTGTTCTCTTCTAAGACATCTGTTCTGCTGTCATAGCTGGAAAAAAAAAAAAAAAAAAAAAAACACATTATGTTAGGCACCTGAGAGGATAAAAAAAATCACCGCCATTGAGTCCATCCTGACTCACAGTGACCCCCATTGGCCTTATGAGGCTGCAAATCTTTACATAAATAGATTGCCCCATCTTCCTTCTAAGGAGTGGCTGGTGGGTTTGAGACACCAACCTTCTGGTTAGCAGTCAAAAGGCTTAGAACCACTAGAACCACTAGGACTCCTTTACAAAGATGTAAAAGACCCAGATCCAACTCTTGGGAAGAAAATCTGGTGGGAAAGATAAGATATGTAGAGAAAAATTACCTGTAAGATATGTGGAGAAAACAATATGTA
>NW_006921988.1:1893074-1894949 GCF_000298275.1 Orycteropus afer afer
CCTCAGAAGGAAAGTTGGGCAATCTACTTCTGTAGTGATACTGCCTCAGAAACCCAAGGAGGGATTGCTATGAGTTGGGTCCGACTCGATGGCAAATAACAACAAACAACATTATATATATATACAATATTACATATAGAGGTATAAAGTGCAGGTGTTATTCCATTGGGGCCACTGAAGAAGAAATGTATATTTCATGTGTATGTAAGAAGCAGAGTTGGAGAGATAGTGAAGGAATGTCTAGGCAGAGAGAATTCTATGAGTAAAAGCTCAACGATAAGAAAATGTGGAGCATGCTCAGGGGAGTGTTGAGGGAGCACTTGGGAAATGTTGAATAGACCAGATAACTTATGATTTTAAAAGTATGTTAGTGTAAGATGCTTTTTTTTTTTTTTCTGGGTGAGCAACAATATTTCTTAAAATGAGATTTACAGAGTTATTCCACAAGATCTATGTCTTTGGTTTAATAAGCACAAAACCAACAATAAAAAAGGTCTGAGAGGAAGCACTTGAGAACAAATTGAACTCAGCACAGAAAAGTATATGGACGAAGGAAACACCAACAACATGAAAAAAAAAAAACACAATAGAATGACAATAATCAATTCATACCTGTCATATTTTCACTCAGTGTGAATGGACTAAATGCACCAATCAAGAGAAAGAGAGTGGCAGACTATATAAGAAAAGAAGACCCTTTGATAAGCTGCCTTATAAGAGACCCACCTTAGACACAAAGATAAAAACAAATTAAGAGTTAAGAGGTGGAAAAAATATATTAAGCCAACGGTAATCAAAAAAGAGCAGGAGTGGCAATATTAATTTCTGATAAAATAGACTTTAAGGTGAAAAACAACATAAGAGACAAAGAAGGACACTATATGATGCTGAGAGGGTCAATTGACAAAGAAGACATTATGATGATAAATATTTAATCACCCAATGAAAGTGCTCCAAAATACATGAAGGAAATATTAATGGAATCAAAAGGGACAATAGACAACTCTACAATAGCAGTAGGAGACTTTAACACACCAATTTCAAGGAGGGACAGATCAATTAGAAAAAAACTCAACAAAGATATAGAAGAACTCAACAACACAATCAACCAACTCGACCTCATAGATCTATATAGAACATTCTACCCCCAAAAAAGCACAATTCACATTCTCCAGTGCACATGGACCCTTCTTCAGAATAGACCATATGTTAGGACATAAAACAAGCCTCAATAAATTCAAAAGCATTTAAATACTACAAAGCATCTTCTCAGACCACAATGCTATAAAATTAGAAATTAATAATAGGAAGATCAGGGAAAAAAGTCAAACATGTGGAAGCTGAACAATTCACTGCTCAAAAACTGCTGTGTAAAAGAAGGAATAAAAAGTGAAATAAAAAAATTCCTAAAAACAAACAAGAATGAAGATACATCATACTAAAACCTACGGGACACAACAAAAGCTGTACTCAGAGGTCAGTTTATAAAAATAAATGCATACATCAAAAATGAGGAAAGAAACAAAATCAACACTCTAACTCAACAACCCCAACAACTAGAAAAAGAACAACAAAAGAATCGTACAGTATCTAGAAGGAAGGAAATAATAAAGAACAGAGCAGAAATAAATGAAACAGAAAAAAACAAAACAACAAGAACAACAACAAAAAACATAGAGAAAATCAACAAAACAAAAAGCTGGTTCTTCAAAAAGGTTAACAAAATCCATAAAACATTGGCAAATCTAACAAAAGAGAAGGAAAAGAAGATGCAAATTACAAGAATAGTGAACAAAAAGGGTGTCATCACAACAGAACTATATGGAATAAAAAAAGATGCTGACAGAATATTATGAAAAACTGTACTCCAACAGA
>NW_006921988.1:1897574-1898783 GCF_000298275.1 Orycteropus afer afer
CAAGCATAACCCAGAATGCACAGGAGGTAGAAGAGAAGCTAGATGACTGGGAACTTTTAAAAATTAAATTCTTATGCACATCGAAAGACTTCATCAAAAGGGTAAAAAGAGAACCTACAGATTGGGAGAAAATATTTGCCTATGACATATCTGACAAAGGACTTATCTCCAAAATCTATAGAAAACTTCCATACCTCAACACCAAAAAGACAAATAAACCAATTCACAAATGGGCAAAAGACTTGAACAGACATTTCACTAAAGATGATATGCTGGTGGCCAACAAACCCATGAGAAATTGCTTGTGATCATTAGTCATTAGAAAGATGTAAATCAAAACAACAATGAGATATCATCTCACCCCAGCAATAACAGCACAGTTCAACAGGACAGAAAATACAAATGCTGGCAAGGTTGTGGAGAGATTGGAACTCTTGTGCACTGCTGGTGGGATTGTAAAATGGTATAACCATTGTGGTATATGGTTATGGTGTTTCCTTAAAAAACTGAAAATAGAAATACCATTTGAACAAGCAATTCCATTACTAGGAATATATCTTAAAGAGGTGAGAGACAGCTCATGAACAGACATATGCACACCTATGTTCATCACAGCACAATTCACTATAGTAAAGGGATGGAAACAACCTAAATGCCCATCAAAGGATGAGTGGATAACCAAATTATGGTACATGTACACAATGGAATACTATGCTACATTAAAGAATGATGAGGGATACGCAAATCATCTCACAACGCAGATGAGTGGGGAGGACGTTATGCTGAGTGAAATAAGTCAATCGCAGAAGGACAAATACTGTGTGAGTCCATTAGTGTAAAAAGACAAAGAAGAGTTTGCTTGGGAAAGGGAACTCACTTTGTAGATTACTGGAGTGGGGAGAGAAGGGGAGGGATTAATTTCAGGCTAGTTGGGGCCCACACACTGATGTGGATAAGGGGAGGGATGGTATAGAAAGAGTCTGTGACCACCATGATAACATTAGGAAAAGGGAGGATACTGAATTGTGCACATAGGAGATAGATGACAGATGCTAATACCAACCAGAAAAGACAAGAAAAGAAGAGAAGACCAAAGTGGATGACAGAAGAGACTATGAACCTTGCCCTTGAGCGGAGAATTGCTAAAGAAAATGGAAGAAATGAAAAGGTAAAAGAGCTGAACAGAAGATTTCAAAGAGCAGCTCGAGT
>NW_006921988.1:1900723-1901212 GCF_000298275.1 Orycteropus afer afer
ATTGTGGGGCTGGCGCGGGATCGGGCAGTGTTTCGTTCTGCTGTGCATGGGGTCTCTATGAGTCGGAAACGACTTGATGGCACTTAACAACAACAACAACAACAATACCAACCAGTATGCCCACAATACTGCTTTACAGTTAATACCAAACACCAGGCTACAGATAAACACATAAACATCTGAGAGGATCAGATGAGGATCAGTGAACAGGAGTATACTCTGGTATCTTGCACAGATACCAGTGATACAAAATACCCACAATCCTTACAGAAACAATGGAAGACAGACACAGAGTAATCCCTCACAGACACCCAGACACTATGGGAGAGAGATTCAATGGATATACTGTCTCAGGACCACAGTACTGGGGGACACCAGATTCAATTGGCACAGCAAAATACATAAAACCTTGTTCTTCATCCTACATTGGTGAGTAGCAACTGGTGTCTTAAAAGCTATCAAGTGGCTATCTATGATTGCCGCTAATGG
>NW_006921988.1:1901673-1905314 GCF_000298275.1 Orycteropus afer afer
TTTTTTTTTTTTTAAAAAAAAAGATCCATGTCTTTTCTTGGAGATTACTTTACAACAGCAAAAGTTTATTTCTTTTTAACACTACATTTCCATTGTGGCTCAGTTGTGATTCTGCTTTACACCAGGAATTAAGCTTTTGCAACAGTATCTATTTGGAACATTGCTCCTTGACAAGGCAAAAGGAAAGAATATGGAAAGCCATATCCTATCCTCTAAAGCATTTGTTGAGAAGTGATGCATTTCATTGGCCAAATAAAGTTTATGAGAGTTGAAAAAGTTTTATGTTTTCATTTAGATGATAATCTTTAAAAAGTTCAATATATTCTGGATGACCTGAACATTCACCATTGAACTGAGAACAGTCATGAGATTTCAGAGTCTGTGTGATCAGATGGCACCAAATAGTACCAATGAATTTTATAACACTCCTTAGGTAGTCAGAAGCAGTTGGAACAAGTAAATGATGCTGATGTCTTTATCCCAGATGAAGCCAAATGACATTACGCCAATGTATTAAGAAGATATCTCAGGGTTTTAAATATAGAAATGAGAGGATTTGGTCATCACAGGTGCATTGAAATATAGATGTGCCAAATAACAACAATGAGGACAAAGCCATATCACAGTATTCAGTGTTATACAGATGTTTTAGATGATAATTTAAGCCAATTATCATCTATCATATCAAATCAATGTTGTTAATTTGACTTTTATTTGTTTGGCAGGTTTTTTTTTTTTTTTTTAATTTAATTTGTGAATTTTTTTAGTTTATGGTTGTATAATACATAAGCATAAAGAATTGAAGGTTGGGCAATCTACTTCCGTAGTGATACCGCCTTGGAAACCCAGGGAGGGGTCGCTATGAGTTGGGTTCGACTCAACAGCACATAACAACAACAACAACAACGACAACAACAGCAACATATATTTATCTATAATTAAAATGCTGATAAATAATTTAAGATTTTTTTCCCTTTAAAGGGGTATCTATACATTTCTAAAGGAGGTCTGATGGCGTAGTCAGTAAGGCATGTGTCTGCTAACCAGAAGATTGGCGATTCAAACACACCAGCTGCTCTGGGGGAGGAAGGGGAGGCAATCTACTTCCCTAAAGATTTACAGCCTTGGAAACCCAATAGGGGTGGCCATGAGTCGGAATTGACTCAATTGCAGTGGGTTAGGTGTTTTGAATATATGCTACTAAAACTTGAGAAACACTAAGGTACACAGTGGGAAGGTGGGCTATGCCTAAGCAAACTGGTTTTGCAACCATATGTAGGGTTGACTAGTAGATGAAAGACAGGGAGAATAGTTAGAATGTCATTTCAAGAATACAAGTCTGTGGCAGCAGGAGTTTATGAGAATGGAAAGGATGGGGCAGATGGGAGACATATTGGTAGAGGAGAATTAACTGACATTTTTATTTTGCAACTACTTAGGTGTAGTGGCAAAGGTATCTGGTCGCTAACCAAAAGGTTGATGGTTCGAACCCACCAGCTGCTCTTCAGAAGAAAGATAAGGCAGTCTGCTTCAGCAAAGATTTACAGCCTTGGAAATCCAATGGGGGTTGCTATGAGTTGGAATTGACTTGATTGCAATGAGTTTGGTTTTGATTTGATTGATGTATGAAAGGAGCTCTGGTGGTGTCATGGCTAAGGCATTTGGCCAGTAACCTAAAAGGTCAGTGGATGGAACCACCAGTGGCTCCACAGGAGAAAGACAAGGCAATCTGCATCCCTAAAGATTTACAGCCTTGGAAACCCTATGGAGTTTCTACGAGTCAGAATTGACTCAATGGCAATGGGTTTGGTTTGGTTTTTGGAGTTGCTGTATGGAGGCAAGAAGAGCAAGGAGTGAATGTTCTCAGATTTTTATTTCTTGTAAAAGGAAAAATAGCAGTACCACAAGCAGAAGGTAGAGAACAAAGACAAAGAGTTTGAAGTTAGACATGATTTTACTCAATTAATAATAGGTTAATAAATTTAAAATACATGAAAGTAAAAACAAAAAATGTTTTATTCCCCTAGAGTCATAGATGATAATAGAGTAGCGTACCTATGTTGTTGTTATGTGCCGTCAAGTTGGCCCCCACTTATAGTAACCCCTCCTTGGGTTGCCGAGGCAGTATCACTATGGAAGTAAGATTGCCCAACCTTCCTTCTGAGGAGTGGCTGGTGGGTTTGAGCCGCCTGGTTAGCAGTCAAGTGCCTTAGGCACTATGCTACCAGAGCTCCAGCTTACCTATAGGTAGTCTTATTTTTATATGTCCAGCACCTAGCTCAGTGCTTGGCACATAGTATGCATTCAGTAAATGCTAGATAAATTGAAAGTACTGATGTGCGTTAAATAGGATTACTTAAAAGTATTAATCACCTGGGTGTCAATTTCTGGCATTATGAATTAATAAGAGTGCTGAGGAAACCTGATACATCAGAACAATTCTATTGTGCATGTTCTTGTTAGATGCTGTTGAGTTGGTTCTGACTGATAGCAACCCCATACACCACACTGCCTGGTCTTGTGCCATACTCACAATCATTGCTATGTTTAAGCCCATTGTTGCAGTCACTGTGTAAATCCATCTCACTGAGGGTCTTCCTCTTTTTCATTGACCCTCTACTTTACCAAGCATGCTGTCTTTCTCCAGTGACTGGTCTGTCCTGATACCATGTCCAAAGTAAGTGAGATAAAATCTTGTCACCCTTGCTTTTAAGGAGCATTCTGGCTGTACTTCTTCCAAGAGAGATTTGTTCATTCTTCTGACAGTCCATGGTATATTAAATATTCTTCATCAACACCTTCAAACAAATGGATGCAACACTGGAAGCACTCACTTGTCTATGCCAAGAAATTTGGAAGACAAAATTTCCCTAGACAACCAACTGGAAGAGATGCATATTTATGTCCATTCCAAGGAAAGGTGATCTAATGGAATATGGAAATTATTGAACAATATCATTCATATCACATGCAAATAAAATTATGCTGAAGATAATTAAAAAATGATTGCAGCAGTACATTGGCAGGGAACTGCTGGAATTCAAGCTATTGTACATGGAATCTACTTTTTGATATATTATTTGCATTCCAAGAGGAAGGGGATATCTTCATGGGCTACCTCAATATACCATGAACTGAAACTGGCATGGGAAGGAGGTGGGACCAGAGAAGTCAGCTGCTGTGATAGACAGATTTTCCCTAACAGTAGATGGCAATAGTGGCATGACTGCTGGGATACTGAGCATTGGGCTAATGCGAGGCAGGGAAGATTATCTAATGATGCCTGCACTGAGCTAAATCCTTCATAAGGGCCGAAATAATCTCTTGACTAATGAAGGAAGCAGAAGCAAACATTCCTCAGAGGAAAGCGTCCCCAAATTTTGTCCACAAAATTCCCACTGATAAGTTGAAGCACACAATCGAAGCTTATGAAATCCATGGTAAAGAAATTTGCTATGGGTGAAAGTCAGCATAAACCACCAACACTAGACTTAGATATCTCCGAAAACGCAGATATGAAAATAATGAGGTATCTAACATGGAGCAGATGGGTAAGAAATGCTTAAGAAAATAAAGGACACAATAATGGAGCTATGCATACAAAAAAAATTGTCAGGATTGACCAGAAAGAATTGAAATAT
>NW_006921988.1:1905539-1912067 GCF_000298275.1 Orycteropus afer afer
CAAACAACAAATATCAGATAGGACACTGTTCTGGTTACCTAGTGCTGGTCTGACAAGAATATACCACAAATGGGATGGCCTTAACAAACAGTTTATTCTCTTACAGTTTGGAAGCTTTAAGTCCAAGTTCAAAGTGCCAGTTGATATATGTATCAACAAACAGATTAAACTGTGACCAAGCCTAAGGGAGAATTAGCGAATACAGTATAGGAGGACAAGGGGGTGCAGATAGTAAAATAATATCTTCAAAGTGATCATAGAAAATAACTGTCAATTTAGAAATGTGTTACCTGAAGACTACATTTCAAAATTGAAAGTAAAATAAAGGCATTTCTCAATCACTGCCATTGAGTTGATTTTGACTCATGGGGACTTCCATTGGATTTCCAAGGTGGTAAATCTTTATGGAAATAGATTGCCCCATCTTCCTTCTGTGAAGCAGCTGTTGGGTTTGAACCAACAACCTTCTGGTTACTAGTCAAATACCTTAAGCACTATGGCACCAGAGCTTCAAAGACATGTATAGATAAGTAAAACTTAAGCAAATTTACCTTCAAGATAACTGTACTAAAAGATATTCTAAAGGATGTTCTGTAGGAAGTAGGTAATTTATCCCATAAACTCATTGCTGTTGAGTTGGATGTGACTCATAACGACCCCTCCTTGGGTTTCTGAGTCAGTACCACTATGGAAGTAGATTGCCCAATCTTCCTTCTGAGGAGTGGCTGGTGGGTTTGAGCCTCTAGCCTTCTGGTTAGTAGTCAAATGCCTTAGGCACCACACCACCAGAACTCCCAATTTATCCCATACAGACACTGTAAGATGAAGAAGGAATGATGAAAAAAATCAAATTATATATATGTATATAAATCCAAAGAATCATTGTGTTTATTAAACAATAGTTATAAGTTATTAAATGAATGAACAACATCAGATAAGTCAGAAAGGGGATAATGAACATTGAAGTGTTCAGAAGGTAAGTTAAGATATGATTTGTTATTCAACTTTGCTAAGTTAAATAGTAAAGGTAAAAATTGCAGGGTAATTATTAAAAGAATAAAAAATAAAGTACATAAATTCCACTTTAAAATAAAAGAATCAACTGAATATACTCAATCAATCCTGAAAAGTATTAAAGGAGAAAAATAAGCAAAAGAAAACCAAACCACAGAGAAATAAAAATGTAAGATATACAAACATGGTTATATACATTAATAGTTGCAATAAACAAAAGAGTTACCACAGAATGATAAACAGCTCAATTGACTAGAGAGATATAAAAATTCTAAACTTGTGGGTATCTAATAAAGTGGCCTCAAAATATATGATTAAAAAATTGATAGAACAGGAGGGGAAAATGAACAAAATTATGATCATTGTGGGACATTTGAATATACATTTCTCAGTGTATAAAAAATAGTAAAGATATAGAAGTTTTGAACAACACAATTAACAATATTGATCTAATGGGCATATATAAAACTCTATTCTCAATAATTAAAGAATATATATTTTTCTCAAGGTCATGTGAAAATTTATAACAACTGATCATATAAAAGTCTATAAAGTAAATTTCAACACATTTCAAACAACAAATATCAGATAGGACACTGTTCTGGTTACCTACACTGGTCTGACTAGAATATACCACAAATGGGATGGCCTTAACAAGCAGGAGTTTATTCTCTTACAGTTTGGAGGCTTTAAGTACAAGTTCAAAGTGGCAGGCTCTAGGGGCTGGGTAAAAGCCCCTCAACTTTGGGGTCCAGCTCTGCCTCCTGCTCCTGGCCCACTGCTGAGGCTGACAAGCCCAAAGTTGACAAGTAAAAAGGCACGGTCCTGATGTTACCAAACCACATGGCAAGCCACCAATTTAAGTCCATTGTAAGTCCCAAGGACGGCAGAGCATGGCAGGCTGCTGAACAACGACACGGCTACATGCAGGGTCAAAGCATGCCATAAGCTATGGACTATCCCCAAGACTTCGCCTTATATACAGGAAGCAGATCACATCCCAAAGGCAGCTACTCAGCTTCTTGTGGTAGATCCCACCATGTAGTTGATTGCCAGTCTCATCATGGGGAATAACTACCACCAACAACCCAGCCACTTAACCAGGCTCAGCCAAGCTGACATACAAACTTAACTACCACAGACACATTCTCTTACTATAATGCAATTGATCCTCTACCCATTATATTTAAATAGTTGTGACTATACAGGAAAAATATCCAAGGTCACCATATGATCTAGAACCAATGGTACTGAAGGAGGAAGTCGAAGCTGCAATGAAGGAATTGGTGAAGAACAAGGCTCTGGGAATTGATGGAATACCCATTGAGATATTTCAACAAACGGATACCCCATTACTTGTTACTGGAATGGGAAAACTGGAATCAAAGAAGCATAAATAGTTGGAAGATATGAAGTTGGTGACAGAAATGACACCAGATGTTGCATGATAGAATTTTGCAAGGATAATGACTTATTCATAGCAAATACCTTTTTTTCAACAATGTAAACCGTCACTATACATGTGGACTTTGCCTGATGAGTTAAACAAGAATCAGATCAACTACATCTATAGAAAGAGACAATGGAGAAGCTCAAAGTCATTAGTCGGAATAAAGCCCAGGTCCAACTGTGGGACATACCATGAATTGCTCATATGCAAGTTTAAGTTGTAGCTGAAGAAAATGAAAACAAGTCCATGGGAATCAAAATATGACCTTGAGTATATCCCACCTGAATTGAGAGATCATCTCAAGAATAGATTTGATGATAGAACAGATAGAACACTAATGACTGAAAACAGATAAGTTGTGGGATGACATTAAGGATATCCCACAAGAAGAAAGCAAAATGTTATTAAAAAAACAGAAAAAAAAAAAAAAGAAAATGGATGTCAACAGAGGTACTGAAATTTGCTACTGAATAGCCAAAGCAAAAGGAAGAAATGATGAAACAAAAAGCTGAACAGAAATTTCACAGGGCATCTCAAGAAGACCAAGTGAAGTAGTATAATGAAATGTGCAAAGGTTTGCAGTTAAAAAACCAAAAGAGAAGAGCACACTCAGTATTTTTCAACCTGAAAGAAATCCAGAAAAAAAATTCACGTCTTAAGCTGCAATATTGAAGGATTTTATAGGCAAACTATTGAATGACATAGGAAGCATCAAAAGAAGATGGAAGGAATACACTGAGTCACTGTACCAAAAAGAATTGGTCGCTCTTCAACCATTACAGTGGTAGCATACGATCAAGAACTGATAATATTGAAGGAAGAAGTCCAAGCTGCACTGAAGAGGTTGGCGAAAAACAAGTCTCCATGAATTGACAGAATACCGGTTGAAATGTTTCAACAAAGAGATACAGCATTGGAGATGATCACTCATCTCTGCCAAGAAATTTGGAAGACAGATATATGTTTACCTATATTTTATTGACTATACAAAGGCATTCGAATGTGTGGCTCATGACAAATTATGGATAACGTTGTGATTAACAGGAATTCTAGAACGCTTGAATGTGGAGCCTGTACATAGATCAAGAGACAGTCTTTTAAAATCAGGAAAATTGGGCATCAGGGTTGTATCCCTTTAAGATACTTATTTGATTTACTTTGTTGTTGTTAGGTGCTGTTGAGTCGGGTTCTGACTTAGTGACCCTATGCACAACAGAATGAAACGTTGCCAGGTCCTGTGCCACCCTCACAGTGCTTCCTGTGCTTGGGCTCATTGTTGTAGCCATTGTGTCAATCCATCTTACTGAAGGTTTATTCCTTTTTTGCTGACCCTCTATGTCATCAAGCATGTTATCTTTCTCCAGGGATTGGTCCCTTCTGATAACAAGACCAAAGTACGAGAGACAATGTCTGGCCATTTTTGCTTCTAAGGAGCATTGCAGCTGTACTTCCTCTAAGCCAGATTTGTATGTTCTTGTAGGAGTCCACGGTGCATTCAATATTCTTTGCCAACACCAAACACAATTCAAATTAATAAATTCTTCCGCTGTCTTCCTTATTCATTGTTCAGCTTTATCGTGCATATGAGTCTATGGAAAATAGCAAGGCTTGGGTCAGCTGCACCAAAATCTTCAAAGTGACATCTTTGCTCCTAAACACTTATTCCCCGCACCCACTGAAGCTTGCGTGCAGTCCTGAGGGCAGTGGGAGTGTTTTGAGCAGAAGTTATGGTAGTTTTTTTTTTCCCCACTTTTTAAATTGTGATTTGGGTGAAAGTTTACAGAGCAAATTCATTTTCCATACAGCAGTTCATATATATTTTGTTTCATGACATTGATTGCAATCCCCATAATATAACAACTCTCTTCCTACTTCCTCTCCATGCTTACCTTTTCCCTGTGTCCTTCTTTCCTATGTATTCCTGCCCTCTGAGCTATCTCTCTGTGTGAATTCTGCCCTTCTGATCTCCCATGGTTGATTTTTCTAAGGAGTGCACCTACCTGGTGTAAATGTTCACTTTATATGCCTGTCTATTGTTTGGCTGGAAGTCATGGGAATGAGTTCAATTCCAGGCCTAAAGGGTGACTAGGGGGCCATAGTCTTGGGGGTCTCACCAGTCTCTACCAGACCAGTAAGCCTGGTGTTCTTTTTTATGATTTTGAGTTTTGCTCCACATTTTTCTCCCACTCTATCCAGGATTTCTTGCACTGATCCATTTCTGAGTGATTGACAGTGTTGTCTGGGCACCATTATTTTTTCTGGTCTCATGGTCACGTAGACTGAGGTTCACATGGTCCACTAGTTCCTTGGACTAACTGTTTCCACGTGTCTTTGGTTTTCTTCATTCTTCTTTGCTCTAGGGGAAGAGAGACCAATTGTTGCATCTAGATGCCCACTTGCAAGTTTTTAAGACCTCAGTCCCTATTCACCAAATAGGAGGTAGAGCAATATTTTTGTGTAGTATGTTATGCCAATTGAACTTGATGTTCCCCATGACTACGGTTCTGAGCCCACAGGTCCAACAAGTCACCTACTCAGGTGTTTGGCTGTGGTTAAAAAGTTATTGTAACTTTGATCCCTGTTAGTTCTCTTTATATGGGCATCCTTATAGCACATACAAAGACATATGTAGAAAAATCATTTGCCCAACTTATATATGGTCATAGGTATATTCCTTATTGCCTAGACATACCTGATCATTCAGCCTGTCTACCGACATATCTATCCATAGATTAATGTTTGTCATTACTGATAATGCAGTGTTGTATATGTAAAAATATTTATTTTTGTTGTGTGTAGCTCTTGCACACTTCTCTGTGTCTTCCTTTTCCTTAGTGTTATTGTGTTGGTCACCCACTTTCAGTGTATTGCCTCTCCCTTCACCCAAAGCAAGGCTTATCTCTTACCTATCTAGCAATTTTCCCTCCCCTCCTATACACTTTGAAGAGGTCTTTTGCTGCAGATTTGCCCCATGCAATATGTTTTCTGATTTCTTGACTGCTGCTTCCATGATTGTTGATTGTGGATCCAAGTAAAATGAAATCCTTGACAACTTCAATCTTTTCTCCATTTATCATGGTGTTGCTTATTAGTCCAGTTGTTAGTATTTATAGTGAAGTATAATCCATACTGAAGGCTGTAGTCTTTGATCTTCATCATTAAGTGGTTCAAGTCTTCTTCACACTCAGCTTGCAAGGTTGTGTCATCTGCATATCACAGGTTGTTAGTGAGATTTCCTCAAATCCTGATGCCACGTTCATCCTATACTCCAGCTTCTCAGATTTTTTGCACAGTATACAGATTGAATAAGTATGGGGAAAGGGTAAAACCATGACACACCTCTTTCCTCATTTTAAGGATAAATACCATATGGTATTTCCTGGTTCTGTTCAAATGACTACCTCTTGGTTTATGTACAGGTTCCTCATGAGTACAATTAAGTGTTCTGGAATTCCCGTCCTTCACTATATTATCCACAATTTGTTACGATCCACACAGTTGCAAGACCTTGTATAGTCAATGAAACACAGCTCTGGTGGTGTAGTGCCTAGGGCATTTGACTGGTAACCAGAAGACTGGAGGTTCAAACCCACCAGGCTCTCCTCAGAAGGAAGATTGGTTAATCTACTTCCATAGAGATACTGCTTCTGAAACCCAAGGAACGGTTGTTAGGAGTGGAATAGACTCGACATCACTGAGTTTTTTTTTTTTTTTTTGAAACATCCTTCTGATATTCTTTGCTTTCAGCCAACATCCATTGATATCAGCAATGATAACCCTAATTCCATGTTCTTTTCTGAATCTTGCTTGAATTTTTGGCGGATCTCTGTCTATGTACTGATGCAACCACTTTTGAATTATCTTCAGAAAAATTTTACTTGTGATATTAATGATATGGTTTGATAATTTCCACATTCTGTTGGATTACCTCTCTTTGGAATGGGAAAAAATATGGATCTCTTCCAGTCAATTGGCCAAGTAGCTGTCTTCCAAATTTCTTTTCTTTTTTTTTTTTTTAATTGTGATTTGGGTGAAAATTTACAGAGCAAATTCACTTTCCATAC
>NW_006921988.1:1934822-1938988 GCF_000298275.1 Orycteropus afer afer
AAATTCTTCTGCTAGTTGGGGTTTAGTCCAATTCTCCATCCTTTCCTTCAAGGCTCAGGGGTCCAAGATTATCTTCTGTGTCTGTGTTATTTGGTTTCCCTTTTCTTTGTTGAAGAGGGTCTGTGCAATCCTTCTGCCTAGTCCGCCATCTTGCCCCGCCTCCTTTTCCTATCTTTTAAATGAGTGTGGTTGTATGTTAACTTTTGAATGGCTTGGCAGCTTTATATTATTATTACTCCACATGATGAGATCGGATATGGTGTAATCACCTCCATGGTAGAATCTGTTGTGAGCAGTTAATTAGTTGAAGGAGAGTTGCCTTTATGATGTGGCCTGCCTCCAGTATCGGTAGAAAGAATCCTGCATTTAGTTTAGTCTTTATCTCTACTTCCTGGACTTGAACAAGTGGTCTGTCAAGTTTTTTGCCAATCATGTGATGGTTGCCTTCACAACCAGTGAACCAACAATCTGCCATTTTACCTGCCTATCTTGCATTCATCAACTTCATCAGTTAGCAGCTGAGAGAGTCAGTAGAAGCCTCCAGCTTGCTCCAGTGCACCTGGAAGACAGAGCTGAAGCCCAAGGTCGAGGGGCCTACACCCAGCCCCTAGAGCCAGCACTCTGAACTTGGACTCCAGACCTAGTCTTCCTCTAGAGTCAGCATTCTGAATTTGGACTTCTAGCCTTCTAAACTGTATGATAATAAACTGCTGTTAGTTAAAGCCACCCACTTGTGGTATTTTTGTTACAGCAGCACTGGAGAACTAAAACAATGACCTTTGGTTTCATGTATGATGTCCTTGATGGCATCCCACAACTTGTCTGGTCTTTGGTCATTAGTGCTCAATGTGCCAAATCTGTTCTTCAGATGGTCTTTAAATTCAGGTGGTATATACTCAAGGTCATACTTTGGCTCTTGTGGCCTTGTTGTAGTTTTCTTCAGCTTTAAGTTAAATTTGCATGTGAGCAATTGATGATCTGTGCTACAGTCAGCCCCTGGCCATTTCTGCCTTATCATATTGACCTTCTTTATCTTTTCTTTCCACAGATGTAGTTGACTTCATTCCTGTGTGTTGTATCTGGTGAGGTCCATGTGTATAGTCTCCATATATGTTTTTTAAAAAAGTATTTGCAATGAATAAGTTATTGGTCATGCAAAATTTTAATATGCAATCTCCAGCGTCATTTCTATCACCAAGGCCATATTTTCCAACTACCGATACTTCTTTGTTTCCAAGTTTCCCATTCCAATCACCAGTAATTATCAGTACATCTTGATTGAATATATGCTGAGCAAATAATCTGAGAAGCTGGACTATATAAAGAAAAACCTGGAGTCAGGGTTGGAGGAAGATTCATTAACAATCTGTGATACACAGATGAAACTACCTTGTTTGCTGAAAGTGAAGCAGGTTTGAAGTACTTATTGATGAAGATCAAATACTACAGCCTTCAGTATGGGTTACACTTCAACATAATGAAAACAAAAATCCTCACTACTTCACCAATAAGGAATGTTATGATAAATGACAAAAAATATTGAAGTTGCCAAGGATTTCATTTTACTTGTATCCACAATCAAAGCTGCATTTGAGAAATAAAAATATATATTGCATCTGGCAGATCTGGTGCAACATATCTCTTTAAAGTGGTAAAAAGCTGGGGAGGAGACAAGATGTCTTCCTGGTGACACATCCTTCCTGCTCCCTCTACAGGAGAGGCCCAAAAAACCATGTGAAACAGATACAGATGATAATCTTGCAACTCTGAGCATCAAAAGAGAGGATAAAGTTTTGGATTAAGGATTAATTGGAAAGAGAAGTGGAGTGAAAATAGCAACTGGGGAGAGAAACAAAGCTGGGGCCTGATGAAGTGTGGCTGTTTTGAGACACAGAAGGCATCATGCATGGGGAAAGAGAAACCAACTTTACAGAATCCCCATTGAGACAAATGTGGACAGATCTGGAGTGAAAGAAGGTGAGTAGAATACAAATTACATCTGGGAGAGGAAAGTGGAGGGAAATGGGAAAGAATTCCAGTGGCATGGCTGTCGGAGAAGTGAGGAGGGAGCATGAAAAGGCATGAAACAACTCATTATTACTGAGCTCTAGCCATTTGCATTGAGAACACATGTATAGAGGAAGATCTGTAGGTGGTGGTTGGAGACACTGGACTCTGAGTGGCTCCCCATTTGATTGAGGCTGGGCAGGAACTAGATACTCAGCTGCACTTGCCCACAAGTGCACATGGCCTGAGGAACTGTGCCCAGAGAAGTGCTTTTTATTCTTTACCCATCACATCTTCCTGGTGACCAGGTGTGAGCCCCCCCAACTGTAACCAACCCAGTGGTTAGGGATGTTCACCTGTCGCTCCTCAGCCACCTGCTTCAATGAAGTTGTCTTCCCCCACCAATAGCCACTCACCCCACCATACCTCCAATAGACCACATCACATATCTGTGCACTCTATGTGCCTGGGGGCTGTGTGATTGACTGGTGCTCTCATGGAACACAAGACTTGCACTTTGCAACCTCTACTTTCAGATGTGCATGCACATGTGGTCCATGTGCCAGGATCCTGCCACCTCCATGGTCATATTCTCCTGAAGACTGCATGAAGCCACCTGCTGCCACTGCTACTGGTGGACCATTGCTGCCCAGCCTCTCTCCACCTCCATTTTTGTTTATTTATTTCCTCTTTCTCTTCTTTTCCCTTTATGTTTACCCATATTTTATTTCATCTTCCCCCTTTTTTGCTTTCGTTTTTTTCTGCCCCATCAAATGGAAAGTGGGTATTGTTTCCCACTAGTCAACCTTACCTACTACCTATTGCCCCACCCAATGGATGAGTACCACCACCTGCTCCTGTGCCACTGGATCAATGAGAGATGGTGGATAACACCTGCTCACCATAACCACAACTGCTCTTCACAATCAGAAAACAGAGACCCATGCCCACATTCCCATGAGTTACTCCACCACATAGAGTTTGGTGGTGAGCACCCCAGTGCTGCCAAACTATCAGCCAAAGAATCACCCCCATCCAGTCTGCTCAGATATATAAAAATAAAGCAAAACAAACAAACAAACAACAACAACAACAACAAAAAAAAACAGGATTAAACAAAACAACACATAATCAAGAAATAAATAAAGCAACTCCCAAACATCTTAGAGACAGCAGACAACTTCAAATCAAACAAAGAAACAGGACAAGATGGCACAAGCTAGTGACTAAAATAAAGAACCAGGAAATACCCCTGAGGAAGAACGGGTAATAGAACTACTTGATAAGGAATTCAAGGATATACGTATCCTTCAAGAGGTCTAGGAATCTACAAACAAAATGAAGGAAAAATAAGCAATACTCTAGAGGTATTCAGGAAAACAATATAAAAGCAAAATGACAAAATAAATGGAAAATTATAAACCATACATAAACACCAATTAGAAATCCAGAAGATGAACACTAAAATTACGGTGATAGATAACACATTGGAAGGACAAAAGAGTAGAATAAAATCAATTGAAGAATGGATCAGTGAATTAGAAGACAAATCCCTTGACACTAATTTATATGAAAAACATCAGAAAAGAGAATGAAGAAAAATGAAGAAAGCCTAAGAATTGTGGGATACTTTCATTCAAGAGGAAAAATATATGTGTGACTGGAATTCCAGAATAGTAGGAAGCAAAAATAAATAAATAGATGAGAATTGCTAACAGAAAGCTTCCCTAATACTATAGAAGTCTAAAAGATATACATCTAAGAATCTCAGTGAATCCCAGTTAGGATAGACCCCACATAAAATCACCTAGACATATAATAATCAAAATTTCCAAAAGCAAAGACAAAGAATCTTGAGAGGAGCTCAGGAAAACTGAAATATAACCTACAAAGGGCAAGAATAAGACTAAGCTCTGATTTCTCTGAAGAAAGCTTGTAGGCAAGAAGGCAATAAAAACCAAAAACTCACTGCTGTTGAGTCGATTCTGACTCACAGCAACCCCTCCTTGGGTTTCTGAGGCAGTGTCTCTATGGAAGTAGATTGCCAAGTTTTCCTTCTGAGGAGTGGCTGTTAGGTTTGAACCTCCAGCCTTCTCATTAACAGTCAAATGCCTTAGGCACTACACCACCAGAGCTCCTAAGAAGACAATGGGTTGAGA
>NW_006921988.1:1939088-1940174 GCF_000298275.1 Orycteropus afer afer
CCAGCGAAACTGTCCCTTAAATACAATGGTGAGATTAGGACATTTCCAGATAAATGGAAATTAAGGGAATTTGTAACAAACAGACCAACCTTATAAGAAATGCTAAAGGATGTCCTTAAGACACAGAACTAACAATAGCAGAGAATAACCAAAGATTAAGATACATGACAACATCACCCAGAAACCAGCCCAGAAAAAGGACTCCAAAAATTAAAATAAGATCGCACATCTGAAAACAGAAAAGCAGTGACATCAATCTGTAAATAATCATAACTTTAAAACAAGAAATATGGAATAAATGGTATAATTATGAAACTTCCAAGTGGAGAGGGAGTCAGGATGATATCAAGATAGAACAGACTGTCTCAAACTTAGGAAGAAAATAATTAATAAGGTTGTGGTGGTTAAGGTTGTGTGTCAACTTGGCTGGGCCATGTTTTTGAGTGACTGGGCAGCTGGATGTAGTTATTCTCCATGATGATATAGTAATCACCTCTATGATGAATCTGCTGTGAGCAGCCAAGCAGTTTCCTTCAGGGTGTGGTCTGCTTCCAGTATGTAAGGATAGGCTTTGGGAAAGGTCTCGGGATTTTTAGGCCATTTGGACCCTGCATTTGGCCGAGTCTTCATCTCAGTGGCCTGCTGTGTTGCCTGCTGATCTTGGGATTGTTCCTGGACTTGAACCAGTGGCCTTCTGTGTGCCTGTTGATCTCAGGATTGTGTCATTCTTATTGTTTACTTTGGGTTTTTTCAGCCTTAGCATCCAGCAGCTGCCTGTATTTGAGAAGCTTCCAGCTCCAATGGGCCTGGAATAAAACACAGAACTGAAGCCTAAGGTCAAGGGGCTTTCACCCAGCCCCTAGAGGTAACACTCTGAATTTGAACTTCTAGCCTCCTAAATTATAAGAGAGGCACTCTGGTGGTGTAGTAAACTGTAAGAGAAAAAAATCCTGTTTGTTAAAGACATCCACTTGTGGTATTTCTGTTACAGCAATACTAGAGAACCAGGGCACAGGTTAACCAAAATAATAATAATAATAATAATAATAACCTTCTAACCAAAATAAGAAAAAAAATAATGACTTA
>NW_006921988.1:1940809-1941947 GCF_000298275.1 Orycteropus afer afer
TCCATAATATTGGGAGATTTTATTTTACTTAATTTTTTAAATTGTGCTTTTCATGCTAATTTACAGAGCAAAATTTGTTTTACATTCAACAGTTCATGTACATTTGATTTCACACCCTGATTACCATCCCCAACACTAGCCCACTCTCCTCTTCTTCCTTCCCTGTGACCCCCCACCCCCATGCCCTTCTTAACTATGCACTCCTGTCTGTTCAGCTTTCCCTTGATGTGAATGCTGCCCCTCTGGTGTCCCATGACCAATTGCTCCAAGGGGTGTATCTCTGTAGAGTAGATAGGTGCATCACCCTAAGTTGGGTGTTCTGCATGTAAGTCTTTCTATTGTTGGGGTGAGGGCCAGTCCTTGGAATGAGTCCTATCCCAGGCCTGAATAGTATCCTAGGGCCATAGTCCTGGGGGGGGGGTTCCTCTAGACTCCATCTGACTGGTAATTCTGGTTATTATTGTGTTTTTGAGTTTTGTTCCACATTTTTCTTCCCACTCTATCCATAATCTCCAGTTTTGTTCCCTTCCTGAGTGGTTGGTGTTGGTAGCTGGGCACCATCTAGTTCTTCTTATCTTGAGGTCCATCATATCTTAGGGCTGTTTCCAAATGCCCTTGACTTTCTTCACTCTTTTTTGCTTCAGACAAGAGTAGATCATTAGCTGCATCTTAGATGGCCGCTTGAAAGCTTTTTAAGATCCCAGTTGCTACTCATGAAAGTAGGCTGTGGAACAGGATTTTTATGTACTGTTGTTGTTGCTAGGTGCTATCAAGTCATTTCCAACTCATAGCAACACCATGCACAATAGAATGAAACACCACCCAATCCCGCGCCAGCTCCATGATCCTTGCTATACTTGAGCCCATTGTTGCAGCCACCATGTCAATCCATCTCGCCGAAGGCCTTCCCCTCTTTCATTGACCCACCACCTTACCAAATATGACATCCTTCTCCAGGAAATGGTCCCTTCTGACAACATGATCAAAGTAGGTGAGACGAAGTCTGGCCATTCTCGCTTCCAGGGAGGATTTTGGCTTCACTTCCTCCAGGACGGATCTGTTAGTTCTTTTAGCAGTCCATGGTACTTTCAGCATTCTTTACCAGCACCACAACTCAAAAGCATCAACTCTTCTTCAG
>NW_006921988.1:1942637-1943486 GCF_000298275.1 Orycteropus afer afer
AGCCAAGATCCATCTGACATCAGCAATAATATCCTTTGTTCCACATCTTCTTCTGAATCCAGCTTCCATTTCTGGAAGTTCTCTATCAATATACTGCTACAACGCTTTTTGAATTGTCTTCAAAAGGATTTTACTTGCACATGATATTAATGATATTATTGATATTGTTTGATAATTTACACATTCTGTGGGATCACCTTTCTTTGGAATGGGTACAAATATGGATCTCTTCCAGTCAGTTGGTCGGGTGGCTGTCTTCCAAATCTCTTGGCATAACCAAATAAGTGCATCCAGTGTGACATCTGTTTGTTGAAATATCTCAATGAGTATTCCGTCAATTCCCAGAGCCTTGTTCTTTGCCAATTCCTTCATTGCAGCCTTGACTTCCTCCTTCAACACCATTGGTTCTAGATCATATGCCACCTCTTGAAATGGATGAAGATCGACCAGGTCTTTTTGGTACAGTGATTCTGTGTATTCCTTCCATCTTATTTTTGTTTCCTGCATCATTCAATATTTTGCCCTTAGAATCTTTCAATATTGCAACTCAAGGCTTACATTTTTTTTCCTCAATTCTTTCAGCCTGACAAATGCCGAGCATGTTCTTCTCTTTTGGTTTTTTAACTCCAGGTCTTTGCAAATTTTATTATAGTAATTGGCTTTGTCTTCTTGAGCTGCTCTTTGAAATCTTTGGTTCACGAGTAGTTGAACCTGTGGGCTTGGGACCATAGTCACAGGGGACATCAAGCTCAATTGGCATATCATACCATACAAAACATTCTTTCACCTCCTACTTTGATGAGTAGCGACAGGGATCTTAAAAGCTAGCAAGCTGCCATCTAGGTGCAA
>NW_006921988.1:1944201-1944819 GCF_000298275.1 Orycteropus afer afer
GATATATTCAAGATCATATTTTGGCTCTCGTGGACTTGTTTTAATTGTCTTTAACTTCAAATTAATCTTGCATATGAGCAGTTGATGGTCTGTCTGTTTCACAATCAGCTCCTGGCCTGGTTTTGGTTAAAGATATTGAGCTTTTCCACCACCTATTGTTACAGATGTAGTCAATCTGATTCCTGTGTGTTCTATCTGACAAAGTCCATGTGTACAGCTGCCGTTTGTGTTGTTGGAAAAAGGTGTTTGCAAAGAATAAGTCATTGGTCTTGCAAAATTCTACCACACGAATTCCAGCAGTATTTCTGTCACCAAGGCCAAGTTTTCCAACTACTGGATTTTTCTTTGTTTCCAACTTTTGCATTCTAGTCATCAGTGATAACTAACACATCCTGATTCCATGTTCGGTCAATTTCAGACTGCAGAAGTTGATAAAAATCTTAAATTTCCTCATCTTTGGCTTTGGTGGTTGGTGTAAAAATTTTAATAATAGTCTTATTAACAGGTCTTCCTTGTAGGCATATGATATTATCTTATCAGTGACAGCATTGTACTTCAGGACAGATCTTGAAACATCCTTTGTGATGATGAATGCCACGCCATTCCTCTTTAAACTGT
>NW_006921988.1:1946242-1947270 GCF_000298275.1 Orycteropus afer afer
TTTGAAACACCAGTGGCACAGCCTCAAGACTCACAGCAACATGTCACCACAGTAGGACAAACCGACAGACAAATTTGTTTCCCACAGCTGTTGGAAACCTCTCCAACTACCCTTACCTGGATCCCTGTGGCTGACTCCTCAATCTATTATGGTCCCCTTTGCCTTTTCTATCCTCTCCCTGCTTTACTGCCTCACTGCTTGTGGGGGTGTGGCCTGAGTTCCCTCTCCTCACCTGGGTCCCTGTGGCTAACTCCTCCTTTTATGTACTATGTCATGCCAATTGATCCTGGTGTCCCCTAGTACTACAGTCCTGAGTTGGCAGGCCCTGTGGTTTTCTCCAATATTGGGATATTTTAGCATACCACTTTCGATGAAGGAAAAAACAACTAGGAAGAAATACAACAAAGATACAGAAGATCTCAACAACACAACCAACCAACATGACCTCATAGACATACACAGAATACTCTACCCAACAATAATGCAATACGTATTCTTCTCCAGCACACTGGGATCATTCTTCAGAATAGACCATATGTTGGTACCCAAAACAAACCTCAAAATTTAAAACATTGATATAATACAAAGCATCTTCTGGGATAGCAATGTGATAAAATTGTTCTTTTTGTTGTTGGTTGATGTGAGTCTTTTATGACTCATAGAGACCCTATGTACAACAGAGTGAAGCACTACATGTTCCTGCACCATTCTCACAATCATTGCTATGCTTGAGCCCATTGTTGCAGTCAATCTTGTGTCGATCCATCTTGGTGAGGGTCTTCCCCTTTTTTGCTGACCCTCTACTTTACCAAGCATGATATATTTTTCCAGGGACTTGTCCCCTCTGATAATATGACCAAAGTATGAGAGGAAGTCTGACCATTCTTGCTTCTAAGGAGCATTCTGGCTGCACTTCTTCCAAGACAGATTTGTTTGTTCTTCTGATGGTCCACAATATTTTCAATTTTATTCACCAACACAATTCAAATGTATCAATTCCTCTGTGGTTTTCCTTATTCATTCCACAT
>NW_006921988.1:1947557-1949297 GCF_000298275.1 Orycteropus afer afer
TCTCACATACTTTGGTCATGTTGTCAGAAGGGACCATTCCCTGGAGAATGATGTCATGCTTGGTAAGGTAGAGGGTCGACTAAAGAGGGCAAGGCCCTCAAAGAGATGGATTGAAATGGTGGCAACAGCAATGTGCTCACGTATAGCAAGGATCATGGAGATGGCACAGGACTGGGTGGTGTTTCGTTCTTATGTGCATATGATAGCTATGAGTTGGAGATGACTTGATGGCAGCTAACAACAACAATTGAAAATACTTTGGCTTGGTTCAGATACACCTTAGTCTTCAAAGTTACATCTTTGCTCTTTAACTCTTTAAAGAATTCTTTCGCAGCAGATTTCTCCAGTGCAACACATCACTTGTTTTCTTCACTGCTGCTTACATGAGCTTTGATTGTGGAACTAAGTAAAAGACATCCTTGACAACTCCAATATTTTCTCCATTTATTGTGATGTTACTTATTGGTCCAGATGTGAGTATTTTAGTTTTCTTTATGTTGATGTATAATCCCTATTGAAAGCTGTAGCCTTTTATTTTAATCATTAAGTACTTCAAGTCATCATCACTTTCAGCAAGTAAGGTTGTGTAATCTGCATATCTCAGGTTATAAAATCTCAGGCTATAAAATTCAAAATCAATAATAGGAAGATCAGGAAAAAAGTAAAATGCATAGAAACCAAATAATATCTTGCTTAAAAACTACTGGATAACAGAGTTTTTTTTTTTTTTTTTTTAAATGACTAGGATAAAATCAGAATAAGAACAGTGTTGGGATACAAGAAAAGCAGTGCTTAGAGGTCAACTTACAGCAATAAATGAACACATCAAAAATAAGAAAGACCAAAAACCAACACCCTAACCCAACAACTCCACCAATGTAAAAATGAGCAGGAAAAAAAGAAGCCTAAAATGTACAAAAGAGAAGAAATAATAAAGTTCAGAGCAAAGGTAAATGCAACAGAAAAGAGAATAACAATAAAAAGAATCAACAGGACTAGAAATCAGTTCTTCGAAAAGATTTTAAAAATTGACAAACCACTGGTAAATTTAAGGAAAAGAAGAAAAGATGCAAATAGCGTGAATAAGAAATCAAATGGAGGACTTCACAACAGAACCAACACAAATAAAATGGGTAATAACAGAATACTATGAGAAACCATACTCCAACAAATTTGGAGACAAGAAGAAACGGACAAAATTGTAGAAACACGAGACCTACATAAACCAATACAGACTGAAGTACAAAATTTGAACAGGCCCATAAGAGAAGAAGAAATTGAGTCATTCATTAAAAAACTCCTATATAAAAAATTCTTGGCTCAGATGGCTTCACTGGAGAATTCTACTAAATGTTCAGAGGAAGAGCTGCCATCAGTACTACTCAAACTATTTTAGAACATAGAAAAAGATGGAAACTCTAGAATTCATTGTATGAAGCAAGCATAATCCTGATAACAAAGCAAGGCAAAGACACTAAGGAAGAAAATTAGAGACCAGAATCCATCATGAACATAGATGAAAAATCTTATTTTAGCCAACAGAATCCAACATGATATCAAAAAAATAATATATCATGACCAAGTGGGATTCATATCAGGTGTGAAAGGGTGGTTCAATATTAGAAAAACAAGCAATCTACAACATAAATAAAACAAAGAGAACCACATGATCATATCAATTGATTCAGAAAAGATATTTGATAAAAATCCAGCACCCATTCCTGATTATATATTTATATA
>NW_006921988.1:1950374-1951862 GCF_000298275.1 Orycteropus afer afer
TCTATACATGAGCAAATAATCTGAGAAGAACGTGGCATCAGGATTGGATGAAGACTCATTAACAACCAGTGATATGCAGATGACACAACCTTGCTTGCTGAAAGTGAAGAAAATTTGAATCACTTACTGATGAAAATCAAATCCTTTAGTATGGATTACACCTCAACATAGAGAAAATATAAATACTAACAACTGGACAAATAGCAACATAATGATAAATGGAGAAAAGATTGAAGTTGTCAAGGATTTAATTTTATTTGGATCCACAGTCAATGCTCATGGAAGCAGCAGTCAAGAAATCAAATGACACATTCATTTGGCAAATCTGTTTCAAAGGACCTCTTTAAAGTACTTAAGAGCAAAAGAAGTCACTTCAAAGACAAAGATGTGCCTGACCCAAGCCATGGCATTTTCAATAGCGTCATTTGCCTGTGAGAGCTAGAAAATGAATAAGGAAGACTACAGAGGAATTGGGAGCTCTGGTAGCATAGTGCCTAAGGCACTTGACTGCTAACCAGAAGGCTGGCAGTTCAAACTCACCAGCGACTCCTTGGAAGGAAGATGGCGCAATCTACTTCTGTAGTGATACTGCCTCGGAAACCCAAGGAGGGGTCACTATGAGTCAGGTCTGACTAGATGGTACATAACAACAACAACATAGAGGAATTAGGAGCTCTGGTGGCATAGTGCCCAAGGCATTTGACTGCTAACCAGAAGGCTGGTGGTTCAAACTCACCAACCACTCCTCTGAAGGAAGGTTGGGTGAGGTACTTCTGTAGTGATACCACCTCGGAAACCCAAGGAGGGGTTGCTATGAGTCTTCTCTGACTCCACGGCAGAGAGTTTGGGTTTTGGTTTACAGAAGAATTGATGCATTTGAATTTTGGTGTTGTTGAAGAATATTGAATGTACCATGAACTGCTAGAAGAAGGAACACATCTGTGTTGGAAGAAGTACAGCCAGAATGCTCCTTGGAAGTGAGAATGGCCAGACTTCATCTCATATACTTCGGACATGTTGTCAGAAGGGACCAATCCCCTGGAAAAGATACCATGCTTGGTAAAGTGGAGGGTCAGTGGAAAAGGTGAAAACCCTCAATGAGATAGATTGATACCGTGACAGCAATGATGGGCTCAAGCACAGCAATGAGTGTGAGGATGGCACAGGACTGGGCAGTATTTTGTTTTGTTGTAATAGGGTCACTATGGGCCAGAACTGATTCAATGACATGTAACAACAACAACAACCCAAAGTAATCTATAGATATGATGTCATCCCAATCCAGGTTCAATTAACATTCTTTAAGGAAATGGAAAAACCAATGACTAACTTTACATGGAAAGGAAAGAGACCTTGTATAAGCAAAGTACTACTGAAGAAGAACAAAACAGGAGATCACCCTTCTTGATCTCAAACCTACTATACAGCTACAAGGAGCTCTGATAGCATAGTGCCTAAGGCACTTGACTGCTAACCAGAAGGCTAGCG
>NW_006921988.1:1952776-1955981 GCF_000298275.1 Orycteropus afer afer
GGATGAATGTATAAACAAACTGGCACATACACACAATGGTATACTATGCAACCTTAAAGAATAACAAGAAGCCTCATAATACAGATTATCCTGGAGGACATTATGCTGAGCAAAATAAGTTTATCACAAAAGGACAAATATTGTATGAGTTCACGATTATAAAAAGGAAAGGTTTACATATGGAAGGAAACATTCTTTGATGTTTAATAGGATAGGAGGGAAGGCAAGGGGAAATCACTAACTACATAAGAGACATGAATTAATTTGGGTGAAAGGAAAGTCAATATACAAAAACTGGGTAACCAGTACTATATCATGAAGGAAAAGGAAGAATAGGAGAGGTGTACAAGAGTTATAGACAACAAAGTTAAATAACATTACACAGACAATCATGCATTATCTGTAAAAACACACATTAATCTATGAATGGATATATGGGTAGTCAGGCAAGATAAACAGATATGTGTAGGTGAACAGGACTATATACCCACAACCATATACAAGTTTGGCAGAGGATATTTCTACATAAATATTTGTATGTGCTTCTAAAAATATCCATGCATATAGTAGAGAAAACAGGGGGAAAGTTATCAAAATTTCTTAGCTGTAACCAAAAACCATGAGGGAATGAGTTGCTGGGCCTGGGGCCTCATGACCATAGTCCTGGAAACATCAAGATCAACTGGAATAAGATAGTCTACAAAGACAATATTCTACATCCTGCTTTGGTTAGTAATGAATGGAGTCTTAAAACCTTGCAAGTAGTCATCTAAGGTGCAACTATTGGTCTCTCCTATGTGGAGCAAAGAGTGAAGAAAACCAAAGACCCCCAGAAACAATTAGGCCAAGGGCTAGAGGACCATGTGAACTTCAGCCTCCATGACCTTGAGACCAGAAGAATTAGATGATTCCCAGCTACCACTGCCCACCACTCTGAAAGGGTTCACAATAGAAGTTCTGACAAAGTGGGAGAAAAATGTGGAACAAAGTTCAAAATAATAATAATAGTAATAATAAAAGACCAGGCTTACTTGTCAGAGAGACTGGTGGAACCCCTGAAACTATGGCCCTTAGTCATACTTCAAGTCTGGAACTGAACTTAACCTTGTGGCTCAATGTTCAGGCAAAAAATAGACAAGCCTGTGGGATGAACAATAACACTAGAGAGAGATGCACTTCTTAGAAAAAGCAATCATGTGAGATCAAAAAGGTAGCATTTTCCTAGAGACAAAGCTGAGAAGACAGGAATGGATAGGAAAGAAAGATGAATGGAAGAGAAGAGGTAAGCACAAGGAGGAAGTGGGAAAAGTGCTGTTACATTGTGGAGACTGCATTCAATGTCATGAAATAAAACTTGTATTAACAGTTGAATGGAAAACCAATTTGCTCTGTAGACTTTCACTCAAATTACAATAAAAATTAACAAAAAATAAAGTGTTAAAAAGCAAAGGTATTACTTTGAAGACTAAGGTGTGCCTGATCCAAGCCATGGTATTTGCAATCTCCTAATATTGATGGAGGAGCTCTGGTAGCATAGTGCCTAAGGCACTTGACTGCTAACCAGAAGGCTGGTGGTTCAAACCCACCAGCCACTCCTTGGAAGGAAGGTTGGACAATCTACTTCTGTAATGATACTGTCTCAGCAACCCAAGGAGGGGTTGCTATGAGTTGGGTCCAACTCGACAGCACATGACAACAACAACAATATTGATAGGGGAAGCTCTGGTGGCATAGTGCCTAAGGCATTTGACTGCTAACCAGAGGCTGGCAGTTTAAATTCACCAGCCACTTCTTGGAAGGGAGATTGAGCAATCTACTTCTGTAGTGATACTGCCTCGGAAACCCAAGGAGGGGTTGCTATGAGTTGGATCTCACTCCACAGCAGTGAGTTTGGTTTAATATCGGTGGGCAAACTGGACAATGATTAAAAAGACTAAGGGTGAACTGATGCCTTTGAATTATGGTGTTGGAAAAGAACATTAAATGTACTATCAACTTCCAGAAGAAGGAATAAATCTTTCTTGGATGAAGTACAGCCAGAATACTCCTTAGTAGTCTGAACGGTGAGACTTTGTCTCACATTCTTTGGGCATGTTATCAGGAAGGAGCATTGCTGGAGAAGGACATCTTGCTTGGTAAAGTAGAGGGACAAAAAAGAGGAATACCTTCAATGAGATGGATTGACATAGTTGCTGCAAAAATGGGCTCAAACACAGCAACTGTTGTGGGAATGATGCAGGATTGGGCAATGTTTGATTTTGTTGTACATAGGGTTGCTGTGAGTTGGAACCAACTTGATGACATCTAATAAAAACAGCAGAAGTTTTTCCCTATTGTTCCTTCTATGACTTTTATAGCTTCAAATTTTACATTTAAGACTTTAATCCATATCAAATTAGCTTTTGTGTATGGTGTCAAGTATGCATTATGTTCATTTTTCTGTAAATGGAAATTCAGTTTTGCCAGCACCATTTCTATCTCTTCTCCATTTAATGGATTTCAAACCCTTGTCATAGATAACAGTCCATAGTGGATGAATTTAATTTGGATTCTCAATTTTGTTCCATTGGTCCATGTATGTATTGTACTAGCACCAGGCTGTTTTGACTACTATGGCTGTATAATAGGTTCTGAGACTGGGAAGTGTGAGGCCTCCTACTTCTTCAATAATGCTACACTTATCTTGTGCCTCTTTCCTTTCCAAAGAAAGTTGGTGAATAGTTTTCCCATCACTTTAAAGAATGCTGTGGGGGGAGAGGTTGCAAAGATAGCATCTTACCTATAACCCACACGTTTGATCCCTCTTCCAACTTAATCCCCGACTAACTAGGTAAACCATATAGAAATAATGATGCTGGAGTTAGAGCAACTAAGGAGAAGATAAAGTATCAGATTTAGTGAAGGCAGAGAAAAAGAGCAGAGTAAACAACTGGGAAAAGTAAAAGAACCCACCTAGCTGGCAGAGATGGAGATAGAGAGGAGTCATTAGAAATACAAAAGAGGTAGGCAGAGGGAAGGAGGGAAAAGAAATCACAGAACCCACAGAGGCACAGGGGACTCAGAATACCCACACAGGGAGCTTTTGGTGCTGACATTGGGCTCTGAGTGAGTGAGTATGATAATCTTACTGGGAAATGGATCAAGACTCCCTTTGGCTTCAGCTGCCATAGAATCTAGAACAAGTAGGGGAAAAGGAGAAACTCCC
>NW_006921988.1:1957236-1959342 GCF_000298275.1 Orycteropus afer afer
AGAAGAGGAAGAAAAAAAAAAAAAAAAAACACTGAGAAAATTGTCAAAGACTTGCTAACAGAAAAATTTCCCCATATCATGAAGGAAGAAAAGATTTCCATCCACGAAGTTCAACAAACCCCATACAGGATAGATCCCAAGAGAAAGTCAACAGGACATATAATCAAACTCCCCAAAACCAAAGACAAAGAAAGAATCTTGTGTCCAGCTCAGGAACAAAGAAATGTCACCTACAATGGACAACCAAGAAGACTAAGTTCTGATTACACAGCAGAAGCCATACAGGCAAGAAGGCGATGGGATGGCATGTATAAAATTCTGAAGGAAAAGAACTTCCAACCGAGAATTCTATATCCAGCCTCATTGTCCATCAAATACGAGGGTAAAATAAAGACATTCTCAGACAAACAGAAATTAAGGGAATTTGTGAAAGCCAGACCAACCTTACAAGTAATGCTAAAGGGAATCCTTCTGATAGAGAACCCACAACAAAGAACACAAATTAAAATCAGGACACTTGACATCACCACTTAGAAACCAAACCAGAAATAGATGCTCAAAATAGGCTCACAAAATAATGTACACAGAGAAATAAGAGAGTAAATCTGCAGGCAACACCAGCAACAAAGCAAATAGAGGGAACAAAAGTTTTAATTACAAAAATTCCAAATGGAGAGGAAGACAAGAAAATATCTTTATAGAACTGACGGTTCCAAATTAAGGGAGATAATTTACTTCAGAGTAACCATGAAGAAAATTAACAATCATCATAAGAAAACTCAGAAAGAAGAAAAACACACGGGCTTAGTAAGCACAAAACCTACAATAATGAAGAAAAGAGAAGAAATACTTGATAACAAAATGAGCTCAGCACAGAAAAATATTTGGTACAAGGAAATCACCAACAACACAACAAAAACCACAATAGAATGACAGCAATAAATTCATACCTCTCACTAATTACACTCAATGTGAATGGACTAAATGAATCAACTGGAATAAAAAAGAGAAAGACAGTGGCAGATTGGATAAGAAAAGAAGACTCATCAATATGCTGCCTGCAAGAGACCCAACCTAGGCACAAATATGAGAAGAAATTAAAAATTAAGGGGTGGAAAAAATTATACCAAGCTAATGGCAACCAAAAAGAGCAGAAGTGGCTATATTAATTTCTGATAAAATAGACTTCAAGGTGAAAAACAGCATAAGGGACAAAGAAGGACATTAGATGATGCTGAAAGGATCAATTGACTAAGAAGATATTACCATAATAAATATCTATGCACCCAATGAAAGTGCTCCAAAATATGTAAAGCAAATATTAACTGAATTGAGAGGAAAAATAGACAACTCTACAATAGTAGTAGGAGTCTTTTGCACACCACTTTCAAGGATGGACAGAACAACTAGAAAAACTCAACAAAGATACAGAAAAACTGAACAACACAATCAACCAACTTGATCTCATAGACATCTGCAGAGCACTCCACTCAAAAAAAGCACAATGCACATTCTTCCTCAGTGGACATGGATCATTCTACACAATAGAGCGTATGTTAGGACACAAAACAAGCCTCAATAAATTGAAAAACACTGAAATACTACAAAGCATCTTCTTTGATCACAATGCTATAAAATTGTTGTTGTTGTTGCTGTTATGTGCTGTTGAGTCAGACCTGATTCATAGCAACCTCTCCTTGGGTTTCTGAGGCAGTATCACTATGGAAGTAGATTGTCCCATCTTCCTTCCAAGGAGTGGCTAGTGGGTTTGAACCACCAGCCTTTGGTTAGCAGATTAGAAACCAGTAATAGGAACATCAAGAAAAAATATGAAATATGTGGAAAGTAGATAATACACTGCTCAAAGACTACTGGGTAACAGACTAAATAAAGTGAGGAATAAAAAATTTACTAGAAACAAATTATAATGAAGATACAATTTACTAAAACCTCTGGGACACAGTGAAAGCAGTACTCAGAAGTCAATTTATAAAAATGATTGCATGAATCAAAAAAGAGGAAAGAAACAAAATCAACACTGTAACTCAACAACTCCAAAAATTAGAAAAAGAGCAACAAAAGAAACCTACAATATGTAGAAGTAAG
>NW_006921988.1:1960184-1962737 GCF_000298275.1 Orycteropus afer afer
AACAAAAGAACCATATGATCATATGATCATATCAATCAACACAGAAAAGGCATTCAATGAAATACAACACCCATTCCTGTTCAGAACTGTCAGCAAAATAGGGATAGAAGGGAAAATCCTCAACATAATAAAGGGCATATTCTCAAAGCCAACAGCCAACATTATTGTTAATGGAGAGAGACTCAAAACATTCCCCGTGTGAACAGGAACCAGACATTTAACCAGATATTTAACATTGTATTGGAATCTTAGCCAGGGCAATAAGGCAAGAAAGAGAAATCAAAGGCATCCAGATTGGCAAAGAGGAAGTAAAGCTATCTCTATTTGCAGATGACATGATGCTATACATAGAAAACCCAAGAAACCCAGCAAAAAAATTTACTGAAACTTAAAGAGAGGTTCAGCAAAGTGGCAGGATACAAGGTCAACATACAAAAATCAGTTGGATTCCTCTACATCAATAGAGAATTCTGAAAAGGAAAAGAATACCATTTAAATTAGCTACCAAAAAGACAAAATATTTAGGAATGAATCTTACCAGAGACACAAAAGAGCTATACAAAGAAAACTACAAAAACTACAAGAAACTACAAGGGATCTACATAAATAGAAGAACTTGCTGTGTTCATGGATAGGAAGACTGAATATTGTGAGAATGTCAATATTACCCAAAGTAATCTGCACATTCAATGCAACCACGATTCAAATGCCATCAACATTTTTTAAGGACATAGAAAAACCAGTTACTTCATATGAAAAGGAAAGAGACCTTGGATAAGCAAAGAACTTCTGAAGATCAAAAGCAAAGTAGGAGGTCTCACATTGCTGGATCTCAAAACCTACTATACAACCACAGTGGTTAAAACAGTGTGATATTGGTACAATGATAGACAGATGAACTAATGAAATAGAATAATAATAAAAAAAAACAAACAAATAGACTCACCTGTCTATGGACAGCTGATCTTTCACAAAGGACAAAAACCCATTAAATGGGGGAGAGATAGCCTCTTTAATGGTGCTGGCAAAATTGGATATCCACTTGCAGAAAAATGAAACCAGATGCACACCTCACTCCATACACAAAAACGAACTTGAGCTGGATCAAAGACTTAAATGTAAAACCCCAAAAAAGTCATCAAAGATAAAATAGGGGCACATCTGGGAACCCCAAATTAGGTTTAGCATAAATAGACTATCAAGTATAACCCAAAATGCACAGGCAGTGGAAGAGAAGCTAGATGACGGGGAGCTTTTAAAAATTAAATTCTTATGAGCATCGAAAGGCTTCTCCAAAAGGATAAAAAGAGAAACTACAGATTGGGAAAATATATTTGGCTATGACATATCTAACAAAGGACGTATTGCCAAAATTTATAGGAAACTTCAACACCTCAATACCAAAAAGCCAAACAACCCAATTCAAAAATTGGCAAGGGACATTAACACACTTCACTAAAGATGATACACTGGGGGCCAACAAACACATGAGGAAATGCTCACGATCACTAGCCATTAGATAGAGGCAAATCAAAACAACATTGAGATATCATCTCACCCCACCAATAATAGCAAAGTTCAACAAGATAGAAAATAACAAATGCTGGTGAGGTTGTGGAGAGATTGGAACTCTCACACACTGCTGCTGTGACTGCATAATGGTACAATCTTTATGGAAAATGATATGGCATTTCCTTAAAAATTTGAAAATAGAAATACCATTTGATCCAGCAATTCCATTCGTAGGAATACATCCTAAGGAAGTGAGAGATAGGACATGAACAGACATATATATGCACACCCTTGTTCACTGCAGCACAATTCACCATAGCAAAGAGATGGAAACAACCTAAATGCCCATCAACAGATGAATGGATAACCAAGCTATGGTATATTCACATAATGGAACACTATGCACCATTAAAGAGTAATGAAGAATACGGGAATCATCTCACAAAATGGATGAATTTGGAGGAAACTCTACTGAGTGAAATAAGTTAATTGCAGAAGGACAAATATTGTATGAGCCAATTATTGTAAAAAGTCAAAGAAAGGTTTACTTAGAGAAGGAAACTTGTTTTGTTGTTTACCAGGTAAAGGACAGAAAGGGAGGGAAAATTTTAACTAGGTGCGGGTTACATGTTGATTTGGGGTGAGGAGTGGAGGGCCAGTATGGAAAGAGTTGTGACCAGCATGATGACATCGGGGAAAGGAAGAACACTGAAACATGCACATAAGATATAGACAACAGAGCCAAATACTAATACATGCACAATACTGCATTACCATAAACACCAAACACCAGGCTAAGGATAAATGCATAGACAGGTGAGAAGATCAGGTGGGATTCGGTGAACAGGAATTTACCTTCCACCAAGAATAGATGTGGCTGAATATAATCTTACATATGCACTTGTTCTACAAAATTAGCCAAACACATTACAGAAACAACAGAAGACAGAGTTGGAGTAACCCCTCAGAGACAACCAAACACCTGGAGAAAGAAAACCACCAGGCCTGCGGACTTAGTCTTAGGGGATAGCATGCTCAATT
>NW_006921988.1:1963412-1965479 GCF_000298275.1 Orycteropus afer afer
CTAGGGAGATGCTTCCCTTAGACCAATCAGCCATGAGACACCAGAGGGGCAGCATTCACCTAGAGTGAAAGCTGGACAGATCAGAATGCATAGTTAAGAAGGGCATAGGGAGGGGGTGGTCACAAGGACTGGAGGGGAGGAGAATTTGTAATGGTTGTGGATAGTAATCAGGGCATGAAATCAAATGCACACAAACTGTTGAATGTGAAACAAATTTTTCTCTGTAAATTTTCAAACAAAGCACAATAAAATAACAATAATAAAAAATCTTTACAGAATCTTTACAGAAAAAGAGATGACTGGAAAAGAGCTGCCTCATCACAGTAGAACCACCCTTAATGACATGGATAAACTAAAGCTTTCAGGACATCCATTTGCTGATGTGGCAGGACTCAAATTGAAGAGAAACATCTGCAAACATCCATTAATAATAAGAACATGGATGTGCGAAGTATGAATCTAGGAAAATTGGAGGTTGTCAGAAATGAAATGGAATGCATAAAGATCGATATCCTAGGCAATGGATTAGTTTTAGCCCTTTTGAATCAGACAACCATATGATCTACTATGCTGGGAATGACAAATTGAAGGGGAATGGTGTGGCATTCATCATCACAAAGGATGTTTCAAGATCTGTCCTGAAGTACAATCCTGTCAGTGATAGGATAATATCTGAGGTGTAGTAAATTACCTGGTATGGCTTTTTTATCCATACATCTTTGTAAACTCCTTGGTGAAATTTGCCATGAGCAACTGAGTAGCTCCTGATTGCTAAAGTTATCCACCTGGGGTATTTCTGTTGAGAATGGCACAAAGCAATCCTTTGGGAAATTCTCCCTCTCTCTCAGTGTATAGAATTCTGGTGTTGGGATATTTTAGTTTGGCCACTCTGCCAGCCTCAAAAGGAGCCCTCCTAGAGGCAGAAAGTATCTATCTGAGTGCTGGCTGAGAAAGATACGCTGTTGAGAGAAACGCACTCCTGAGACACATGCACTTGCTGAGAGAGAGATGCAAGAGACACATGCTGCTGAGGGAGAGATGTGATACACACATTGCTGAGAGAGAGAGACACGAGAGACACACATTGCTGAGAGAGAGACTGCCAGCTGCTAAGTGAGATGGCTGGCAGTGAGAGACTGAGTGCATTTCTGAACTTGAATTGTAGCCTGTTGCTTCCCTAATAAGCCTTGTAATCTGTGAGTTCTGTGTGGCCACTGCAGTGAATTATCAAACCCAACAGAGAGGTGGTGGGTGTTGTGGGAGGAATGGTTCATGTCAGGGTTGGTAAAAGGGCTGGAGGGAGGTGGCATGTCTGGCCTCGCAGGAATAGGCATTGGGCTACTGATGATGATTCTGTCTTCCTCTCGTGGCATTAGAAGAGGTCAGAAGATGTGGCCTCCTTGCCTCTTTGGCAATATCCATATGACTACAAGGAAGACCATTTAACAATACTATTCAAATTTATGCACCAACCACCAAAGCCAAAGATAAGGAAATGAAAGATTTTTATCAACTTCTGCAGTCTGAAATTGACTGAATGTGCAATCAAGATGTAATTATCACTGGTGACTGTAATGCAAAAGTTGGAAACAAAGTTGGAAAATTTGACCTTGGTGACAGAAATAATGCTGGAGATCACGTGACAGAATTTTGTAAGACCAATGACTTATTCATTGCAAATACCTTTCTTCAACAACACATATGGTGGCTATACATGTGGACTTCACCAGACAGAGTACACAGGAATCAGATTGACTACATCTGTGGCAAGAGGCAATGGAAAAGCTCAATATCATTAGCCAAAACAAAGCCAGGAGCTGATTATGGAACAAATCATCAACTGCCTGTATGATGCAAGTTCAACTTGAAATTGAAGACAATTAAAACAAGTCCACGAGCTCTAAAATATGACCTGGAATATATCCCTCCTGAATTTAGAGACCATTTAAGGATAGATTTGATGCATTGAACACCAATGACCAAAAACCAGAAGAATTATGAGATGACATCAAGAGCATCATCCATGAAGAAAGCAAGAGGTCATTAAAAAGACAGGAAAGGAAGAAA
>NW_006921988.1:1967439-1986365 GCF_000298275.1 Orycteropus afer afer
GTGTTTTATTGACTATGCAAAAGCATTTGATTGTATGGATCATAACAAATTATGGGTAACATTGAGAAGAATGGGGATTCCATAGCACTTAAATGTACTCATGAGGAACCTGTACATAGACCAGGAGGCTGTCATTTAAACAGAACAAAGGGACACCACCTGTGTGGGAGTTAAGTTTGTGTGTCAGTTTGGCTGAGCCTGGTTGAGTGGCTGGGCAGCTGGTGGTAGTATTCCTCATGATGAGACTGGTAATCCACTCCATGGTCGAATCTACTGTGAGCAGCTGAGTATTTGCCTTAGGGCTATGGTCTGTTTCCTGTATATAAGGAGAAGGCTTGGTGAGCGGTCTCTAGCTTGAACCCTGAGTGTAGCTGGGTCATTGTTCAGCAGCCCGCCATGCTCTGCCGACCTTGGGACTTGCATTGAACTTGAATTAATGGCTGGCCATGTGGTTTGGTAACATCGGGACCGTGCCTTTTTACTTGTCAACCTTGGGCTTGTCAGCCTCAACAGTTGGCAGCTGAGTGAAGAAAAGCTTCCAGCTTCAATGGGCTGGGAGCAGGAGGCAGAGCTGAAGCCCAAGTTTGAGAGGCTTTCACCCAGCCCCTAGAGCCTGGCACTTTAAAGCCTCCAAGCTGCAAGAGAATAAATTCCCATTTCTTAAAGCCATCCCATTTGGGGTATATTCCTGCCAGAGTGGCACTAGGTAACCAGAACAGAATATGGTACCGAGAGAGTGGGGTGCTGCTCTGACAGATACATAAAATGTGGAAACAGGAGTGGAGTGCATCCTTGACCCAAGACCCTGGCAGAGAGACCCCAGCATGAGGCATGAGAGACAGCAGGTACAGAGCCGAGAGACCAGCATGAGAAACAGCAGGAGCAGAGCCGAGGGTACTGGCATGAGACAGTGACAGCCTTACCAGCCTACGGAGGAGAAAGCTAGATACAATTGGGTATGTGGCTTTCTGGTGGAGTGTGTTGCCTTTAGGCATTAATTGGTAGAAGGGACCGGCATGAAATGGAGTAGCAGGTTGGTCAGACTTTGGAACAAGAAAGCTGAGTGCTTTTGAGGCAGGAAGATTCCCAGTGGAGTAGGTTGCTGTTAATCAGCAGAAACAGAGAGAGCAAGGAAATGGGAAGCAGAGATACCTCAGTCTCAAGGGTAGGACCATGGCCTTTGGAGGTGGAAACACCACAGCCCCCTAGGTTTCAAAAAGCCAGACCTTCACCAACTTGGTTCTGGAGTGTGGGGCTGCTCATTCATGTGGGCCAGTGGGATCGAGCCATAGCCACTGCCCAAGAGAGAGAGGGCAGGGCTGCCACAACCAAGAGGGAGAGGAATGAAGCTCACCAGGCCAAAGGGGTGAGGTTGCCACTCAGGAACTAGGGAATTAGAGCCACCAGTGAAGGAGATCTGTACAGATGCCACCCAATGAAGATCCGTACAGGTGCCAAGTTGACAAGGGGTGGAATTGTGGTAGTTAAGTTTGTGTGTCAACTTGGCTGGGCCTGGTTGAGTGGCTGGCCAGCTGGATGTAGTTAGTATGCCCCATGATGAGACTGGTAATCAACTCCATGGTGAAATCTACTGTGAGCAGCTGAGTAGCTGCCTTAGGGATGTGGTCTCTTTCCTGTATATAAGGAGAAGCCTTGGTGAACTGTCTGTCTCTAGCTTATGGCTCACTTGAACCCTGCATGTAGCTGTGTTGTTGTTCAGCAGCCTTCCATGCTCTGTCGACCTTGGGACTTTCAAAGGACTTGAATTAATGGCTTGCCATGTTGTTTTGTAACATTGGGACTGTGCCTTTTTACTTGTCAACCTTGGTCTTGTCAGCCTCAGCACCCAGCAGTTGTCTGAGTGAAGAAAAGCCCCTAGTTTCAGTGGGCCAGGAGCAGGAGGCAGAGCTGAAGCCCAAGATTGAGGGGCTTTCACCCAGTTCCCATAGCCTGGCACTTTGAACTCAGATGTAAAGCCTCCAAACTGTAAGAGAATAAACTACTATTTGTTAAAGCCATCCCATTTGTGGTATATTCTTGTCAGAGAGGCACTAGGTAACTGAAACAGCATGGTTTAAAATCAAGAAGGGAGTGCGTCAGGGTTGTATCCTTTCCCCATACTTATTCAATATGTATGCTGAGCAAATAATCCGAGAAGATAGCTATATGAAGAAGAGCGTGACATCAGGATTGGAGGAAGGCTCATTAACAACCTGCGATATGCTCATGACACAACTTTGCTTGCTTAAAGGGAGGATGACTTGAAGCACTTAATGATGAAGATTGAAGAATACAGTCTGCAGTATGGATTATATCTCAATATAAAGAAAACAAAAAACCCTCACAACTGGACCTGTAAACAGCATCATGCATGATAAATGGAGAAAAGATTGAATTTGTCAAAGACTTCACATTGCTTGGTTCTACAGTCAACTCCAATGGAAGCAGCAGTCAGGACATCAGACGATGTATACGATTGGGCAAATTGGCTGCAAAGGACCTCTTTCAAGTGCTGAAAAGCAAAGATGTCTCCTTGGGGATTAAGGTGCACCTGACACAAGCTATATGCCTCATATGCATGTGAGAGCTGGACAATGACTAAGGAAGACCGAAGAAGAGTTGATACTTTTGAGTTGTGGTGCTGGTGAAGAATACTGAAAGTACCATGGACTGTTAAAAGATCTAATAAATCTGTCCTGGAGGAAGTGCAGCTGGAATGCTCCTTGCAAGTGAGATGGCCAGACTTTGTCTCACCTACTTTGGTCATGTTGTCAGAAGGATGTCATATTTGGTAAGGTGCAGGGTTGACAAAAGAGGATAAGGCCCTCAACGAGATGGGTTGACACAGTGGCAGTGGCAATGGGCCAAATATAGCAAGGATCGTGGAGTTGGTGCAGGACTGGGCAGTGTTTTGTTCTGCTGTGCATAGGGTCGTTATGAGTCAGAGACAACTTGAGGGCACCTAACGACAACATCCATGAGCATGGTATGTTTTCCCAGTTATGTAGTTCTCTTTTGTTTTCTTACAGTAGTTTTTGTAGTTTTCTTTGTATAAGTCATTTATGTCTGTAGTTAGGTTTATTCCTCTAAGTATTTTATCTTTTTGGGGGCTATTATAAATGGCATTATTTTCCTTATTTCCTTTTCAGACTTCTCTTTGTTAGTGTAGAGGAATCTTGTAGATTTTTTTATTGTTCTTGTACTCTGACACTTTGCTAAATCTTTCTGTTTGTTCCAGTAGCTTTCTTCTAGAGCCTTGGGGGTTTTCTAAGTATAGGATCATGTTTTCTACAAGATTTACTTCTTTCTTATAAATTTTGATGTCTCTTACTTTCCTTTCTTGCCTTATTGCTGTAGCTAGGATTTCCAGTATAGTACTGAATGAATAGAAATCTCTGGTTTCTAGTCTCAAGGGAGGGTGCTTTCAGTCTCTTTCCATTAAGAATAATATTGATTGTTCTTGTTGTATATATGTCCTTAATTATATTGAGGAATTTCTCTTCTGTTCCTGTTTTGCTAGGGATTTTTTTTTTTTAATCAGAACTTGGTGCTGCATTTTATCAAATGCCTTTTCTGCATCAATTAAAATGACCATGTGATTATTTTCCTTTATTTATTTTTGTGGTGTGTTAAGTTGATTTATTTGCTAATGTCGAACCATGTTTGAATACCTATTACAAATCCTATTTGGTCTTGATGTATTACTTTTTGATATACTGTTGTATTCTGTTGGCTAGAATTTTGTCGATAATTTTTGTTTCTATATTTATGAGTGAATGAGTCTATAATTTTCTTTTTTAGTGTTGTCTTTTTCTGGTTTTGGTATCAGAGGTATGCTTGGTTCATACAATGAATTAAAGAGTTTCCAACCTTTTCTATATTCGGGAATAGTTTGAGTAGAATTGGTGGCAACTCTCTGTGAATATTTGGTTACATTTTCCCTGAAGCCGTCTGGGTCAGTGATTTTTTGTTGTTGGGAAGTTTTAAATGATCTCTTTGATTTCTACTTTTGTTGTGTGTCTGTTCAAGTTTTCTACCTTAAGTTGTGTTATTTTAGGTAGGTAATGTGTTTCTAGAAATTTGTCCATTTATTCTAAGTTTCAAATTTGTTAGGGTACTGTTTTTCATAACATTCTGTTATGATCCTTCTTATCTCCATTGGTTCTCTTGTAATATTACCCATCTTATTTGTTATTTTGGTTATTTGCTTCTTCTCATTTTATTCTTTTGTCTGTTTGACCAGTGGTCTATTTTATTGATTCTCTGAAAAAAACATTTTCCAATCTTGTTTTTTTTCTATTTCTGATTTTTTTCTATTGTATATTCTATTTCTGATCTTATGTTTCTTATATCCTTTCTTCAGGTTACTGTGAGGCTTTTTTTCCTGTGGCTCTTTTTCTATTTGTGCTAGTTGTAGGGTTAAGCAGTTGATTTTGGCCCTTTCTTCTTTTTTTAATGTGTGCATTTATTGCTATGAATTATCCTTGGATCACTGCTTTTGCTGTGCCCCAAAAGTTTTTATATGTTGTATTTTCTTTCTCATTTGAATCTAGGGATTTTTAAAATTTCATTTTTGATTTATTCTGTTCCCCAGATGTTTTTCATCAAGATGTTATTTAGTTTCCATGTATTTGATTTCTTCCTTTATTTTTCCTGCTATTGATTTCTAGTATTACAGCATTGCCATCAGAGAAGATACTTTGTAGTATTTTGATAATTTTGAATTTGTTGAGGTCTGCTTTGTGGCCTAATATACAGTCTGTTCTGGAAAATGATCTATGTGTGCTGGAGAAGAATGTTTGCTGTGTTGTTGGGTGGAATATTCTATTTATATCTATGAGATGAAGTTGTTTGGTTGTATTATTTAGATCTTCTGTATCTTTGTTGAGTTTCTTTCTAGTTTTTCTGTCCATCATCAAAAGTGCTCTGTTAAAGTTTCCTACTATTATTGTAGAACTATTGATTTCTCTTTTCAATTTTGTTAGAGTTTGTTTTATGTATTTTTGAAGCTCTGTCATTGGGTGAGTAAATATTATGGTTATGTCCTCTGGATTGATCAACCTCTTATTCATTATATTGTGTCCCTCTTTGTCTCTTGCGATGGAATTTGATTTAAAGTTCATTTTGCCAGAAATTAATATTGCCACTCTTGCTGTTTCTTTTGTTATTGTTTAATCTATCTATCTATCTATATAAAACCATCCTTTGATTTATACCTATTTATTCTTTATGTCTATAGCTCAGCAGTTACTTCATTCTATCAGCCAGACTTTCTCCGCCCTCTCAAGGGTGGATCGAGACCCACGGGTGCTCTAGGAGCTCTGGTAGCATGGTGTCTAAGGCACTTGACTGTTAACCAGAAGACTGGCGGTTCAAACCCACCAGACACTCCTCGGAAGGAAGGTTGGGCAATCCTACTTCTGTAGTGATACTGCCTCGAAAACCCAAAGAGGGGTTGCTATGAGTCAGGGCCAACTCAAAGGCATGTAACAATAACAACAACAACAATTCTTTATGTCTAAGGTGTGTTTCTTGTAGGTAACATATTGATTGGTCGTGTTTTTTTTTTTTTTTTTTTTTAAATCCATCCTGCCATTCCCTAACTCTTGGCTGGTGCATTTAAATCATTTACCTTTAGTGTGATTATTGATAGATACGAATTTACTACTGTTGTTTTGTTATGCTTTTGTGTGTGTTTGTGTGTGTGTGCAGTGTTGATGGTTTCGTTGTTCCATTTAATTCTCTGTACTGAATTCTTTGTGTGTGTGTGTGTGTGTATTTTCCTTTCATTTTTTGTTGATTTTGTGTTTACTGAGTTTTTTTATTTTTTGAAATTTTCTTCTTTATTTTGGTGAGAAGATTTATGAATTTTCTTTTGGTTACTCTAAGATTTACTTTTGTTTTCCTAAGTTTAAAGGAGTCTGTTATTTCCTGATATCATCTTGACTTCTTTTCCATATGGAAGTTCTATTCAACTATACATCATTCTATACATAATTTGTTCCCCCTTTTTGCTTTGAAGTTGTTATGAGTTACAGATTGACATCTCTGTTTCCTTGCTTTCATTTTTGTAGTTTTATTTTATCCATGTTGATATCTGGGTGATGCTGTCTTGTGTTTTAATCTCAAGTTTTTGTCTGGTGTCATGGGATCTCAGAAGGATTCTTTTTAATATTTCTTATAGGATTGGTCTGATTTTTACAAATTTCCTTATTTTCTGTTTATCTGAGAATATCCTAATTTCTTGGTAGGTAATTCCTCCTACCTTTCAGGGTTTCATATGTGTCACCCCATTGCCTCCTTGCTTGCATAGCTTCTGCTGAGAAGTCAGAGGTTAATCTTATGTTTAATCCCTTGTAAGTGATATTTTGTTTGTCTTGAACATCTCTCAGAGTTCTTCTCTGTCTTTGGTTTTGGAAAGATTGATTATGTTATGTCTGGTGACTTTCTTTCAGGGTCTATCTTGTATGGGGTTTGTTGAGCTTCTTGTATGGAAATCTTTTCATCTTTCATGACATTAGGGACATTTTCTGCCAGCAATTCTTCAAAGATTCTCTCAGTACTTTTATTTGTCTCCTCTGTTCTGTAATTCAAAAGAAGCTCTGCAATCCCTCATAGACAGCCAGACATTGTGGCAGAGAGATCCACCAGATCTGCCGACTCAGGACCATAGTGTTGGGGGACACCAGACTCAGTTGGCACAGCAAAATTCATAAAAGCTTTTTCCACAACCTACTTTGGTGAGTAGCCATGGGAGTCTTAAAAGCTTTCAAGCAACCATCTGAGATGCAGCTAATGGTGTCCTGTCATCAGAAGTGAAGAAGAGTGAAGAAAACCAAGGGCATTTGGAAACAATCAGCCCTAGGACATGATGGACCTCGAGACCAGGAGAACTAAATGGTGCCTGGCTATCAATGCCAACTACTCTGGAAAGAATAAAAACTGGAGATCTTGGATAGAGTGGAGAAAAAACATGGAACAAAATAAAAAACCACAATTATGACCAGAATTACTGGTTGAATGGAGTCTGGTGGGACCACTAAGACTATGGCACTGGGATAGACTTTGGGCTTGGGAAAAACTCACTCCCAAGGGCTGGCTCTCAGCCCAACAATAAACAAGACTTACATGCAGAACACTCAACCCAGGGCAATGAACCCCTGTACTCTATGGAGATACATCCCTTGGAGCAACCGGCCATGGAGCACCAGAGGGGCAACATTCACATGGAGGAAAACCTGGACTGACAGGGATGCATAACTAAGAAGAGCACAAGGACACGAGGGGTTACTGTGAAGGAAGAGGAGGAGAGTGGGTTAGGATTGGGGATGGTAATTGGGGAGTGAAACCAAATGTACATGAAATGTTGAATGTAAAACAAATTCTGCTCTGTAAATTTGTACCTAAAGCACATGCGCACACACACACACACGCACGTGCACATGCACACACACACAAAGGAGCTCTGGTGGTGCTGTGATTAAAGCATTTGGGGGCTAACCAAATGTTGGTGGTTCCAACCCACCAGCCACTCTGTGGGACAAAGATGAGGGCGTGTGCTTCCTTAAAGATTACAGCCTTGGAAGCCCCATGGGACAGTTCTACTCTGTCCTGTATGATGATTATGAGTTGGAATCAACTTGGTAGCATTGTGTTTGGTTTTTATTTGGTTCTGGAATTCCAAGAAGACATAGATTATTCCTCTTGATAGTTTCTCACATAACTCTTAGGTTTTCTTCATTCTTTTTTACTGATTTTTCCAAAGTCAAATTAGTATCAAGGGATTTCTCCTCTATTTCTCTGATTCTTTCTTCTATTGATTCAATTCTACTTCTATGTCCTTCTATTGAAGGATATCGAATGGTTAATCTTCTGGATTTTTACTTGCTATTTTTGTATGGTTTCTGATTATCTATTTATTTTCTCCTTTTGTTATTAAATTGTTTTCCTGAATTTTCCTAGCATTTTGTCTGTTTTCCTTGGTTTTCTCTGTGTTTACCGTGATCTCTTTGAGGATCCTATATATGTCTCTGGAATTCTTTATGGGTAGTTCCATTACCAAAACTTCCCCAGGAAGGTTTTCTGGTCCTTTGTTTTGGTTACTTGCTTAAGCCATCTTTTCCTACATCTTTATGTGATTTGATACTCTCTGTTTTCTCTGAGGCATTAAGATGTTGTTTTATTTATTGATTGATTATATATTTTTTTTGTCCTCATTTTTTTTTTTTGTTTTTTATTTGACATATCCAGGTGGGCCAGGCAGGTGTGCTTTACTGGGTTGTAGTCTGGCAGTGCTGGAGTTCTCACCACTTGTCTTCTGTGGGTGGGGTAGTAGCTGGTAATGTGAGCATGGGTCTCTGTTCACTGGTCATGTGGGTTGGCTGAGGTTGGGCTATGCAGATGTTGACTGCCTCTGTCATCAGCCCAGTGGCACAGGAGGGGGCAATGGTACTTTTTGATTGGGTGGGTCAACAGGTGTGGCGATATGTTGGGTGAGCAGGAACATGGGAGCAGGGCCATTTACATTTAGTACATTACACTTTTGCTGTATGGGTGAGGTGGTGGGTGGTCCCAGGGGCTAGAGCACTCTTGCACTACTTGGGGGACAGGTCCATGGGTGGGTTTGGGGGACAGGGTTGGCAGAGTGGCCCCTCACAACTTGGAAGGGTGGGTATCTGTGTTGGGGGGCAGTGTCTTTGGAGCATTGTTGCTCTGCTTGGAGGAGTGGGTCATCAGGTGGGGGCTGGGTTGGGCATGTAGGGTAGCAGGAATGATCTTATTATACTGAGGGACAATGAATAGCCAGGCAGGGGTGTTCTTGGGCAGATGGGGTCTGAGTGGTACTGAGCCACTCAGAATGGCAGGTCACAGGGTGGGGTTGAGATCACAGGTTGGGACCACTAGAATGGTTCTGCACTGCTCAAAGGGTAAATTGCTTTGTGGGGGGTGAGATTCGGCAGGCTGGGGTACCACAGCCACTACCATTTGGCTGGGTAGATGGTGGGTGGGGCTAAGGGGAAGGGAGGAGGCAGTCAAACTGTAGTCTCCTGTTGGTTAGTGCTTGTGGTGATAGGGGGATTTGTGCCTCTAATCACCAGGAGTTACAAACATAATTTTAAAAATACAACCAGTGCTTCAGTTGGGAATTGTCTGTTCTGGAAGCTAAGAATTTAGTTTTTTAAAAAGAGTGATTTTTCTCCTTTTTCCCTTTTCTGAAGTCAAATTAGTATTAAGGGATTTGTCCTCTATTTCTCTTAGGTCAGCTATACTTTTCTTGTTTTTAATTGTGATTTGGGTGAAAGTTTACAGAGCAAATCATTTTTCCAGACAACAGTTTGTACACATTTTGTTCATGATATTGATTGCAATCCTCATAATGTAACAGCTCTCTTCCCAATTCCTCCCTGTGATGACCTTTTCCCTGTGTCCTTCTTACCTAAGCATTCCTGCCCTCTGAACTATCTCCCTGTGCAAATACTGTCCTTCTGGTCTCCCATGATTGATTGTCCTAAGGTGTACATTTACCTGGTGTAAATGTTCACCTTATATGCCTGTCTACTGTTTGGCTGGAAGCCAAGGGAGTGAATTCAGGTTCAAAGGGTGAGTAGGTCCCATAGTATTGGGGGTTTCACCAGTCTCTACCAGAGCAGTAAGCCTGGCCTTTTTATTATTATTATTATTTTGAATTTTGTTCCACATTTTGTTCCCACTCTATCCAGGATCTCCTGCATTGATCCCTTTCAGAGTGGTTGACATTGGTAGCCAGGAACCATATAGTTCTGGTCTCATGGTCACACATGAGGCTGAGGCTGAGGTTCACATGGTCCACTAGTGCCTTGTACTAACTGTTTCCATGTATCTTTGGTTTTCTTCATTATTCCTTGCTCCAGATGAGGAGAGATCAATTGTTTCATCTAGATGGTCATTTGCAAGCTTTTAATACCCCACCCACTGATCACCAAAGTAGGATGTGGAACATTGTTTTTGTGTAATATATAAAGCCAGTGGAGCTTGCCGTCTCCCATGACCATGGTCCTGAGCCCACAAGTTCAACAACTTTCTCCCCCCCAGGTTGGTTGGCTGTAGCTAAGAAGTTCTCATAACTTTGCCTTCTGTTAGTTCTATTTCTATCATGTCCCAGGATCTTTAGTTGTGACAGGTGGCCTAAGTTCTAGTCAATGGAATGTGAGTTGAAGTGAGTGAGGCATTTCCAGCTTTGGCCCACAAACATTTCCCATGTATAATTTCCCACACTTTTCTCCATTTGTTGAATGGGTGTGGAGTATTCTGAGATACAGGAGGAGGTGGAGACCTAAGATGGAAGTAGCCTAGGCCCTTGAGTGAAAAGCCTAGGCCCTTGAGTGGAAAGCCGTTGGATCAGAAACACCTATTTTGGACCTCAAATGAGTAAGAAATAAAATTCTATTGAATTCAGTCACTGAGATTGAGGGGTTTATCAGTTTTATCATCTAGAATTACCCTAAAACAATTCTCCCTAAACATACTTGAGAACTATCCTGTCCTTTTTATATGTTGGTTTTATTGCTGGTGCCATTGAGTCAGGTTTCACTCACAGTGACCCTGTGTACAACAGAACAAAATATTGCCTGGTGTTGTGTCACAGTCGTTGCTGTTTGACTCACTATTACAGCCACTATGTCAATCCATCTCATTGAGGCTATTCCTGTTTTTTTTGCTGACCCTCTCCTTTATCAAGCATGATATCCTTCTCCAGGGACTAGTTTTTCCTGATAACATGTTTGTATATGTAGATGATACTGCCTCAGAAACCCAGGGAGAGGTCGCTATGAGTTGGATCCTACTTGATGGCAGTGAGTTTGGTTTTTTGGTTTTATGTAGATGACGGTAAATGACAAGGACCAAATTGTGAATAGAAAAAAAATATTGTTTGAACTTATTGATCAAAGAAAATCTCTAGACTGAGGCTTGACTACTAGACTTTTCACTTCAAGCTACAAAATTTTATCTTGTGTCCTGATCTGATTTTCTTACCCCCATTATCATTGTTACATGTATTTGCTTCCAAGTGAATTAGGAGAGTTCACACTCATGTTTAACTGACTAATATCCCATTTAACACTTTTAACTTCATTCTTGCTTTGTATCATTTTATATCCAGAATCCCACTATGTTGATAGCTTAATTTTAAAGATAATATATAATGTTATTGCTATTTCCCATTGGGAAATACATACTTGCTAATAAAAACATTATACTGAGAGATAACAAGTACTAAAAATTTTGTGTATCTCTTTACAATCTTTTTGTGTTCATATATTTATAGTTAAACTTTTCTTTCTGTATATGCAATTGTAATTATATTGCATATAGAGTTTGATAATGTGATTTTCATTTGCCTCTATATCATAAGCATTTCATATGCCATTAAATATTTTTGAAATCATTTTGGTGACAGTAAAACAGTACACAATATATACTATATAAGTAGAAGTGTTTTTATTTAGACATTTCCCAATGGCCTGGATATATTGGGTTTGTGTGCTTTCAGTGTTATAAGTAATATTATGATGGCCATCTTTTAACATAAATAATTATGTATATCTTTGATTATTTATTTAGAATAGAATAAATTTATAGAAGCTCCCATTCCCTTTAAATGCAAAAGCTTAACATATCTTTGATTATTTGCATTTTCAAAAAGATCTGCTTCTTCTTGAAGATCAACCTGGTATCAGGTAGTAAGAATGAAAACACTGTTTTTCTCTAAAAGGGTAAAAAGACAACCTACAGATTGAGAAAAAAATATTTGGCTGTTACATATCTGACAAGGGAATTATCTCTAAAATGTATAGAAAACTTCAATACCTCAATACTAAAAATACAAACAATTGAATTCAAAAATAGGCAAAGAACACTAACAGACACTTCACTAAAGAAGATATACAGACAGTCAACAAACACAAGAGGAAATGCTCACTATCAATAGCCATTAGAGAGATGCAAATCAAAACAATAAGATATCATCTCACCCCAGCAATAATAGCAAAGTTCAACAAAACAGAAAATAACAAATGTTGGCAAATGTGTGGAGAGATTGGAACTCTCATACACTGCTGGTGGAACTGTAAAATGGTACAGCCACTGTGAAAAATGGTATGGCGTTTCCTTAAAAAATTGAAAATAAAAATAACATTTGATCTAGCAATTCCATTACTAGGAACATATCCTAAAGAGGTGAGATCCAGGACATAATAGACATATGCACACCCATGTTCATTGCATCACAATTCACTATAGCAAAGAGATGGAATGCTATACAACCTAAATGCCCACCAACAGATGGATGGATAACCAAGCTATAGTATATTCACACAATGGAATACTATGCAACACTAAAGAATAATGAAGAATCCACATATCACTTCACTACGTGGATGGATTTGGAGGGCATTATACTGAGTGAAATAAGTCAATCATAGAAGAACAAATATTACATGAGTCCACTATTGTAAAAAGTCAAGGAAAGGTTTACACAGAGAAAGAAATTCACTTTGTTGGTTACCAAGGATGGCAGGGAAAGAAAGGGAAAATTTTTGACTAGTTGTGGGTCACATGTTGATTTGGGTGAGAAGAGGGGCAGTATGGCAAGAGTGTGTGACCAGCATGGTGACAATGGAGAAAGGGAGGACACAGAAACATGCACAAAAGATATAGACAACAGAGACAAATACCATTACTTGCGTAATGCTGCATTACCAGTGGCAACAAACACTAGGCCATGGGTAAATGCATAGACCAGTGAGAAGATCAGGTAGGGGGAGGTGAACAGGAATATACCCAAGACCAAGGGTAGATTTAGCTGAAGATAGTCTTACACATGTGTTTGTGCTACAGAATTTTCCACATACATTACAGAAGTAACAGAGGACAAGCTTGGAGTAGCTTCTCAGAGACAACCAAACACCTTGAGGGAGAGAATCACAGGGCCTGTGGGTTCAGGACCATAGTCTCAGGGGACATTATGCTCAATTGGCACAACATAGTACATAAAAATCTTGTTATACATCATACTTTGATGAGTAGTGACTGGGGTCTTAAAAGTTTTCGAGCAGCCATCTAAGATGTAACTATTGGTCTCCTCTTATTTGAAGCAAAGAAAACTGAAGAAAATCAAAGTCATTTGGGAACAATTAGCCCCAAGATATGATGGACCACAAGGACCTCAGCCTTTACAACCCAGAGACTAGAAGAACTAGATTTGCCTGGCTACCAATGCCAATCACTGGGAAAGGGATCAAAATTGGAGATCCTGGATAGAGTGGGAGGAAAAATGTGGAACAAAATTCAAAACCACAAAAATGACAAGAATTACTGGTCAGAAAGAGACTGGTGGAAACCCCGAGACTATGGCCCTGGGTTATCCTTCAGGCCTGGAAATGGACTCATTTCCTGGATTGGCTCTCAGCCGACAGTATGAAGACCTACAAGCAGAACACCTATCCCAGGGAGAGGCGCTCACCTACCTTAGAGAGATGCAGCCCTTAGATCAATCAGCCATGAGACATTAGAGGGGCTGCATTCACATTGAGGGAAAGCTGGACAGACAAGAATGCATAGATAAGAAGGATGGGGGGGATAGTCTTAGGGAGGAGAGGGGAGGAGAGTTTCTTATGGTTGGGGATTGTAATTGGGGCTATGAAATCAAATGTGCATGAACTGTTGAGAGTAAAATGAATCTGCTTTGTAAATTTACATTCAAATCAGAATAAAACATTTAAGAAAACGGAGAGAAAAAAAACATTGCTTGTATCTTTTACGTGGTTATTCTCCATTTGGGAAGAAATGCCAATGAAATAAAGAAGAAAATTATAAGAACATGTTTATAGCATTTTTTAAAATTCATAATAGTGAACATAGCCAAATATGCAAAACTACACATATCAACTCATGAGCATGATAAATAGAAGGAAAAAATGATGTGAAAATGCTGCTACTTGGAAATGTGTATACAAAATAATGTTACATGAAAAAAGAACAGGAAATAGGATGCATACCCTGGTTAAAATGAAGTAAAAATATATAGTTATCCCTCGATATCCATGGGGGATTTCTTCCAGAACCACCCCCATACCAAAATCTACTGATGCACAAGTCTTTCACATAAAAAGATGCAATGTTTGCATATAACCTAGCACATCTTCCCGTATTCTTTAAATCATCTCTACGTTACTTGTAATTCCTAACACAACGTAAATGCTATGTAAATAACATTTTATGCTCCCTCTTCCCTCTTAGCCTTTGAAGGATTGCTTTGACCATTTAATTACTTTTTTTCTCAAATATTTTTGATCTGCAGTTGGTTGAATTCATGAATGTGGAAACCGTGGATATAGAGGGCAAACTGTATCGCTGCATATTGATAAAAATTGGAAGGGAATTCAGAACGATGTCAATATTGGAGATTTAAGCTTATGGAAGTCTTTCCTGAAAGTTTATTTAAATGTGCCTGTTTGCCTTTTAAACTCACTTTCTCAAATTATCTCAGGTGAAAGGGAATCTATTTTTTTTATACCCATGTGGTAGGAATAAAAATTGGAAAGATATCAGCAATTAAAGTGGTTCTAGGAACAAATACCTCTCTTTCCCTCTCAGTTCTGCTTATCTTTGTGCATCATCTTGCCTTCACACAAGGATATGCCGATTTGACCTGGACTTGTTCTTGCCATCTGTATTAATTCCTTGGGCTGCTGAACAAATGTACCACAAATTGGATGGATTAAAGCTATAGAAATATATTGTCTCACAATTCTGGAGGTTAGATGTCTGAAATCAAGGTGCTTGCAAGGCCATATTCTCTCTGCAAGCTCTAGAGGGAGAAGACTTCCTTGCTTCTTCCTGACTTCTAGTGGCTCCTGGGAATCCTTGGTGTCCCTTGGCTTGTAGACACATTACTCTAGTCTCTGCATCCATCTTCACATGGCTTTTTTCTCTCTATGTGCCTGTGTCTCCTCTCCTTTATAAGGACTTTTATTTATAGGATAACAGTCATACTGGATTAGAACCTACGCTATTCTAGTATGACCTCATGTTAACTGATAATATCTTTAAAGATTGTTTCCAAACAAGGTCACATTCAAAGCTACTAGGAGTTAGGATTTCAACATGTCTTTTTTGGGAATACAAGTCAATCCATAACACATTTCTCTTGGCTTCTTTTCCCTATAACTTTGTCAGGAACACAGGCCTCCCCAAGTCACTTTATGGAATGAGGCATTCTGATTTTCTTGGGGAATTTTGGTTTGCAAGCTGGGGATCTTGGAAGTGCTGACCAGCCTGGGGCCCTCTGCCTTGTTCTGGCCAACTCATTATACCAGTAAATAGTATGGTACATGGATATTTGTCTCACCTTTCTGTGGAGATGCAGACTACGTGGTTTCCCCACAAGTTAAGGCAGGACTATTGAAGTTAAGCCTATGAAAGTGTGTATGTGTGTCTATGTTTGTGTGCATCTTTGTGTTTTAAGTGAATGAATCTTCAAGTGTTTTAAGTTCATGCAATGTAGGGAAGATATTTGGGGTGAGAACTTCCCTTAGGCCATCATATCACTCCAATTGAAACTTTATTCCAGTGCCTAAGGCATGTGACTGCTAACCAGAGGGCTGGTGGTTCAAATCCACCAGCCACTCCTTGGAAGGAAGACTGGGCAATCAACTTCCGTAGTGATACTGCCTCGAAAATTCAAGGAGGGGTCGCTATGAGTGGAATTGACTTCAATTCTTCCCTACATTCTATACAGGCTTTAATAACTAATGTTGTTGTTGTTGTTATATGCTGTCGAGTTGGACCCGACTCATAGCGACCCCTCCTTGGGTTTCTGAGGCAGTATCACTACAGAATTAGATTGCTCCATCTTCCTTCCTAGGAGTGGCTAGTGGGTTTGAACCACCAGCCTTCTGGTTAGCAGTCAAGTGCCTTAGGTACTAACCTTTCAGAGCTACTTAATCAGGTGGGCCTTGGGAAAAGATGTTAAGTGAAAGACAGGAGGGAAAACCTGGGACAAAGTATAGCTCCCAATGTTTTGTCAAGAGTGTAGCTCCCAGCTTTTATCTGTGTGAAGAAACTAGCTTTCTTGCAAGTGCAATCGATGTTTTCTGTCCTGTGAATCTCTAATAAATAAACTAGGTGTCCTCGAACATTTTCCAACATCTTAAAAAAATACCCAAGAGAATGGAAGAGGTCTATCCTCTCATCTTATGATTCTAATATCTTGTGACTTCAAGGCTTCCCTGGTAGATAGGGGAAAAAGAAAGCACAGATGATCATGCACACTTAATCACCTTAACCTGGAAGTGATAAGCATTAGTTCCACTTACATTCTATTGGCAAGAATTAATCATATAATCACACCTAGATGCAGGATGAGAGGGTGTTGCTGGAAAATTTAGTCCATCTGAATAACTAGCTACTCTCAAGCACCAACTCTACACCACAGAAGGGACACATGCATTTTTATTGCTCATCTAGCTATCTCTATTACAGTCTTCTAACTTGTTTTCTGATCTCTATTTTCTTAATTAAGCCTAATCTACATATTGATAAGGAGCTCTGGTAGCATAGTGCCTAAGGCACTTGACTGCTAACCAGAAGGCTGGCAGTTCAAACCCACCAGCCACTCCTCGGAAGGAAGGTTGGGCAATCCTACTTCCGTAGTGATACTGCCTCGGAAACCCAAGGAGGGGTCGCTATGAGTCGGGTCTGACTCGACAGCACATAACAACAACAACAACAACAACATACTGATAATGAATTAAGCAACTGTAATCATAATAGTTAATTGTTCAAAGAAAACAAAAACAAAAATATGACTCTCTATTGTCTATCAAATTAAATATCAACTTCTGACCCTGGTGTTCAAGTCCTCAAAGAACATGATCCATCTGATTTTTTTTTTTTTTTGGTCTCATCTTCCAATACTTCCCTACTTTCTGCAAATGTTTCAGCTAAAATTGACCACTTGCAGTTCCTCAGACACCAAATATTTGTCCTATGTCCTCATCTGGCACACCATCCATCTCATCTCTCAAAGCTGATATACATTTAAAATAAGTTTTGTATGTTTTTCTTGTTTTGTGTCTTTCTGCGTCCACTAGTGAGAGTTGCCACTAAGTACTAAATTCTCAGTGGCAAAAATTACGTCCCTGTTGAACATTAGAGCACTTGGCAGCAGCAGGAGGCTCAGCTGGCCAGCCTGAGGAACATGGCCCTTTCATTGACATGTTACAATTAACACCCATGGTGACAGCAGCTTATACACATTCCACTGTGTATAATTACTAGTTTAGAGTGTTGTCATGAAGTCATTTCCTAGGGTATAGTGCCTACCATCTAGAAGTCAGAATTTTACCTTCTATAAAGTAAAATTTAGGGTATTTCCTGTTGAATACAAAGACTCATAAAAATAAGAAAATAAGCAAACAAACGAACACCAACAAAAACTGAAGAAAGAGGCCATATACAGTATGCAAAAGACAATGAGGAGAGCAGTGAAATACAGTAGCAGAAAATAATATGAGGACTTCTGAAATGAGCTTTCTGAGATTACTCACCTAAGGTTCCTAGTGCCAAAAAGCTAATTAAGCTGTTGATACTTACTTACCTTCATGCCTAAAAACAAAAACAAAACTCAATGCAGTTGAGTCAAATCCGACTCCCTCATTGGGTTTTCCAAGGTGGTATTTTTATAGAAGTTGATTGCCCAGTCTTCCATCTGAAGAGTGGCTGCTGGGTTTGAACCACCAGCCTTCTGGTTAGCAGTAAATGCCTTAAGCACTATGCCACCAAATTTACCTTGTTTTCCCAGAAGTTTCTGGTTTTAAATATTCTATAGCTTTGCCTCCAGACATATAACCAAACTCATCACTCACTATTTCCTTCAACTGGAATGACCTCCCTACTTCTCTCTCAGTATCTCAGTCTGTCTCCTAAAGACACGGAAGTTACCTCTGCCGGCTGTCTTTTCAACATTCGCTTTTACTGTACCCTGAATCACATTCTGATTTGGCAAACTCATGCAGTCCTACTCATTTTCATAATAGGCAAACTCCCTATATTAGAGTCATGTCTAATATGTAGGTGTTAGTTGGAAATGAATGTTAAAAATGAATATGTTAAATTATATTTTAATCTTGAAGATATGAAGAACAATAACTGATATCCAGCCTCTCTAAACTAAATTATTAAGTGAAAAAAATGCTTTGACAGTGTCCCTTCCCCATCCGTCCTATCAATCATGCATCCATCCATCTAACATTTGCTGTGTGCTTACTCTGTGTAACTATTATACTATGTGCTCCTGTTAAAGTCCTTCAATAAAGGAAACAGGAATCTTCCCACTCAGCATTTACTCTAACCATTTTGCAGACTTCTGGATATGCTTTGAGCTGTTCTGTTTTTAGGTTTGATGGCTGCTCTGCAGTGTATATTAATGGATACCCAAAAGGAGAAAGAATAAGGGGGTTAGAGAGAAATTACTAAGCGAATGACTAGGCAAAAAGCAAAGAGTTCTTTTTCCATTCTTGTACTCCAAACTTCTTTGTTGAGTTCTTACCATGCAGAAGGCAAAATGGTAGACCTTTTGAGATATATAATGATGAATGAAACAGGTTCTTATACTTAATGAGCTTATTTTCTATCAGATAGTAAAAGATGGATATATAATGAATTCAAAGTTAACCTGTAATGAACACCAAAGAACAATACAAAAGGGTTTGAGTGTTTAGAGGTAAGAAAGATCACCCCTAGTTGGAGGTAACAAAGTAAGTCTTCTTGGTGGAAGAATCTTTTCTCCAAGTTTAGGCCTTGGAGAAAGATAGGATTCAAGAGGGAAAGAGAAAATCTTACAAGCAAAGGAATAGCATGAGTAAAGGTATGAAGGCATGGAAGTA
>NW_006921988.1:1986465-1987669 GCF_000298275.1 Orycteropus afer afer
AAAGATAGGATTCAAGAGGGAAAGAGAAAATCTTACAAGCAAAGGAATAGCATGAGTAAAGGTATGAAGGCATGGAAGTAAAAATCATATTTAGGAAATACTTAAATATTTCCAAAATTTATGAAAACCTATTGTGTTGTTTTTTCTCCACATTACTTCTAACCTATCCCTGATTAATTTTTTTTTTGCTTCTCTGGTCTGCTCTGTGCCTAGGTAGGCTGATCACTGAGACTTCCTCCCTGAAGCTCCAATGGGAGTTACCACAAGCGATTGGAGGGAGAGAACAGAGAGGTTAGGGTATTTCTTACATGCTTTGGTGCATCTGCATCCCTCCTCAAGCTCAGCTCCCTACCAGACAGCTACTCTTCCATGGCTCCAGTTCTCATTATATTCTAGTCCCTTCAGTCCTAGGGATGAAAACAACTTTTCATTGCTGGTCTTTGAATGCCTCGACATTCCTTGTTAGGTCCCTTGACATTATCCAAACATCTATAGATAATCTTATCATTAAATCTCTTCATTTGATCATCTGGGTGAATTCTGTTTCCTGCTGAAACTCTGATAAAAGCATAAATGCTCAGTTAAGACTTAATATATCACGTTATCTATGACATCTTAAATTTTGAGCACCATATTTCTGAGCATCTGAAAATCCTGAGCATTTTGGCATTTATATTTTTGTCAGTGGAGTTTCTACTCTCAAAGTCAACCTGGAGTCATCCTGGACTCTTTCTTTTCCTTCATATTTCACGTTGAATGGCTTGCCAAATCCTCCAGGGTCACTTTCATGATGCCTCTTGCATTTTTCTTCTTTTCATTTTCACTACTACTGCCCTAGTTTGGGTCTTAATTGCTTCAGATCTATGACAGTGCAAAACCTTCCTAACTGACTTCTTTGCATTTAATTCTGTACCTCCAAGTTCCCCCTGCATCATCACTAGACTAACAACAGCTTTAACTATGTTACTTCCATGATGAAAATCCTTAAATACCCTTAAAAACAAAATCCTCCAAAACTATTAGGTAATAGAGGAATGATGTATAAATCTCTCAGTTTGGCAGTGAAAGCCCCTACCAACTTTTCCCAGCTCATCTCTCCGTTCTACCCTTCTTCTGTCTAACTGTCCTAATTGTAATCTGTGTTGGATTGGGTTCTCTAGAGAAACACAAAAACCAGCAAAGTGTATATATATATTTATAGAGA
>NW_006921988.1:1989229-1993475 GCF_000298275.1 Orycteropus afer afer
AGACCCGCAGAGCATAGGGTAGCAGGGACAGGAAGCAAAAATTTTTTGAGTGGGTCACTAGGGGTAATAGTGAGTGGTACCACTCCTGTTTCCACCTCTTGGTTCCTGGACCCGTGAATCCTGGCTATTGGAGAAACAGAACCATATATATAAAGCCCCTACCAACTTTTCCCAGCTCATCTCTCTGTTCTATCCTTCTTCTATCTAACTGTCCTAATTGTAATCTTTGTAGTTTTTTTTTTTGTTGTTCTTTACCCACCAGCCACTCGTTGGAAGGAAGGTTGGGCAATCTACTTCTGTAGTGATACAGCCTTGGAAACCCAAGGAGGGGTCTCTATGAGTCAGGTCCGACTCGAAAACAAACAACAACTACAACAAATTTTATTTATTTTGTTGTTGAGAATGTACACAGCAAAATGTACACCAACCCAACAGTTTCTATGTAAACAATTTAGTAACATTGATTACATTTTTTTAGAGTTGTGCAGCCATTCTTACTCTCCTTTGCTGAGTTGTTCTTCCCTCATTAACATAAACTCACTCTCCACTAAGCTTCCTATCTAAACTTTTGAGTAGCTATTGTCAATTTCATGCCATATACATAGTTCTTAAAAGAGTATAATTTTCAAAGCAGACCTTTTTTCTTTTTTTAAAAAAAACAAAACTAATTAAGCTAAAATATTGTTTGGGTTTAAGATGACTTTGGGGAATATTTTGATTTAAAGTTTAAAGATTATCTCAGGCCAATAGTTTCAGGGGTTCATCCACTTTCCATGGCTCCAGAAAGTCTAGAGTCCATGAGAATTTGAATTCTGTTCTGCATTTTCCCCTTTTGATCAGGATTCTTCTATGGAATCTTTGATCAAAATATTCAGTAATGGTAGCTGGGCACCATCCAGTTCTTTTGGTTTTATGGGAAAGGAGTCAGTTGTTCATAGGGGCAATTAGCCACACTTTCCATATCCTCCTCCTATTCCTGACTCTCCTTTCTCATCTGTTGCTTCAGGTGAATAGAAACCAATTATTGTGCCTTGGATGGTCACTTCCAAGCTTTTAAGAGTCCAGGAACTATGCAATGAACTGGGACATCATAGAGCAAAAGCCCTAAACATGTTATTAGGCCTGTTAACTGTGACAACCCATGAAACTATGACCCTAAACCTCCAAATCAAGGAACCAAATCCCATGAAGTGTTTGGTTGTACTTATGCAGCCTCAGCAGTTCCTCTTTTGTTGTTGTTATAAATATATCTATCACACAACTTTTACCAGTTTAATTTTCTACAGGTATACAATTTACTGACAGCAATTACAGTAACCAGTTATGCAACTGTACCCTTACCAATGCAATTTTTCCATCACCATTAACCCTCTTTTTTCCCACCCCCAGTAACCACTTAAAGTTTGTTTTTTAAAATTTTCCCAAACTCCACATTATTTCCCTTTTTGAATACTGATCATTTTTTTAAAATTATGCATGTCTATGTATACTTTCCTCAAAGTAGTTTTTAAGCACACAAGTAACTTTAATTTAAGGACAATCAATTTTTCCCTCCAATTAAGGACTATCTTGTTCATTATTGAGTCTTAGAGAACACCTAGAATAATGTTATCACAATTAGGTTTGCAGTAAATGTATGCTGGCTTCAATAGGCAATGTTTAGTCATTTAAGGTCTATGAGGAGGGGAACACATAGTCAGGGAAGAAGGGAAAAAAATAGAGCCCAATTAGGAAGCTATTGTTATAACTGTGACATGAAAGAACATTTAAAGCTTAGTCAGGTCAGATTCAGTGAGAATGGAAAGGAGGGATGGATACAAAAACCAATGCAAAGAATGAATTATGGATGAAGAGTCAGGAGAGAATAGAAATAACACCAAGAACTAGAGTCTGGTGACTGGGAGTATGGTATCTTGAACAAAACTAAGGAACTTGGAGAAGGGGATAGTTTGGGCAGAGGGGTATGGACAGGTGGGAGATAATGAGTTCAGTGTTTTAGGTATTGAGTTAGAGGTGCTGGTGGAAACAGAAGGAGAGGCAAGACTGGTGTCTGGAAATGTGACAATGCAGCTTTGGAGGGCCACCAGCTTGGGGGTAATGGTTGAAAATATTTAGCTGTCTGTTGTATTATAGGGGTTGAAATGATTGCTATAGTTGTGAATTTTCTCTCCTTCACCTAGATCATAAAGTAGAGGGTAGGTAGTTATTTCTAAAGCCTTCCAATCTCGCCTTTCAGAAGGCACCCAGGTAAAGCAGTTATTTTTCAGTCAGAGAGCATGACCAAAATTACAAATATAGAGATAATGAACTGAATTATTCTGCATATCAGAGCTGAATGTACTTTGAACTTGGAGTAGAGAGCAAGGAGAAATACACAACTGGGATGAGAAGTATATCACTGTGATGGGAGATAGAGAAACTAGTCTTTGACAGTTATATTTGAAGTAGGAAGTAGTCCAGAAACTTTCAGATTTTTTTTTTAGACACCTAGGAAAGTCTCCTAAACAGACTCAAGAGCTATTTATTAAGCATCTTATTATGCTCCATGTACTATGTATGATTAGCTTTTTCACATTTATTTTTCCTCCAAATCCTGTGAAATAGGTGTTTTCTTCATTTTCAGAGGAGTATATTTTGGGCATTATTTAGATAGTGAACCTTGAGCCACCTCTGCTGGCATCACTACCAAGGGGACAGGATGCTGGTCCAAGTGGTCCCACAAAAAGGTAGGTTCCACTGTACCAGAGTTCTCAATTACTAGCTCCATTCTAGGAGAGACATCCCATGGGCTGAGCCCGGGTCATGTGCCTGTGCTTTGTTTAGCTGCCAGGGTTAGTCTTTGAGGTTTTTGGTAGTTGCTTCCTCCAAGACTCACACAATAGCCTCCCTAACCCTTTCATGGGAAAAGGGATTAGATGATGGACAATTTCTGAACCATCAATAAAAGTCTACTTCAAGCAGTAAAAATCAAAATTTCCATGTATAAGGGCACATAGCTGATAAGTTCTGGAGTTGAATTCAAACCCAGGACTTGAGAATTTATGTTTAATTTTCCCATCTTTTGCTGCAATGATTTGAATGAAGACAGAGAAATAGTGTCCCTTCATTTACAAAACTGTCCACAATTTTAAAACAATGTTTTTCTGTTCGCTTTTTATGTACCAGATACTATGCAAGGTCTTTTAGATATGCTGTTTGATATTTACAAAAATTTTTGAAGATAAATATTATTGGGAAGAATTAGTATTCCCAATTTACAGATTAAGAAAACTGAAGCTTAGAGGGGTTATGTGAATTTGTCAAAGATTGTATATAAATAAGGAGTATTGTCTGATTACAAAGTTAGAGCTAAAACATCATGATGCCATCAGAGGCTGGAGCCAGTTAAGAGTTTCTGTCTTATTTATCTTTACTGTTTCTCCTACCTCCAGCTCCTAATTCAGTGGCTGACATGAGGCAAGCTCTCCTTCAATGTTTGTTGAGTAAATGAGCTAAGTGCAGAGGGTAGGGAAGAAAAGTTTAAAGAGTGATGGTGAGGGGTCTGTGGTAAGATGGCAGAATAGGCAGACAAATTACACAGACCCTCTTCAATAAAGAAAAGAGGAACCAATTAACACAGATACAGATGATAATCCTGGAGCTCTGAGCTTTGAAAGGAAAGATACATAAGTGGACTAAACTCCAACTAGTAGAAGAACCTGCATGAAAACACTGAAAAAGGAGACATATGGAACTGTGGACTGTCAGCAATCTTGATGGCATGGACAGTTTGGATATTGCCAAGTGGTGTTAGGACCTAAGAATTAACATAAAAATTGGCCCTGCTAGCCAGAGGCTGCATAAAGAACTTCAATGGTGGCTGGTGAATAAAAGGGAAAACAGCAAAGAAGGAGACAAATTGAGCTGTGGACTTTTGGCTGTCTGGAGGGTGCAGCCATTCTGAATCTTTACAAGCTGTTCGACCATTTTGGATATTTAAAATGATAGCATTCTCCCAGATTCCAGGGACATAAGAATGGGCTCCACTTGCCGGGGACAGCAAGGACATACTGGATACTGAGAACTGGAAAGGTGTGATATTCCACTTGTTACTTTTATACCCCACACCCTCTTGTTGAACAGAGGTGCTGCCATACTTCCCCCACACACCTTGTGGGCCAGCAGGAATTCCATCCCAGTCTGTGTTCTGTGTGCTCTGAGGGAGCCTTGGTGCCCTGCTCTGCCCTGCCCAGATTTATTTATTTTT
>NW_006921988.1:1994185-1997149 GCF_000298275.1 Orycteropus afer afer
AAAAATCTTGGGCAAATCACTCCAACATACAATCACCAATTAAATATAAATACAACAACATCACAATGTCATGGAGACAACAGACTATCACAGTCCACACAGAGAAGCAAGATAAAGCAGTAGAAACATGGGATCAGGATACAGATGCAGAACACATCCCTGAGGAAGAAGCAGCATTAGAACTCCCTGATAAGGAATTCAAAAGAATTATATATAGGTATATTCAATGGAGTGAGAGACAGATCAAGGAAAACACTGACAAAATTAAGGAAAGCACATACGAAACCCTAGAACAATTTCAGAAGAAAATACAAGAACAAAATGACAAAATAAATGAAAAATGAGAAATGATAGAAAATGTACATATAGAAAACCAGAAAATTAATAATGAATTTTCAGAAATAGATAACACATTCAAAGTGCAAAGGAATAGAATTGAATCAATGGGAGACAGAATTAATGAGATTGAAAACAAATACTTGAATAGTTCTTTGGAAAGGGATCAATCTAAAAAAAGATTAAAACAAAATGAAGAAACCCTAAGATTCATGTGGGATACAATCAAAAGGAATAACTTTTGTGTAATTGGAATACCAGAACAGGAAAAGAAAAAGAAAACCACTGAGAAAATTGTCCAAGAATTTGTTGGAAGGGAACTTCCCTAATATGAAGAAAGATGAGAATATATATATTCAGGAAGTTTAATAAACCCCAAACAGTATAGATCCCAAAAGAAAGTCACCAAGACATATCATCATCAAACTCACCAAAACCAAAGACAGAGAAAGAATCTTGAAAGCAGCATGGGAAAAACAAAAAGTTACCTACAAAAGGCAACAAATAAGACTAAGCTCTGATTTCTCAACAGAAACCATGCAGGTGAGAAGACAATGGATGGTATATATAAAACCCTGAAAGGGGAAAAATTACAACAAAGAATTATATACCCAGCAAAATTGTCCCTCAAATATGATGGTGAAAATAGAATATTTCCAGATAAGCAGAAATTAAGGGAATTTGTTAAAACCAGACCAAGCTTACAAGAGATATTAAAGGGAGTCTTTTGGACAGAGAACCAATAGTAGCAAACAACAACCAGTCATTAACATACATGATGATGTAATCCAGAAATCAACACAGTTATGGAAATATCCAAAGTAAAATAAGCTTCTAAGATTGTAAACTGGTAACCAGAGACATCAATTGGAAAATGAGGACAAGTACAAAACAAAAAGAGGGGGAAAATAGTGTAGTTAAAGAACTTGTAAATGAGGAGGAAGTCAAGACAATTGCAAGATAGAATGGACTGTTGTAAATTCGGTAAGAAAATTATAAATCACAGAATTGCCTCAAAGAAAAATGAAAAACCTTCTCATCACAAAAAAAAGACAAGCACAAATATATAGCAAATACTAAAACAACAGCAATGAAGGAATTGATAACACAATTCATAAACAAAATGAGCTCAGTGCAGAAAATCATATGGAACAAAGAAACCAAGAACACCATGGAAAAAACACATAACAATGAGAACAAACAATTCATACTTATCAATAATTATACTAATGTCAATGGATTGAATGCATCATTCAAGAGATGAAGAGTTGCAGACTGAATAAGAAAACATAACTCATCAATATGCTGTCTACAACAGACAAATCTTAGAGACAAAGACAAAAACAGACTAAAAATGAAAGTTTGGGAAAAAACATATCAAGCAAATGGCAACCATAAAAGAGCAGGAGTGGTAATATTAATTTCTGATAAAACTGACTTTAAGACAAAAACCACCACACGAGACAAGGAAGGACATTATATAACGATTAAAGAATTGATTGAACAAGAGGACGTAATCATAATAAATATCTATGCACCCAGTGAAAAAGCCCCAAAATACATAAATCAGATTTTAAAAAAATTGAAAAGACAAATAGGTGACTTCACAGTCACAGTAGGAGACTATAATAAACCACTTTCAATTAAGGATAGAACAACTAGGAAGAAACTCAAAAAAGATGCAGAAGATCTAAACAATACCACTCACCAACTTGACCTTATAGACATCTACAGAGGACTTCACCCAACAACAGCACAATATAGATTCTTTTCCAGTGCACATGGAACATTCTCCAGGATTGACCATATGTTAGGCCACAAAAAAGCCTTAATAAATTTAAAAACATTGAAATACTGCAAAACATCTTAGATCACAATACTATAAATTAGAAATCAATGATAGGAAGATCAATGGAAAAGAAAGAGCAAACACATGAATAATACCCTCCTTGGAAATGGCTGGGTAATAGATAAAATAAAAAATGAAATTAAAGAATTCCTTGAATCAAATGAGAATGAAAACACAACATACCAAAATCTTTGGGACACAGCAAAAGCAGTGATCATAGGCCAATTTTTAGCAATAAATGCACATATCAAAAAAGAAGAAAGAGTCGAAATCAACACCTTAAACCAACATCTCAACAATTAGAAAAAGAACAGCAAGAAAAGCCTTACAATCACCAGAAGAAAGGAAATAATAATGATTTGAGCAGAGATAAATGAAACAGAAAATAGAAAGACAATAGAAAAAAAATCAACAAGACTGGAAGTTGGTTTTTTAAAAAGATTAATAAAATTGACAAACCACTGCCAAGTCAACAAAGGAAAAGAGGGAGAGAATACAAATAACACAAATAAGAAATGTATTGGGTGACTTCACAACAGAACCAACCAATAAAAAAGATAATATCAGGATCCTATGAATAACTGTACTCCAACAAATTTGAAAATCTAGAAGAAATGGACAGGTTTCTAGAAACACACTACTTATCTAAACTAACACAGACTGACATGGAAAAGTTGAACAGACCCAAAATGAAAGAAAAAATTGAAGAGGTCATTAAAAAAATTACCAACAAAATAATTCTTGGCCCAGACAGTTTCACTGGAGAATTCTACCAAACA
>NW_006921988.1:1997390-1998378 GCF_000298275.1 Orycteropus afer afer
CCCAACCTTCCTTCTGAGGAGTGGCTGGTGGGTTTGAACTGCCAGCCTTCTGGTTAGCAGTCAAGTGCCTTAGGCACTACACTATCAGAGCTCCTGATGAATATAGATACAAAAATCTTCAACAAAATCCTACAGATAGACTCCCAACAACATATCAAAAAAAATAATACATTATGACCATTTGGGGTTGATATCAGGTGTGCAAGGATGGTTCAACATTATGAAACCAATCAACATCTTCCATCACATAAATAAAAAGAAGGAAAAGAGCCACATGATCATTTCAATCAATGCAGAAAAGGCATTTGATAAAATCCAACACCCATTCCTAATCAAAACTCTCTGCAAAATAAGATAGAAGGGACATTCCTCAACATAATAAAGGGCATCTATGCAAAACCAAGAGCCAACATTATTCTCAATGGAGAAAGACTGAAACCATTCCCCTTGCAAACAGGAACCAGACAAGGATGCCCTCTATCACCACTTTTATTCAGCATTGCATTGGAAGTCCTAGCCAGGGCAATAAGGCAAGAAAGCCTTCCAAATTGCTAAGGAAGAAGTCAAGCTATCCCTATATGCTAATGATATGATCCTATACCTAGAAAACCCCAGAGACTCAGTAAGAAAAAAAAAATAAACAACTACTGGAACTAATTGAGAGATTTAGCATCATGGCAGGATACAAGATCAACATCCAAAAATCATTTGGATTCTTCTACACTAGCAAAGAGACTGTTGAAAAAGAAACAAGGAAATCAATACCATATGCAATAAGCCAAGCCCACTGCTGTGGAGTCAGATCCAACTCATAGTGACCCCTCCTTGGGTTTTTGAGGTGTTATCACTATGGAAGTAGATTGCCCAACCTTCCTTCTGAGGAGTGGCTGGTGGGTTTGAACCATCAGCCTCCTGCTTAGCAGTCAAATGCCTTAGGCACTACACCACCAGAACTCCCACCATTTACAATAGCTACCAAAAAAAAAAA
>NW_006921988.1:1999303-2000816 GCF_000298275.1 Orycteropus afer afer
AAGTGAAGAAGAACACACACACACACACACACACACACAACAAGGGCATTTAGAAGCAATCAGCCCTAGGACACAATGGCCCTCGAGACCAGAAGAACTAGATGGTGCCCAGCTACTAATGCCAACCACTCAGGAAAGGATCAAATCTGGAGATCCTGGATAGAGTGGGAGGAAAAACGTGGAACAAAATCCAAAAACTCAGTAATGTCCAGAATTACTGGTCAGATGAAATCTGGTCAGACTCCCAATACTATGGCCCTGGAATACATTCTGCACCTGGAATAAAACTCACCGCTAGGGGCGGGCTCTCAGCCCAATAGTTAACAGGATGTACACGCAGACCACTCAACCCAGGATGACGCAACCACATACTCTATGGTAATACATCCCTTAGAGCAATAGACCAAGAGACACCAGAGGACCAACATTTAAACTGAGGAAATGCAGGACAAACAGGAGTGCATAAACATGAGAGGCACAGGGGGCGGGTTGTAGGGTAGAGAGGGGAGGAGACTGGGTTAGGGTTGGACATGGCGAATGGGGAATGAAACTAAATGTACGCATTACGTTGAATGTAAAACAAGCTCTTATAATAAAATAGATAGATAAATAAAGAGATCTTGAAATGCTTTTTTGAGTATGAATGTGACACCTTTGAAGCGTAGAAGTTTTTTACATTGATGAAGTCTAATTTGCCTGTTTTTTTTTTTTTTAAATTTAGTTGTTCATATCCATTGCCAAATATGAGGTCATGAAGATTTAACTCTTTCCTTTCATCTAAGAGTATTATGCACCTGTTGTTTGTTGTTAGATGCCATTGAGTCAGTTCAGACTCATAGGAACCCTATGTACACTAGAATGAAACACTACCCAGTTCTGTGCCATCCTCACAATCATTGCTATATTTAAGCCCAGTGTTGCAGTCATCTCATTGAAAATCTTCCTCTTTTTTCACTGACCTTCTAGCTTACCAACAGGATATCTTTCTTCAGGGACTTGTCCCTCATGATAACATGTCCCAAGAATGTGAGACAAAGTCTTATGATCCTTGCTTCTAAGGAATTTTCTGGCTGTACTTCTTCCAAGATAGTTTTGTTCATTCTTCTGGCAATCGATGGTATATTTAATATTCTTCACCAACGCCACAATTCAAAGGAATTAATTCTTTTTCCATTATACACCTACTCCTCATTTATTGACTATCTCATGATCCAATATTTCACATTTACAATAGTAAAAAATCTATTCTCTAACTATTGTGCCCATTCATGCAAAACAATGTCACTAACAAACATCAAGAGTCACGTTGGCAGTAGATACACTCCATGGAGAGAACAATCATGGGAGAAAAAAGGGATGCTTATGCACAGGCAGACAGCTCAGGGGGCAGAAGTGTATGGAGAGATGGACACAGGGAAGAGGTAACTCTGGGGAGGAAGTGGGAGGGGAGCTGTTGCATTGTGGTAAACTGTGGTCAATGACATGGACAAAGTATATATGAACTGCTGTATGG
>NW_006921988.1:2005192-2008663 GCF_000298275.1 Orycteropus afer afer
TAGTTCTTTAATGACTTTAAACAATAACTTCCAATTTTCATTGTATAAATTTTGCACCTCTTTTGTTAAATTTATTCTTAAGTATTTTATTCTTTTTCATGCTCTTGTGAATGTAATTGTTTTCTTAATTTTTGTATTGTTCCTTGTAAGAAATATTATTGAGTTTTGTATATGGCTCTTGTATCCTGCAAACTTGCTGAACTGACTTATTACTTCTCATAGGTTTTTAGTGGATTCTTTATGATTTTCTATATACAAAATTATGTCACCTGCATATAGAGACAATTTTACTTCTTCCTTTCCAATCTGGATATCATTTATTTCTTTTTCTTGCCTAATTGCTCTCCTTAGAGCTCCATTAAAATGTTGAATAGAAGTAACAAGAGTGAAATCCTTGTGTTTTTCTTGACCTTAGGGGAAAAGCATCCACCCTTGCACTATTAAGTGTGATTTTTGTTGTTGTTGTTGTTTACTGTTGAGTCACCCCAACTCACAGACCTGCCCTGTAGGGTTTCCTAGGCTATAATCTTTTTTTTTCCCTGAAAAACCTTTTATTGTGATTGAATGAAAGTTTACGTAGTAAATTGGTTTTCCATTCAATAATTCATATACATTTTGTTTCATGACATTGATTGTGATCTCCAAATGTAAGAGCACTCTTCCCACTTCCTCCCTGTGCTTACCATTTCCAATCACCCTTCTCTCCTATCCTTTCTTGCCTTCTGAGCATTATCCCTGGGAAAACGCTGCCCTTTTAACCTCATATTATTGATTGTTTTAAAGAGTGCATACCTCCTTACTGTTTTTGTTCACCTTATAGACCTGTCTATTGTTTGGCTGAAAGTTCAGCCACAAAGGTGAGTTATATTCCAGGCCTGAAGGGTGACTGAGGGCCATAGTCTTGAAGGTTCCATCAGTCTTTATCAAACCACTAAGCCTGGTCTCTTTTTTTTTTTTTTCAATTGTGATTTGGGTGAAAGTTTAAAGAGCAAATTGGTTTTCCGTTCAACAATCTATACACATTCTGTTTTGTATTGCAATCCTTACACTGTAACAACATTCTTCCCACTTCCTCCCTGTACCCACCCCTTCCCTTCTTCTTCCTTTCCATCCCCTACCCTTTTCTTAGCTCCTAATGTCCTAATGAGTGCATAGCCTCATGATATTACTGTTCACCTTGTAGGCCTATCATTTGGCTGACAGTTGAGTCACAGGGCTTAAGTTCAGTTCCTAGTTTGAAGGATGTCTAAGGGCCATAGTCTTCATCAGACCAGTAAACCTGGTCTTTTTTTGATTTTGAGTATTGTTCCACATTTTCCCTCATTCTATCCAGGACCTCTTAGTGTAAGCCTTTTCAAAGTGGTCAGCCAAGAACCATCAGATTCTTCTGGTCTCAGGATCATTGAAGGTGGGGTTCACGTGCTTCATTAATTCTTTGGATTAATTGATTCCTGCATCATTGATTTTCTTCACTCTTCTTTGCTCTGGGTGGGGAAGGACCAATGGTTGCACCTTAGATGGCTGCTCACAAGCTTTTAAGACCCCAGTCTCTGCTCACCAAACTAGGATGTAGAACATTGCCTTTGTGGACTATGTTATGCCAATTGACCCCAGTTTCCTCACAAGACTATAGTCCTGAGCATCCATACCCAGCTCATTTCCTCAAGATGTTTGGTTATGACTGAGATGTTTTCATAACTTTGCTCCCTGTATGCTCTACTACATTCACTGATATATTTGCAACACAAATAAATACATAGGTAGAGATTGCCTCCGTCATACCTATAAATATTTGTGGGTATAGTGTCATTGGCCTTCTCACTCCTGTTGAGACTGAGTATCTATCTATGCATCCACTCATAAATTATTGTTATTACTATTATTGCAGTATTGTATATGTAATAGTATTCACCTTTGTTGCCTTTAACTCTTTTGTTCCTTCTCATGTCATCCACTGTCTTGATCTTTTTGTGTTGACCCTTCTCTCATTTTATATTGCCTTTCCCTTTACTCAAGTTAATATGGGTCTACCCTATAATTGTGAATTTCCCTCCCTTCTATTCCCACCTGTGGTAACTTTCAAAGAACAGTTCTTTCTGTGTGTAAACCTTTTCTTAACTTTTTATAGTACTGCTCTCATACAATAATTGCCCTTTTGTGAGTGCCTAATTTCACTCAACATGAAGTGTTCTAGGTTTATCCATGTTATGCGGTGTTTTGCAGATTCATCAATCATTATTCTTTAATATTGCATATTCCTTTGTGTGTATGTCCCATAATTTGTTTATCCATTCGTCTGTTGATGGCACTTAGGTTGTTTCCATCTTTTTGCTAATGTGAATAATGCTAAGCTTGGTCTTTTTATTATGGCTTTGAGTTTTGTTCCACATTTTTCACCCATTCTATGTTGGATCTTCTATTGTGATCCCTTTCAGACTGGTCAGCAGTGGTAGCTGGGCACCATCTAGTTCTTGTCTCAGGGTCTTGGAGGTTGAGGTTTGCATGGTCCATTAGTTCTTTGGACTCATTGTTTCCTCAAGTCTTTTATTTTCTTCACTTTTCTCCGCTGCAGATGCGGAGAGGTCAATATTTGCACCTTAGATGACTGCTTGCAAGATTTTAAGACACTAGTTGCTACTCAGCAAAATTAGATGTAGCTCATTGTCTTTGTGGACTATGTTATGCCAATTGACCTTGATGTCTTCTGTGACTATGGTCCTGAGTCCTCCGTAGGTTGTAATCTTTACAGAGCAGATTGCCAGGTCTCTCCTCCCTTAGAGCAGCTGGTGGATTCAACCCTCTGACCTTTTGGTTAGCAGCCAAGTTATACCATGATGCTAGTTGTAGATTTTCAAAGATGCCTTTTATCAGGTTGAGGTCGTTGCCATATATTCCTAATTTGTTAAGTGTTTTTCTCATGAAGGAATGTTGAATTTTGTCAAACAATTTTCCTGTAACTATTGAGATGATCATATGATTTTGTTTTTTATTCTATTGATATAAGGTAATACATTAATTGAATTTCAGATGTTTAATCAACTTGTATTACTCAGATAAATCTCACTTTGTCATTGTGGTAGTTACATTTGTGTGTCAACTTAGCTGGGCCTGGTTAAGTGGCTGGGCAGCTGGTGGTAGTTATTCCCCATGAAGAGATTGGCAATCAACTCCATGGAGGGATCTACCACGAGCAGCTGAGTAGCTGCCTTTTGGATGTGGTCTGCTTCCTGTATATAAGGAGAAGCCTCAGAAATGGTCTCTAGCCTATAGCATGCTTGGACCCTGCATGTAGCTGTGTCGTTGCTCAGCAGCTTGGTATGCTCTGCCAACCTTTGTGATTTACAATGGACTTAAGTTAATGGCCTGCTGTGTGGTTTGGTAATATTGGGACTGTGCCTTTTTACTTGTCAACCTTGGGGCTTCTCAGCCTCAGCAGCCAGCAGCTGTCTGAGTGAAAAAAAAAAAAAAAAA
>NW_006921988.1:2009138-2013459 GCF_000298275.1 Orycteropus afer afer
CTTCTAGCCATAGTCTTTGTAACTCCCACCAAATGACTGGGCTGTTGTTGTTGTTGTTGTTAGGTGTTATCAAGTTGGCTCTAACTCATAGTGGCTCTATGTACAACAGAATGAAACACTGTCCCATCCTGCATCAGCCCCACAATCCTTGCTATAACCTGAGCCCACCATTGCAGCCCCTGCATCAGTCCATCTCATTGAGGGCCTTCCCCCTTTTCACTGACCCTCCAATTTACCAAACATGATATCTTTCTCCAGGGAATGGTCCCTTCTGACAACATGACCAAAGTAGATGTAAGACTACGGAAATGTGAGGTGCTTGAGGCCCACCAAGGGGATTGGATAGCTAGCTAATAATGTAAATAACTGGCATGGCACCCTTGTGTGGATGAGACCATGCTAATAAGATGTATGGGGATTGGTCAGTCTTGCCAACCCACTAGGACGAAATAAGCCATCTCAGAAAAGGGGGGATCTCACTACCATCAAGACAGAAAAGCCGGGAGTGGAGCATGGCCTTTAGAGCTGAGATCCCTGCTCTGAATCTCCTTGTCTCAGGAAACAGAGATAGCTATAACACTTTGCTGAGACAATGAGAGATGACGAGAAGCAACAGCAGAGAAAAGGTGGCAGCAGAACCAGGAGATCTGGCAGGAGACCCAGCAGGAGATCCAAAACAGTGCAATGGGGTTCCAGATCCATGGAGCGAGAAAACTGAGTGCCTTTGGGCAGTAAGCTTATTGGCAGAGTAGGGGTGCCTCTGGGTACTTATCAGCAGAGCTACAAGGGTTTTGTAACACTTGCCAGAGTAGAGCAGAGGCCGGGGTCCTGGGGCAAAAGGCTAAGGACCAGAGGAAGCTGTCCTGATTGAAGAACTGTATTCTGAGTTGTTTCTGATCCTGAATTGTAAACTGTTGCTTCCCTAATAACCTCCATAATCATGAGTACTGTCTGTGAGTTCTGTGTGGCCATTGCAATGAATTATTGAACACAGCACAAAAGTTGAGAGTGCCGTGGGTGGGACAGTTGGTGTCAGAATTGGTATAAAGTTTGGAGGGTGTAGGCATATCTGATCTCCACCTCATAGGAATCAGCCTTGGGCTGTTGATATTGATCTTCCTCTCCCCTCATGAAGTTAGAGGAGGTCAGATATCTCCCCCATGCCAATTTAACATGTAGTTTTTGATTACTAAATCAATCTCTTATTTTTTTATAGGTCCATTCAGATTGTTTATTTCTTGAGTAAGTTTCTCTTCGAGGAACTAGTTAACCTACAGTTTAGCCAATATCTCCAATGACCCTATCAATCTCTACCTCACTGCTTTTCACCATAACTTCCATAACTGTCTTTCCACCGTAACTGTTTTTCAGAGCACCCTTGTCTTGAACTTCTTTATACTCCATTGCAAAAGAAGTCATATCTTTTGGGGAGAGATTTAGAGCTGTCTTTTCTTTGGTCTGCTTCTACCCCTGGGCAAAAAATTCTTGAGCCATAGCTCTGATAGGGGACAGAGACAATGTTTCATTTCTCGCTGAGTGAACAAGTGAGGGTTGATGGGGGGCCTTTTGTGGTCAAACTGTCATGGTCTTTATAGAGGGTTGTCATGCCAGACAGTAGTGAAGATATAGATATTAATTGATGAACTTATTTCTCATTGTAATGTGATATAAAGGATAAGAAAGACCACAAAATGGCACTTTGAAACAAAGCTGAATTTATTTGCTTTCTTGGCACTCACATACTAGCTCAGCAGGACTTTTTTTAGATATAGAGTAGCAAGATTCTGAGTTCAAGTCTCTAATTGGCTCACAAAGCAGATTGTAAACTCTTTTATGTGAATAGTTTCATTTAGATTTTACACCACTAAGTGTCAAAAAGCCTAGTTTCAAACAAGTATAATACAGGTTGCTTTAAATTCCAGCAGGCCTACATTCATTCAACAGGCATGCTCATATGCACAGGCAAGAAGTTCAACAAGTTTTTCTTTAACATGGAAAAATTTAATACGTTAACATTAAAGAAAATTGAAGCCAAGAAACCATCCAAAATCTTACCGCCTTATTCTCCATATACTGTTTATTTTGAGGTATAGCTTTTAAGTCTTTGTCCAAAGAATGCACATTTAATAATTATAAACGTAACCCAGGTACTGTTCTGTATTTTGTTTTCTGATGTGACAATATCCTAAAATATTTTTCCATGTTATTACATGGCTAAATCATATTCTCTCTATTCAATATAACATCATGTATTTAGTGATGTCTGCCATTTTTGAACATTTAGATGTTTCCAATGATCTGTTCTTATAATAAGACAGCAACTCTGTTGATTGAAGCACTTTTTCTTCTGTTGGATTATTTCTTTAAGATTAATGTGAGCATACTATGTCAAAAGAAAATAACATCTCTGATTCTTAATATGAGGGACCAAATTTCTTTTCAAATTACAATGATCATTTCTTTTACTTGCACCCTACCCTAGAATAATAGATGGACATGAATTTTACTCCAACTTTGCTAGTGCATAATATTCATGCCATTAAAAAATTCTTGCTAATTTAATAACATAAAATGATATTCCAATATTACTTTAAATTGCATGTATTTATTTGTGAAGCTAAGCATTTTCTTACCCTTTCATTTCCTTATGTCCTTTGCTTATTTAACATATTTGTTTTTGGACAAAAATAACACATTGTCCACCTCTCACCCCATCCCATCAAGACTCACTGAAAAGGGATGCTCTTTTGTTCTTTACCTTCTGCATAGGATGGCTGCTCATCGAAAAAAAAGTAGTCTTTATTTTTAAAATCCAGAGTTTTTTGCACACTTGTCTTTGATGAAAAGACAGATTTACCACTACCAAAATCGTCTTCCAAGAAAAAATTTAAATATATTTGTTGTTGTTGTTATGTGCCATCAAGTCGGATCCGACTTACAGTGACCCCTCCTTGGGTTTCTGAGGTAGTATCACTACGGAAGTAGATTGCCCAACCTTCCTTCCGAGGAGTGGCTCATCTGATTTATTTTTCTTAGCCAAATTAAATGGCTGATTTCTAGCAGTGCCCTAAACAAAAGTACTCCTCTTGGATATTTTTTTTTTTCTCCCTGCAACCAATTGCAGCCAATTGATGTCTGTGGATCATCTGTCTTTATATGTCTCTACCCAGTACCCAAGGAGTGCTGGTGGCGAAATGGTTAAGCACTAGGCTGGTGGTTCAAACCTACCAGCCACTGGATGGGAGAAAAAATCTGGTGAATTTTTTTTGTAAAGATCACAGCCTAGGAAACCCTATGGGGCAGGGTCTATCCTATAGGACAGGTATGAGTTGAGTTGGAATCAACTGGATAGAACACAACAAGAACCCAGCACCCTTCTCTACCCTGATGTTGAAACCCTCAACCTACTTTCTGCCTTGGAAAAGATGTATCAGTGTTCACAAGCAATTTTCCCAAGCATTTTCATTCTTCCCTAGAATATTTTTGTTTCATTGGATGTTGATTGTAGTAGTATTTACTCTTGCAGAGGAATGAATGTGTGTGAAATCTTGTACATTGACCCTTAATTTGCAATTTCATATAAATATCAATATTCTACCTTTCTTAGGGCCTGTCCTAAAGTCAATACATAATTTTACCATCTGGCTAACTTTTTCTGTAAAGGGCCAGATAGCAAATATTTTAGATTTTGCCAGCCACATAAGGTCTCTGTAACATATTCCTTCTCTATTTCTTCCTTTTAAAAAATCATTTTTTTTTTAAAAAAAATGTAAAAACCATTCTTAGTGTTAGGCCTTATAAAAGCAGGTTGGGGTTGGATGTGACATGTGGGCTTGTAGTTTGCAACCCCTGTGCTAAAAAAATTCAGATTAAGATTTTAAGGGTTTTTCCCCCCTTTGTGAAGTAAATAATTCTTAAATTAGATTAGTTGGCTAGTTTATTTTATTTTTAAACAATAAAACAATACATAATCCTGGCTGTGTGGATGGGCTCAGGTAAATGGCTAATATCTTTTATTTCAACACAGTCATTTTTGAGTAGTTGGTGGTATTCTCTTAAAAAACAAAATAAAACAAAAAAGCTCCCAGAGATCTTAAAAGATAGCAAGCTGCCATCTAGATGCAACGATGGGTCTCTCCTTCTCCAGAGCAAAGAAGAATGAAGAAAACCAAAATTCATGGAAACAATTAGTCCTAACGACTGGTACACCATCCGATCTGCAGCGTATACAACTATGAGACCAGAAGAACTAGATGGTGCCCGGCTACCACTGTTACCCACTTGGAAGGGGATCTATGTAGGAGATCCTTGATAGAGAGAG
>NW_006921988.1:2015649-2023269 GCF_000298275.1 Orycteropus afer afer
AGTCCCACCAGCAGTGTATGAGAGTCCCAATCTCTCCACAACCTCACCAGCATTTGTTATTTTCTGTCTTGTTGAACTTTGCTACTAGTGTCAGCAATATTTTTACCTAATCTGAGTCTTGATGTTAGAATTTTGCACAAAGTGCTTTTCTTCATTTCCTGTGTCAGTGGTGTTCTCCACGTGGAAGAGGTTGGTCTGGATCCCAGATTCAAGAGCTGGAAGCTTCACCCTGTTGAATAGTTTAGGCTGGCCGCTTTCAGTGGGACAAAGCTTCATCAATGGCAACATCTCTCAGCCATATGTCAATAAATAGATGCTATGATAGGAAACAGATGCAGAAAGTAAGTCATCAGCTTTTTGTCTCCTCCTTAGGAAAGTTGCATTAGTCATACAATAAAGGAAAATTTCACTCCTTTCTCTACACCTATATATAAATTGTTCTCACTCTGAGTTTCCAAGGCTTCTGCAATCTCAGTAACTTGAGTCAAGATTTCCCAATGGGATTGAAGATTTGATCACTACAGGCAAGGACAGCATGAAACGGAAAATAAACTATCACACAGCTGGTAGCTGGACTCAAAGGCCAACCTTTCTCAAAGTCTGGATTTCAGAATGCTTCATAGGGTGAATTAATTGCACAAACAACCAGCTGGGAAACTAAATAAGCCTTTTCATAGTTTCCATCTTTGCAGCTGGGGAAAAACATGTGAGATGAAGGTGAGTTTGGTCTGAGAGTTTAATGCTAATTAAAAGAAGGACTTCAAGGATTGAAACCCATTATACAAGACCTATTTTAGAGGGGAGATGACTATCCCACTACTTTTCCATTGAAAAGCTCAATTTGTCCTCTTCTTAAAACTGGAAGTAATGAATGGTGCCTCATGGTGAATTTCCACAACCATAATTAGATGGTGCCTTCCATTGAGCCACCACTTGTCAGTCAGGTTGTCATACTGTGGTGGCCTGTGCTTTGCTATGATATTGAAAGCTATGCTATTGGTATTTCAAATATCATTAGGGCCTCCCATGTTGGGAAAGTTTAAACAGAGCTTCCAGACAAAGAGAGACCAGGAAGAAGGATCTGTCAATCTATTTCTAAAGAAAAAATTGACAGTGAAAATCTTATGAATAGCAGCAGAATAGTGATTAATATAGCACCAGAAGATGAGCTTCTCAGGTTGGAAGACACTCAAAATAGAAATGGGGAAGAGCTGCCTCCTCAAAGTAGAGCCACCTCAATGAAGTGGGTGGAGTAAAGTTTTCAGGATCTTTTGCTGATGTGGCACATCTCAAAATGAGAAGAAATAGCTGCAAACACCCATTAGTAATGGGAATGTGCAATGTACGAAATATGAATCAAGGAAAATTGGAAGCTGTCAAAAAATGAAATAGAACACATGAAGATAGATATCTTAGGCATTTTAATTTGACAATCATATTGTCTACTATGTAAGAGATGATAAATAGAAGAGGAATGTCATCATGTTCATTGTTAAAAAGAACATTTCAAGAGCTATCATGAGGTAGAATGCTGTAAGTGATAAGATAATGTCCATATTTCTACAAAGAAAACCAGGTAATATGACCATTATTTATATTTACACACCAACTACTAATGCCAAAGATGAAGAAATTGAAGACTTTTACCAATTTCTGCAGTCTGAAATTGATAAAAACATACAATCAAAATGCATTGATAATTACTGGTGATTGGAATGTGAAAAGTAGAAACAAAGATGAGGGATTGAGCAGTAGTTGGAAAATATGGCCTTGGTGACAGACATGTCCCCATAGATCTCATGATATTATTTTGCAGGATCAATGACTTATCCATCATGAATGCATTTATCCAACAACATGAATGGTGACTCTACATGTGGACCTCACCAGACCTCACAGGAATCAAATTGACTACATCTGTGGAAAGAGAAGATCAAGATGCTCAATATCATCAGTTAGAAGAAGAGCAGAGGCTGACTTCAGAACAGGCCATCAAGTGCTCATATGCATGTTCAAGTTGAAGCTGAAGAAAATTAAACCAAGTTCACAAGAACAAAAGTGCAATCTTGAGTATATCCTAACTGAATTTAGAGACCAGGTCAAGAATAGATTTGATGCATTGAACACTAATTATTGATGTTATCACTCGTGTGAGTTGTGGGATGACAGATGAGTCATCAAGGACATCATACATGAGGAAAGGAAAAGGTCATTAAAAAGAGAGGAAAGAAAGGAAAGACCAAAATGAATGTCAGAAGAGACTCTGAAATGTGCTCTTAAATGTAGAGTAGCTAACGTGAATGGAAGAAATGATGAAGTAAAAAGCTTAATAAGATATTTCAAAGGGTGGCTCAAGGAGACAAAGCAAAGTATTATAATGAAATGTGCAAAGACCTGAAGTTAGAAAACCAAATGGGAAGAACATTCTCAGCATTTCTCAAGCTAAAATAACTGACAAAAAAAATCATGCCTGGAGTTGCAGTATTGAAGGAATCTATGGGCAAAATATTGAACAACATAGCAAGCATCAAAAGACGATGGAAGGAAGACAGAGTCACTGTACCCAAAACAACTGCTCAACATCCAACCATTTCAGGAAGTAGTGTGTGATCAAGAACCTATGGTACTGAAGGAGGAAATTCAAGGTGCAATGAAGGAATTGGCAAAAAACAAGTCTCCAGGAGTTGACAGAATACCAATTGAGATGTTTGAAGAAATAGAGGCAATGCTGGAAGCTCTCACTCATCTATGCCATGAATTTGGAAGACATCTACCTGGACAACTGATTGGAAGAGATCCCCTATTTGTGCCCATTCCAAAGAAAAGTGATCCAACAGAATGCAGAAATTATCATTAATATCATCAGTACCACATGCAAGTGAATTTTTACTGAAGATAATGCAAAAGCAGTTGCAGCAGTACATTGACAGGAAACTGCCAGAAATTCAAGCCAGATTCAGAAGAGAATGTGGAATGACGGATATCATTGTTAATATCAGATGGATCTTGGCTAAAAGCAGATAATAACAGAAAGATGTTTGCCTGTGTTTTATTGACCAGGCAAAGGCATTATGAGTGTATCATAACAAACTATGGAAACATTGTGAAGAATGGGAATTCCAGAACATTCAATAGTGCTCATGTAGAACCTGTGCATAGATGAAAAGGTACAGAACAAGGGGCTACTACACATTTTAAAATCAAGAAAGGTGTGTATCAGGGTTTTATCTTTTCACCATACTTATTCAATCTGTATACTGAGAAAATAATCTGAGAATCTGGACTATATGAGGAAGAACTGAGCATCAGGATTGGAGGAAGACTCATTAACAACCTGGGATAGGCAGATGATACAACCTTGCTGGCTGAAAGTGAAGATGACTTGAAGTACTTATTGATGAAGATCAAAGACTACAGCCTTCAGTATGGATTGCACTTCAACATAAAGAAAACAAAACTACTCACAACTGGACCAGTAGGCAACATCTTAATAAATGGAGAAAAGTTTGAAATTGTGAAGGATTTTATTTTACTTGGATCCACAGGGAACATCCATGCAACCAATAGGAAATCAAACGCATTGGGCAAATCTGCTGCAAAAGATCTCTTTAAAGTGTTAAAAAGCAAAGGCGTCAAGTTGAAGATTAAGGAGCAGATGACCCAACTATGGTATTTTCAATGCATCATTGAAAATATACATATGCGTGCAAAACCTGGATAATGAATAAGGAAGATTGAAGACGAATTGGTGCCTTTGGATTACAGTATAGGTGAAGGAGGGAGCTCTGGTAGCATAGTGGCTAAGGCACTTGACTGCTAACCAGAAGACTGGCGGTTCAAACCCACCAGCCACTCCTCGGAAGGAAGATGGGGCAATCTACTTCTGTAGTGAAACTGCCTCGGAAACCCAAGGAGGGGTTCCTATGGTCCAACTCCACGGCACATAACAACAACAACAACATAGGTGAAGGATATGAAATATACCATGCACTGCCAGAAGAATAAACAAATCTGCATTGGAAGAAGTACAGCCAGAATGCTCCTTAGAAGCAAGGATGTCAAGACTTCTCTCATGTACTTTGGACATGTTATCAGGAAGGACCAGTCTCTGAAGAAGGACATCATACTTATTAAAATAGAGGGTCAGCAAAAAAGAGGAAGATCATCAATAAGATTGACTAACTCAGTAGCTGCATCATTGGGCTCAAACATAGCAATGATTGTGAGCATGGTGCATGACCAGGCAGTGCTTCATTCTGGCTTAAGTAGGGTCACTATTAGTCAGAACTGACTTGATGGCACCTAAGAATAACGAGAATAACTTCTATTGACTGCCGTTACCAAATGTTATTAAAATTATTGACTCCAGCCTATCTGCAGTGGTAAATACTCTGCAGTTATAGATTTTGCTAATATGTTCTGTTAAATGTCTATTTTAACAATTAGCCACAATTCACCTTCACCTCCAAAAGGACAAAATATACCTTTACTCAGCTACCCATGGGGTTTCTCAAGTAGCCCTGCCCTCACACAAAATCTTTGCAGGCAAGGTCTTAACTACATCTAACTTTCTCCAGGAGCAAAAGTATGACATCACCCTGATGACATCCTCCCTTGAGGAGATTCATTCGACACACTTATTTAAGGACATACAAACACTCACAAAGGAATTCATCAAAAGGGGATGGGCTATTTCCCCACTGCCTTGGTTAATTCCTAAAAGTCAGTCAGTAAGCTGTGGGTCACTGATACCTGACATTATTAAGAAACAACTACTGATCGTCTCAGCACTCACAATGTGAAAATAAGTCCAAGATCTTTTAGGTCTTTTTGGGCTCTGGAGGCAACATATTTCTCATTTACAAATTTTACTTAAGCCCATTTATGCTGTTGCTTGCAATTTGGCCCACATCAAATGGCCTTCCTACGACAAAAGCTCTAGTATTTGTCCAAATTGCAATAAAACCGGCACTCTCATTTTAGTGCCTCCCAAAGAGTCCACTGTAAAGGTTTTTGTGACCTCCTTTCATGCCTCCTAGAGTCTCTGAACTACCCATGATGGGCATAAATTACCAATAATTTCTGGAGTAAGAAACTACCCTCCTCAGCCACATACCACACACCATTAGAGTAAAAAGTGTTGGCCACATACAGCATCCTTGTAAAGACAGAAGTTCTCTTAGGCCCTGAGCCTGTATTTTCTGTATCCAACTGATCATTATGACTTGGGCCATGGAAGCAGCATCCTGGAAGTTCAGCACAGCCACAGAGGCCTCCTTGGCACAGGATGGATACAAAAGTGGAATATCTCACCTTCAGGAGGGGATGGATGGTTTCCCCTATCTTCAGTCACTTGTCAGATCATGGTTCTGGGGAGGGTCGTTCCTCACCTAGATTGCTTGGGGAGCCTTTTAGAATCAATCAAATGAATAGCAATGAGTTTGTGCAGTTAGTGCACAGCACTGACTACATAACACATGATGGAGCTTGAGGCAGAGCGGTTGCTTTTCATCCCTTAACAAGATCATCCCCGATGATGAGGCTTAAAGGTAGCACAATTGGCCAATCTTCAGGCAATCATCTTAGCACTAGATACCCTGGCCAACAATCAGCCTCGATTACACATTTTTACACACTCATGGGCCATGTCAATGGCCTGGATCTCTGGTCCAAACAATGGCTGCAACAACTATTTCCTGTCCAAGGTTGCTCTCTTTTAATAACTCTTGAATTTCTTGTGTCGCAGATATCCAAAGTATAAATTCGAGTCATATGTTTCTGCACACACTAAAGCCACAATACAAGCCCTTAACAAGACATTCCTTATCTCCTTTGGAGTTCCAGACATTCTTGATAGTGACCAAGGGACTCACTTTACTTCTAAAAATACAAAACTCTGTATTTTTGAACAAGGGTTCAAAAGAACTTTCATTTTCCTTACATGCTTCAGGATTCACAAAGCACTATAATAGCTTACTTTAACAAGTTCATTCAATTAGATGAAACGTGATACATTTCAGTCTTCAAACATGAGGGATAAATTACAATAAAGAGTCCGACTCAATTTTTGATGTGTGAGTGCTGATAGCTTTCAAGCTCACTATTTGAGATTCATCCTCTACTATACATATGGGAAAGGTAATAAAACCTGAGTGCTCCTTCCTTTGGCACTGGCAGGGAGATGAAATCATGCAAGCCCTGGCCAATGCATGGGGAGCTTCCCTCTAGTTCTGATCCTCCCTGCTTTACCTAGCTAGCCATTTTCAGGCTTCCTGGAGAGCCTACCCTACTCTTCCCAGAAAGCCTCATCATGTGAGTAATGTCTTTTGATATGCTCTTCATGCATATATGGTATTATCATCTTGATATCCAACCAAACTTTGGGTGGGTGGGGGGGGGTCCATCCTCTTCTGCAGGGTGATCAAAACATGTGTAAAGGATCCAACATAGAAATTTGTTTCCTACTCCAATAGTATTTCAGTTAGGTATTTCTCATTAATAAGGAGCTCTGGTGGCCTAGTGGTTAAGGCATTTGGCTGCTAACCAAAAATGTTGGCAATTTGAACCCACCAGCCACTCCTAGTGAAAGATGAGGCAGTCTGTTTCTATAAAGTCTTGTTGTTGTTGTTGTTAGGTGCTGTCAAATCGGCTCCAACTCATAGCGACCCTATGTACAACAGAATGAAACACTGCCCGGTCCTGTGTCAGCCTCACAATCCTTGCTGTATCTGAGCCCATCATTGCAGCCACTGTATCAATCCATCTTGTTGAGGGTCTTTCCCCTTTTTTTTTTGGCTGACCCTCCACTTTACCCAGCATAACATCCTTTTCCAGGGACTGGTCCCTTCTTACAACATGACCAAAGTAGGTGAGATGAAGTCTGGCCATTCTCACTTCCAAGGAGCATTCTGGCTGTACTTCTTCTATGACAGATTTGTTAGTTCTTCTGGCAGTCCACAGTACTTTCAGTATTCTTCACCAACACTGCGACTCAAAAGCATCAACTCTTCTTCGGTCTTCCTTATTCATTGTCCAGCTTTCATATGCATATGAGGCAATTGAAAATACCATGGGTTAGGCACACCTCAGTCTTCAAAGAGACATCCTTGCTCTTTCGCACTTTAAACAGGTCTTTTGCAGCAGATTTGCCCAGTGCAATATGTCATCTGATTTCTTGACTGCTGCTTCCATTGTTGTTGATTTATAGGTTTACGGCCATGGAAACCCTGTGGAGCAATTCTACTATGAATTGGAATCAACTGGATGACATTGGGTTTGTTTGGGTGTATTTTTCATCAATGGATTTTTTTTTTTTTTCCATCTTGTGGCTCCACTGTTCTCTAGGACTTTATCTTCATTATCTGCATCTAGTTGTGGAAGGGGAAAGAGAGCATGGAGAAAGCATTTCTGTTTCTTAAAATCTTGCTCCAGAATGACATTCTTTACTTCTGTTCACATTTCATGGGTAACAACTAGTCATATGGCCACTCCTAGATAATACAGAGGAGCTCTGGTGGTGTAATGCCTAAGACATCTGACTGCTAACCAGAAGACTGGAGGTTCAAACCCACCAGCCACTCCTCGGAAGGAAGGTTGGGCAATCTACTTCCCTAGTGATAC
>NW_006921988.1:2023715-2030488 GCF_000298275.1 Orycteropus afer afer
ATCTACCCTCTTTTCTTCTTTTTTTTTTCTCCATCCATATTTATGAACAAAGCCAAAAGAGGCAGGAGATGAAGGGGTAGAGAGAGAGAAGGCATGGATAAATTGTGCTTGGTCATATTAATAGGAATGTGAAGTGAGGACCAATCCATTCTCCCTGCTCTCTCTTCTAAACCCTGAGCCATGTTCCAGTGAATTCTGGGTATAAAAGCTTTGCTTGCTGCTTATGAGGTCTTGGGACACTCACGTACTTTAATTCCAAGTGATTTGACTTGGAAACAGTGGGGACAAATGTGCTTTCTACTGAGAGAAGAATCCAAAGAAATACTTATTTCTATCTGACTCACACAGCTCCTACCCTCCCCATACCACTTCTCTATTTTATCTTCCTAGAGTTAAAAAAAAAAATACTATGATGATATACGGGACTTGGTGGGGGCACTCAGATTATCCTCATGTTAGGAAGTTTTTTGGTTGTTGTTCAAATAATCCCTTCTACTGTGTTTATGCTTATGTACTTCATTTTAACACTGTTCCATGAATCAAAATATCAATAACAAGTTAATAAAATAATATTGAGCTAGGGTTGAAAGAGGGGAATCAGTGAGCCACAGGTCTTCATGCTGTCCCCTGGCATATAGATTTAACATCACATCTGATTTAAATCCATGTAGTAGCTAAGGCCACCATGTGCTGTTTTCATTTCAGGGAAAAAGAAAAAAAAAAAAAGCCTCCTCAGACACATCTTTGCAGGTCTATCACTTTTTCATTTTAATACCCTTTAAATGATTGAAAATCAGATTTTCCCATTGACTGTGCCTTTTGCTCCACATGATAAGTGATGATTTCTGCCTCCTCCCCTGTCTGTCTGGTTCTGAACGGTGTTCAAAATAAGCCGGATCTTTGTGCTGACTTTTTGCTGCTGTCAGGGGATTTATGTAGGATGTGAGCTGAGCTATGGCAACTGCAGTGATTGGATAACAGCTTCTTCAGAGCTGCGTGCATAGCATAAACCATGGTGGGCTTTTTTTGGTTCTTCCCTGAATAGCTGCAGTTCTTGTTTGGGAATTTAAAATGCTTATGTATTTCCAAGTAAAGGTAGGAATGCAAAAATTCTTGGCAATTTGTGATTTGATGAATGAACCTTATTTCTTTACATTGAATGTGTGACTTTGGGCAAAACGTTGAACCTTTCTGAGCCTGAATTTATTTATCTGTAAAATGAGGAGATAGGTGCTCCGTGAAACTTAAGGTCCCTTCTATATATGAAATTCCATGTTTTGTATTTGGGGCAAGAGGCATTGGTTGTTCAGTGGTAGAATCTGCACTATCCGTGAGGGAAACCTGCGTTTGATTCCCAGCCACTGTGCCTCATGCACAGCTACCAACACTCTGTCTGTCAGTGGAGGCTTGTGTGTTGCTATGATACTGAACAGGTTTCAGTGCAGCTTCCAGACTAATCTAGACTAGGAAGAAAGGCCTGATGATCTACTTCTGAAATTAAACCAGTGAAAACCTTATGGGTCACTATGGTCTGGTCCTCTGAACTGTAACTGATCATGAGGATGGAGTAGGATTGGGGAGTGTTTTGTTCCATTGTGCAAGGTGTCACCATGAGTCAGGGGCCAACTTGATAACATCTTGATGTTATTGATAGCAACATATTTGGGGCCTGTGATGGACTGAATTGTGTTCTCCAAAAAGATAGTATGAAGCTCTAATTCCCCGTACCTTGGAACATGACCTTGTTTGGAAATAGGTCTTTGAGGATATTGTTAGGATGGGCCCTAATTCAATATGGCCTATGAAAGAGAAGAGAGAGCGATGCAGACAGATGAAAAATCACCATGTGGAGATACACCTACAAGCCAAGGAATGCCTAGGACTACCAGAAGCTTGGGAGAGTCAAGGAAGACTCTTTCCCTAGAGACATTAGAGGGACCATGGCCACACCAGCACATTGGTTATAACTTCTAGCCTCCAGAACGAACTGTGAGACAATAAATTTTTGTTCTTATAAGCCACCCAGTTTATAGTATTCTGTTATGGCAGCCCTAGGAAACTAACATAGGGCCTTAAACAGCTTGACTTAAATTTTCTTTAATAGTTTTTCCTTCTCTTTCAAGTAGGGAATCCAAGGGAGAGATCAGATTCTTTTGTACTCCATGTTACAAAAAGTGAATATCATTCCCCCATACTTAAAGTGTCCAACATTCAAACCGTATGCTCTTCTCCCCAAACCCCTTCTTCGCCAGCATTCCTCATCATGAGTAACAGTACCACATCCACCCAGTTTCCCAATCTAGAAACTTCTGAGTCATTCGCACTCCTCCTTGTCCACTCCAGCCCCCTTCCCCTGACTTTGCTTTTAGCAGCTTTCAACCTCTGCATTTATGGAATGGGTTCCTTGGAGGTTAGGCCTACACTGCTGCTTGGGCTGATCCTGGAAGACAGAAATTGTTAGTGGAAAGATGCCAGCGTCTAATTAGACTGCTTGGGCTCCTATCCCAGCTCCACTCCATGCCACTAGCTGTGTGACTTGGCCTAGGCTGGAGTAGGAGAGCTTGGCTTCTGCAGAGTGGAGCAGGCTGAGCCCCAGGTATGAGCTGTAGCACTACAACTTACTAGCCTTGTGACCCTTCAAAGAAGCAGTACTTTTTCTGAAAAATAGTTATTATGATAGTACCCAGTTCTTAGAGATTTCATGTATGTAAAGTGCTTAGCCCAGTCCCTGATGCATCATTAAGTGCTCAATAAAAGTTAGTAGTGTGTTTTAGCTTAACTCATGTCTCTTAAAAAATATGTATTGAAGTCCTGGTTGTGACCTAAGGATGTGATTCTGTTTGAACATAGGATTTCTCTTTGGTGGGTCCTAAAACTAATCACTTCAGAGCTATAAAAAGAGACACACATGGGAGGAAGACAGATGCCAAGGAATGCCAAGGAATCCTGGAACTACTGACAAGGAAGAACTTTCCCCTAGAGCTGGTGCCTGATTTGGACTCTAGCCTGTAAAACTGAGAAAATATATCCCTGCTTTTTAAAGACCCCACTTGTGGTAAATTTTGTTACAGCAGCATGAGGTAACCAAGACACAGTATGATTACTATTATTATGGCAGAAGGCCTATTAGCAGTCTCAGCTCTAATATGCAGTGAGGCCTAAAATAGAACATTGCTGTCAAAAACCTTTTCTCTGTTTTGGGAGAAGTTCACTCTGGGTGAACTTTGTGGCCATGAAACCTTAGCTTACTTCTGACTTTTCACTGTCTGTTCTGGTTCCAGTGAATTAATAGGCTCTTATTTCTCTACCTGGAAACTCCTCTCATTTGGCTGAGTGGGTGGGTGGCAGGTGGGGTGGAGCATGGATGAAATGCTTCAAGCTGGTGCCACCTCCCACCTTACTTTGAGAATAACCTACCCTATGCAGAGGATCGGTGTCCCTGAGATGTTGAGGATTGTCTTCCTCATCTCCAACCCAGCTCTAGTTCTGCCAGTTGGATCTTGTCCATTGAAGATCCATCTTCCTGAGGTATCCTTCTGCCTGGCCCTGGTTTCTTCTTTTCCTTATCCCTCGTTGTTGAGTGTGACAGATGGTATTTTCCAAGGACGGCCACAACAAAAGCTCCCATCCCACAGACTCTTCTTCGTTGAGGCCTACCATTCCTCAAACAGGAGGTAGAATCAAATTCCTTTCCCATTGAATGTGGGCTGGCCTTAGTGAGTTGTTCATAACTGATGGAATGTGGCTGAAATGATGGTGACCTCTGAGCTAGGTCAGAAAGGGTTATGCAGCTTTTTCCTTATTGTCTTGGAATACTAGCTCACTAGGTGCTCCTTCTCAGGGCACTTCCTCTTAGAGCTCAGTCACCATGCTGTGGGAAATGCAAGCCGGAGGTAACGGCCATAGGTAGGTCCTCATGGGTAGTTGAACAGTGTCAGTTGAGCCTGTCCCTCAACCATCCCAGTCCAGGCACGCGACAGGTGAATGAGGAAGACAATCCTCCAGCCTTGTCTGTTTGAGTCACCCTCAGCTGTTCAAGCATCCCAACCACAGTGGAATAGAGAGATTCCAACTGTACTCTCCCAATACCTGACTCACAGAATCCATATGCATGATAAAATGCTTGTTCTTTTATGCCATCTCACCTACCCTCATCCAAAGTCAATAAGATCAGGTGTGTTAACCCTGTAGCTGTCAGTAGGATCCTTTCCATCTGTTCTGACTCAGGCTTGGTTCAGTTCTTCATTGTCTTGCCCCTGAATCTGTGGTACAGCTTCACTCTTGCCCTTCTTATTCTCAGGTGCTCACCCTCCAGTTCAGTGTCTTTACCCTGACCAGGGTCATTTTTCTAGAAAAGAAACCTAGCCACATCAATTTGAATGTGCGGTAGCCTCCCCATTTTCTTCAGATTAAAGTCCATATTCTCTAACTTGGTGAACAAGGCCCTTCATAATCTAACTCCAACCCAACTCTGCAGCCTCATCTGTCTGTCACTTTCTTACTAAGGTCCTATATTCGTGCCCCCAAACTTCTCACTATTCCCTAAATATGTTTTTTTTTTTTTTTTTACATTTTACAACTTTGTACTTGTTTCCTCTGTTTGGAACACATTTTTCCTTTTTTCTTTTCCTTTTTCTTCCATTCCTCTTTCCCTTTCCTCCTTTTTTCTCTTCTTTCCTTCCTCCTCCCTCCCTCCCTTCCTCCCTTCCCCTGTTCTACCTTCCTTCCTTTCTTCTTCCCCTCCTTCCTCCCTCTCCCCCTCCTTTGTGGCTGGGTAATGCCTAAGTCTCAGTTATCTATTTTCATGTACCAAATCACTTCAAACTTACTGGCTCAGAACAGCAAGGTAGTTATTTCTCACAAACTGTGTGATCTCATCTGGACTCACTCATGCTGGGTGGAGGGTCTGAGATGGCTTTTCTCACATACCTGGAGTTTCCGTGCTGGCTCTCAGTGCTTACTCTCTCATCATTCAATGGTCTAGCCCGGACTTCCTTATCTGGTGACAGGAGTGCTCCCAGAGATGGAAGGCGGAAGCCACAAGGCCACTTGAGGGCAGGCTCTGAATTTACCCAATGTCATTTCCACGACATTTTGTTGGTCAGAGCAAGACACAGGCCAGCCCAGATTAAAGAAGTGAGAAAATAGGCTCCACCTCATAATGAGAAAAGCTGAAAAATCTTGCAGTCATATTTGATTTATCACCTACATATCCTTCAATCACCACTCATCTGTCAGTTTGTCATGCTGTGGTGGCTTGCATGTTGCTATGAGGCTAGAAGCTATGTCACCAGTATTTCAAATCCTTCAAGGTCAAGTTCATCTGTAAACATTTCCTACTCATGAATTCATCCTTTGATTCGGTCATCTGTTCTTCCATTTACTCAGAAAATATATCAGGTACTTTCAATAAGCCAGTAACTGGGCATTGAGAATATAGAGGGAAATTCCTCATGGTCTCACCTCATGTTGTCTGTGATTTGCTATAATATTTATCTCATTATGTTGTAATTGTTTGTTTACACATTTAATGTACCTAGTAGACTGTGAGACCCTTGAGGGGAGAAATGGTATCTCATCTCACTTCTGATAGGAGTAACAAAGTGTTATTTTAAAACTAATAATAACTTTTATGATTTGTTTGTTTTCTATTGTTCCTGGAGGGGTGACAGATTCATCTGTCAGAAAAGATGGCTTTTTTTTTATTTAGGGAAAAACATTGGATGAGTCTTTTGTCTTTGTAAAGCCTGTGCTCTTACACATTTTATAGGAGAAGTTAAGGGCAGAGGAAAAAGTGCCAAACTGAACATGCCTCTCTGTCTACCACTTTCTCTAATAGTGCTTGCCATGTTATGAAGGAAATGAAAACCCCCGAGGTAAGCCTTGGGGAAGACTAGACAAATTCCTCCAAAGGAAAACAGTGATGAAGAGTATTATTTGAATGTCACAATCACATTTCCTTTAGTGAAATGTTATTAAATAAGATGACCCAACCATTGGACATAATAGGAATTTTTTTCTTTCATATCTGGTGAAAAATGGGAGGAGATGATTTTATTACTTCTGTGGTATACACATCCAAGAAGGTACTTATTTTTGAGTGGTTCAACGAAGTTTAGTTTTTTCTTTTTTATATAAGTGAGAATAAGTTACTCTTATGTTTAAGAAAATTAGAAGCTTAAGTTTTTGTTTTGCATTTTCCTTTTTATTTTGGCTTCCTGGCTGGTGCAAATGGTTAATGTGCTTGACTGCTCACTGAAAGGTTGGAGATTCGAGTCCAACTCAGAGCCAGCTCATAAGAAAGATCTGATGTTCTACTTAAAAAATAAATAAATAAAAACCATCGAAAACTTTATGGAGCACAATTTAATCTGACACACATGAGGTATCCATGAGTGGTAATAGACTCCATAGCAATGATTTTCTCTTTTTCATAATGTCATTTTTTTCCTGCTTATAAAAGAAATACATGACTAGCTTTACCTACTTCACATACATGCACACACATATACATCTCTCTCTATTTATCGTCTATGCATACATACATACATACGTACGTGTGTGTGTGTGTGTGTGTGTATTCCAAAACCAAACCCAACTCACTGTGTGGAGTCAGATCTGACTCATAGCAACCCCTGCTTGGGTTTCTGAGGTGGTATCACTATGGAAGTAGATTACCCAATCTTCCTTCTGAGGAGTGGCTGGTGGGTTTGAACCGCTAGCCTTCTGGTTAGCAGTCAAGTGCCTTAGGCACTATGCTACCAGAGCTCCTG
>NW_006921988.1:2046125-2048826 GCF_000298275.1 Orycteropus afer afer
CACAGTCTTTTCCCTCTTTTTGGTTTGTAGTTGTCCTCATTTGTCAATTGATGTCTCTGGTTCCCTGTTTACAATCTTGTAGGCTTATTTACTTTGGAAGTATCATAGCTGGGTTGGTTTCTGGGTTATATCATCATGTGTATTAATGGTCAGAACAACAGCAAAACAACAAACCCACTGCTGTGGAGTCATTTCTGACTCATTACGACACCCACTGGGTTTCCAAGGCTGTAAATCTTTAAGGAAGTATATTGCTTCATCTTCCTCCTATGGAGCAGCTGGTGGATTTGAACAGCTAACTTTCTGGTTAGAAGCCAAAAATCTTACCCTCTACACCCCCAGAACTCCCTAAAGGGTAGAGAAAGAATTAAAATGAATTATCTAATATTAGATATTTAGCACTGTGCTTTCTGGCACTTCCTAGATGTTCAATACAAGTTATTTTCATGTTTCTTCTTCCTCCTCTGTCCCATTTAGCATTTTTCTCAGGTTTTCTTCCTTTTAACATGGTGGAGTCTGTGTACACCTAAATATACTTGTATAGCCCTTTAAGAACTTAAAAACCTAGGTTGTAAAATCAGGAGCTTGAACCAAATGATCCTTAAATTTACTTCCATGGTTTTAAAGTTCAGTTTTAACATTCTGTGATTCAATGCATTAGAGTACACCACACAATTAATTCTTATCTCATTAGTATTCTCACTATCATCACCTTGGTTTTAATGAGCTATGTTGGCTATCCTGGTGCTTTGTGTATTCAGATGTTTCTGGTAATTGGAAGAATTACATGTAGAAAATCTTTGGGGATAGTTTCAAGACCAATGGCACCAAATGATATTTCTTTGTTGCCAGCTTCTTGTGAAGGAAGCACTTATCCTGTATCTTTAAAAAGAGAATGCTTACTTCATGAAGAAAGCAAGTGAAAATAATTATTTTACACACATTGCTTTTCTCCCTTTAACTGGATTGTGAGATTTTGTGGGGCAGAAATTGTCTTTCCTATTTCTTGTAGCACCATTAGAATCTCTCTCTCTCTCACTCACTCTCTCTCACACACACACACTCACCAATCACATTATCATAGAGAGCCAATGAGTTCAATTATGATGTGCTCTGGTAGCGTAGTGCCTAAGGCACTTGACTGCTAACCAGAAGCCTGGCAGTTCAAACCCACCAGCCACTCCTCGGAAGGAAGGTGGGGCAATCTACTTCTGAAGTGATACTGCCTCAGAAACCCAAGGAGGGGTTGCTATGAGTCGGGTCCGACTCGATTGCACATAACAACAACAACAACTGATCCTCAAGATGGTCCAGGAATCTCTTTGTATACCGAGGACTTCCAAAATATCTCTAAACTTGGTTTTGGCTTTTATATAATTATCTGGATACAAGGTAGTAAGTTAAGCAAAACACTCACTGGTTTAAGAGTTAATTATACATAGCTATCTGCACAGAGTGATGTTGATTTGTTCTTGAAGATTTGAGGTCTGTAGACTGAGGACCTGTTACGTTTAGCTAGTCTCAGTTGGAGATTTTCTGTTAATGGTTACTTGTAGGTTTTTAAGTCTTCATCTTTTAGCTCCCATTTTCTGTTCACATGTCCTTTTGATTTGGAACTTCTTTTCTGAGCAGTGATTTGCTATGTTTTGACTGGTTTTGCAGAGACGAAGCTTTTTTGTTTCAGTTAGGTTGAAAAGTTGCTTTTTGAAGCTGTTTTTATGTGAATTTTCCTCCTCTTTCAGAGCAAATAAGTTTTGTTTATTTATTTTCAAGGGAGCTTTTTCTCAGAAAAATGATTCCCTACTGCTTATGAAGGTTTTAATATATCTCTAAACAAGGCCATTTCCCCAGAACTGCCATTGTTACTTAAGAGAATTCTTTTATTTGTCTCCATTCAAACTTATATTTGAAAATAATTGATTTTTGTTTTACCTATTCAAATCTCACTTTATGTTGTGTTTACCCATTTCCAGACCCCTTGGAAAATTTGACAGTGAGTATCCATAGCTGTGTGAGACTACCTGTTCTGAGCTTTCTTTGATGTTTTCTACTTCCCTTTGCCTGGGGCTGGGTGGCAGGGCAAAGAAGGAAAAAAGGCTATACTTGATCACTGACTCTTCCCCAATATAAGAGCCTCTCGCAAGTCTTTGGTTCTAACCTGAACAAAAGATTCTTGAGAAAGAATCCATGACCATCCAGCCTTCAATTGATTGCATTTCTGATTGCTTGTGATCAAGAGTAGATTGAAGCTTCTAAACCACAGGGACTCAAAATGCGGTCCATGATGAGATAAGTTAAAAATTGAGAGTAAGCTGCATGAAGCTGGAATGGTGGACACATGGCATGACACATTACATTTGTTAAAACTTACAGGATTATACCATACAAAGAGTGAACCCTAATGTAAATTATGGGTTTTAGTTAATAATAAAATATCAATATTAGTTTATGAATTATGACAATGTACCCCCAGAATGGCAAATGTTAATAATAGGGGACACTGTCTGCAGGGTAAGAAAGACAAATAAGAACTCTGTGCTTTCTGTGCAATTTTTATGTAAACTCAAAACCGCTCTAAAATATAGTGTATTAAAAGCCTCAAAAATGACAGTGTTTAGAAACTTACATGGCAATTTGACATTGCTAAGATTTTGAAGTGAAGGAACTCATCTCCTTGAACAGGCTATACTGTATATATACA
>NW_006921988.1:2049936-2051609 GCF_000298275.1 Orycteropus afer afer
GTATAACTACAGAAGTAGGATTGCACAACCTTCCTTCCGAGGAGTGACTGGTGGGTTTGAACCGCCAGCCTTCTGGTTAGCAGTCAAGTGCTAGAATCCAGTTATTCTGAGTTCTAACGCACTAATGCAGGGAATGGGAGCTTTGGTGGCGTAGTGCCTAAGGCATTTGACTGCTAACCAGAAAGCTGGTGGTTCAAACTCACCAGCCACTCCTCAAAAGAAAGGTTGGGAAATCTACTTCCGTAGTGATACTGCCTCGGAAACCCAAGGAGGGGTTGATAAGATTCTAATCCTACTCAACAGCAGTAAGTTTTAAGTAGGCAATTGAATGCATAATGTAACACTTTCAAATACTCCCCAGATTGCAGCTGTAATGAGTTTTAAAAAGTCAACAACATATTTTGAGTGGCCAATATCAATTAGCCAATCAACAAATATTTTTTAGCTGCCTCATTTGTGAAATGTTGTTCTGGGTATTTTAGTGGGGATCTGGTCTCTCCCTGCTAGAAGCATTATCAGTTACCCTTTTCTGTTATGTGGCCTCTGAACCCCTTTTCTTATGTTTGGAGAAGTCCTGACTTTATGAGGTTTGGTTGCAGGAAGGGCCTACTTCCACTAGGAAAACTTAAAATGCCAGATGCGTAATTTCCCAGCTTGTCTTGTACATGACTCTGACACACTCTTTGCACAGTAGAACTGTGAGCAGTGGCTCAAAGAAGCAAGGACTGCCAGGAATCCTTGACCTCCAAGAGAGCACTGTGCATAGTGCAGGAGATAGTGTCAGGTTCTTGCAGGTGATAATAGTGAATCCTCTCTGGTCTGTGGAGGGATTTAAGGTATTGTTCTAGGCCTGGTTCTCCCGGCATTTCTATGAGCCACACAATATCTCTTTGATAAGTTCTTTCTTATCTTTCTGATAAATCAGTCAGAATTGGTTTCTGTTGCTGACAACTGAATATACTGACTGATTCAGGATAATAAGAAATAAATACATGAAAAGTGAAGTAACAATTCAACATCCTGTATAAAAAATGTCACAAAAGTGACAGATTCACTGCCAAACAAACCACATGGGAAATATGCTATTATTGAAGAGGGAAAGGTCTCAGCCAGTTGCTGCAATAACTTGAGAGGCCTCACAGAGGAGGTGGCCTTGTATCAGGCCTGAAGAGTGGGCTGGTGCACAGATGGACTCGCTGCCATGGGAAATACAAAAAAAATAAAATACATGGATCCAGTCATGAAGCAGATTCTAATCTAGTTCAATCCGAAAAGAAGTTTGAACAAATCTATAGAAAATATCAAAACAGAAAAGGCCAGTACACACCAGAAAATAGGGTTGCCAGATTTAGCGAATAAAAATAAGAACGCCTGGATAAATTTGAATTTCAGATAAACAAAAATTCTTTTTTTATTGTTGATGTGTGCTTTAAATGTATTATAATTCATCATAGTGAGACACTGGTAATTCAGGGGTAGAATTCTCGCCTTCCATGTGGGACACCTGGGTTTGATTCCCAGCCTATGCACCTCATGCACAGCCTCCACCCATCTGTCAGTGGAGGCTCGTGTGTGGCTATGATGCAGAATAGGTTTCAGTGGAGTTCCCACTTCTGAGAATCAGCCAGTGAAAACCCTATGGATCACAACAGTATGATCTGCAGTCCATCATG
>NW_006921988.1:2051709-2061455 GCF_000298275.1 Orycteropus afer afer
TGCTGTGCATTGGTTACCATAAGCTAGAGGCTGACTGGATGGCAGCTAACAACAGTTTATCATAACATTGAGAAATTTATAATTTCCTAACACAAATATCTACTTATTTTATCTGAAAAGGGGATAGAAAATTTGACCAGAAAAGCCTAGAATTACCAAGAGATGTCTTCCAGGGGTAGTGAGTTTTGAGCTCTGCTCATAAGGATGTTTGGGCTATGGGAGAAAAGATTATTAAAGAAGTAAAGAAGAAAACTAATTAGTTAAACTTCTATTATTTTCTGAATCCTCTGCTAGGCACTTTGCCATATGCTAACTCATTTTAACCTCAGAACAACACTGTCTTTGTGAGGAGGTATAATTATCCTCTTCCTTTTTAATTAAAAACCCAAAGCCAGTTGCTGTTGATTTGACTCCAACTCATGGTAGCCCCATCAGTGTCAGGATAGAACTGTGCTCCACAGGGTTTCTAATGGCTGATTTTTTGGAAGTAGACTTCCTAGTCTTTCTTCCGAGGTGCCTCTGGGTATGCTGAAATCTTTCAGTTAGAGGCTGAGTTTGTTAAATGTTTGCACCATCCAGAGACTCCACCCCCCTTTTTTATATACAAATGAAGAAATTAAAATTCAGAAGTTCAATAATTTGTCAACTAGTTAGTAGATTCGTACTAAGGAGTCTCTCTCAAGGGTCATGTTCAGAAGTAGGAATGAGTGCTATGGGAAGGATGACCATCAGCTTCTCTTGTGAGCAATGAGAGTTCATCCTATGCATTGGGTACACAGAAAGGTTAGCTCTAAAGGCAAAGACATGTTTGGATTTGATTCAGTGTGAAAGAATAGGGGAGTTACTTTGGATATAACATGTGAAGCTTAGTATCAGATGGATAAGCAGGAAGAATGTAGAGACAGGGAAATAGATTAGCAGGTTCCCCCCCCCCCTTTTTTTAAGTAATTTCCATTTCAGTTGATAAGGGCTTGGTCTAGGGTGGTGAGTTTGGAGAAAGTAGATGAGGGACAAGTGTGTGTGAAAAATCCTAATCCTGATAATGAATAGGATAAAAAGAGAGGAAATTGGAGGTGAGAAAGCAATGGACTTACTTTATCGTACATTGTTTAGAGGATGCCACAGGTCATATGTATTAAAAGAACTAGAAATACGGTTCCAGAGAAAGCCTGAAAGGCATCTGTTATGAAGTGGAGACCAAAGACATATAATAAGAACATACCCTGGAAGAAGAATGGGGAGAGAACATAGAGGAATGCCAAAGTCCAGGTCTTGGGGGAAGGAGGTGGTGGAGGCAGGTGGACAGGGAGCAAAGAAAAGGAGTGGAAGGTTAGGGCAAGGGAGTAAGAGGAACAGGAGTGACCTGGAAGGAAGAGAGGAGCAGGGCTAACTGACTTCTGTGGGGGTCAAACTGATGACTGGACCTCATTAGTCTATGTGATAAACCAGTCATAGGAAGTGGCCATTTGGTTCTATAGAAAGTCAAATTCCTATTCAGTAGTGTGACATTAATTCAATTGGAGAATCTATTTGAAAGATTTGAGGCATCACTATAGAACTCTGTCCCACACTCTAATCCCATGAGCTTCAATGTGTTCTTGTTTTAAAATAAGGTGACATAACAATCTGGTTCAGAGTTTTTACAGCTGTGTCTTTACAATTACACAATGCGCTGTGTATCCTGACTTGTGCACTACCCTTTAATTGACTTTCGGTTGTGATCTTTTTCTCACTGTACTGGATTCCCAAGTTACTGTATAGTTCAATTAGTGGAGTTATGGTTATCTTTAAAGAAAATTAAACAAAATTTAAAGAAAATTAACCATTTACATGGCCTAAATAGATGGAAAATTATCTAAAATAGCATGCTTCTTTCCTGGAGATCTCTATGTCAAATTCTTGCTCTAATCATCTAAATACTTTGATTAAACACTTTGTATTTGATCCTGTTGTCACATGAAGGGTCTATTCTAAATTCCACATGTGAAATTTACCCTTCAATATATTATTCAACAAAGATGTCGCTCTGGTTTGCCAAAAATGTCTTAAAGGCAGAGGGTAACAATGAGAGATTTAATGTATTTGAATACTGTCTTTTTGTTAGGAAAAAATACGGCATCTTTTGTTGGACAATCTAAATATACTAAATGTTGTGTTCGGACAATAAAACTCAATTCAACACCCTATGGACAGGAAGGGAGCTTTGGTAGCGTAGTGCCTAAGGCACTTGACTGCTAACCAGAAGGCTGGCCGTTAAAACCCACCAACCACTCCTCAGAAGGAAGATGGGGCAATCCACTTCTGTAGTGACACTGCCTTGGAAACCCAAGGAGGGGTCACTATGAGTTGGGTCCAATTCGACGACACATAACAACAACAACAACAACATAGACAGGAAGGCTCAGAAACACATGCTAAACCTGTAACTTGTAAATTGGAAGGGGAGGCAGCACCCACATCTCTGTGCATATTGCTAGCCCTTTAGAAAGACATCTACTTTTCCTGCTTTAGGATTGGCTGCCAAGAGAGGGATTGGATGTATTCTTCTAGCACTACCCAACCCATTTACAGTGGAGTAGATTCTGACTCCTAGTGACCATATGGAACACGGTAAAATCGCCCCTTAAGGGTTCTGAGGCCATAAATCATTATGGAAGCAAACTGCTGAATCTTTCTCCCACAGAGCAGCTGGTGGGTTTGAATGATCTTTCAGTTAGCAGCCAACGGCTTAACTGCTACACAACTAGAGCTTCTTTAGGACTATCTAGCTTAATGCAATTTAGGAAAGTTACCTCCTGAGTTGTAATGAAGTGTTTTCACTACCTGTTGAGCTTGTACCCACAGAAAAATTGATCATGATTCTGGGTGGAAGCAAAGGCTTGACTTGAAACACCTCCTCCCAATCCACTTAGCTATTGGATTCCTTTTGTGGGGATCTTCTCCTTCTGATGGCAAGTTATGGTTTCTATGTTAATAGTAGAGTCATTTGACATTCTGCACACAGGCTCTCCTTGCTTCCTCTCTCTTTCTCAGCTCATGGTAGCCCAAGCCATTGGTAAGCTTGTACAAAAGACCTTGAGGAAGCTTCAGGTATGTGAGAGCTATGTGCCATTTTGGATTGGGAAAGAATGCTGGGACCTAATTGCTAGATTCAATATCCTTTTTTGGCTATGCCTATTTGAATGTGGCAGTCATTTCCATACATAAAAGATCTAGTAGTTGATTCATCATAACTCACTTATTTAGCCTCTGAAATAATCGTTTCTTCTCTAGCAGGGTATAGTCTCAAATTGGCCCAGTCAGGTTGTGCCCTAAGCCTCAGGGAGGGGTTTCTCCATGCCAGACTTAACCCCATGCTGCTGTGGACTTAGTACCACTTGGGACCTCCATCCTTTTGGTAGTAGAAGCTAAAGTATCCTGAAGAAGACAAGAATCCCTGTATCTTAGCTTAGGTCCTCCCAGAAGCTGACCATGAGACAAGGATTTGTGGGCAAGTAATTTATTTGGGAAGTTATCCTAGGAAACATCAGCCTGGGAGTGGGTAAGTGAGATAGGGAAGATAAGGGAGCCAAGAAAGGGTGTAGTATTAAGCAGGTTGCTACGATGTGGGAAACTGGGGCTCAATCCCACTGAAGACCTCTGAGAGATAGCACAGAACATGTCTCATGGTTACCTCAGCAAGGAAGCTAGAGTAACACCCAACCATCATCTACTGATTGGGGGTATGAGCTGCAGATGGCTGATTCCAGGGGCATTAGCTCTTTAGAATTTCTGCTCCACTCAATTTTATGATAAATACAGAGAGAAAGGGGGGGGGAGGGAGACTGTTGGATTAGATGAAAAAGAAAAACATTGGCACATTTAGGAGAACCAGTGCTTATCCTAATTCTTGGCTGCTTCTACTCATTCTCTCTGGGGAAGAAAGAGTACAGCATTAAATTACAATGTCCAAGTCCTCTGGGTTAGTAGGAGAGCCTGAGAGCACAGTTCTTTCTGCCTGAGTTGTAACAATCCTCTTCCTAGGTATAGCTCTAATTTCTTCTTGCTTCTGAGGTCATCTTACACATGGCCCCTGTGATGGTTAAGGTTGTCTGTCAACTTGGCTGGGGCATGAGTATCCATGGTTTGTCAGTTATGATGTAGTCATCCCCCATGATGAGATTTGATGTAATGTAATCACCTCCATAATGAGATCTGCTATGAGCAGCCAATCAGTTGAAAGAGGGTTTCTTCAGGGGTATGGCCTACTTCCAATATATATGTACATTCTGGTAAAGCTCTCTGGTATTTTTACTAGCTTTAGAATCCTGCATCTGGCTCGTTATCATCTGAGCTTCAGTTCTTTGGACTTGAGTCAGCAGCCTGCCATATTTTCTGCTGATCTTGGGATTCATCAGCCTCCTCAGCCTTTAGTCAACAGCTTGCTCTCTGACCTGCCAATCTTGTATTCATCAGCTCCTGCAGCTTTGTGAGTCAGGAGAAGCCTGCAGCTTAACTTCCAGCCCACGGACTTGAAACTTGTCAGCCTCTATAATCATGTGAGCCATTTCCTTGAGATAAATCAATCTCTCTCTCTCTCTCTCTCTCTCTCTCTTTCCATTTATAAGCTTCAAAGTAGAAGGTTGGTGAAACTTCAGGGAGATGGATTGACACAGTGGCTGTGACAATGGGCTCAAGCACAGCAAAGATTGTGAGGAGGCACAGGACCAGGCATTGTTTCTGTTGTACATAGAGTTGCTTTGAGTCAGAGCCAAGTTGACATTACCTCACAACAATAAGAACAAGCTTCACTAGTTTTGCTCCTCTGGAGAACTTAGCCTAAGACAGCCCCTGTTATGGATTGAATTGTGTTCCCTGAAAAACATGTGTTGGAATCCTAAACCCTATACTTGTGAATGTATCCTTGTCTGGAAATAAGGTTTTCTTTGTTAGATTAATGAGGTCATATCAGTTTAGGGTGTGTCATAAATTTATTCACTTCTGAGTTATAAAGAGCAGCATAGATAGAGAGACAAGTAAGCACAAAGAGGGGAAGATAGATGTCATGTGAAGGTCACCCAGAAACTGAGGAATGCTGGGAATAGAGAAGCTAAAAGAAACAAGGATTTTCCCCCAGAGCCAACAGAGAGAGACTTCCGCTAGAGTCAGTGACCTGAATTCAGACTTCTACCCTCCTGAACTGTGAGAAAATAAATTTCTCTTCTTTAAAGCCACCCACTTGTGGTATTTGTGTTGCAGCGGCACTAGGACACTGAGACACCACCAAATAAATCTTTCATAAACTTGCTTTTCCTCACTACCCATCTCCTTACACTGTCTTCTAAGATTCCTTCCTCTAGTTTGATTCCAGCCTACTTGTTGGCATATCTCCTGCTTTCATTCTAGGACCATACAAGTGAGATGATCCTGGGCCAGATTTAGGGTTTCTTTCTTCTGAGCCATTACTTACATGATTTCTTCCATCAAGAACACCCTCCATGAAGTCTGTTCTTACTTTATTTGGTTTGTTGAAGTTCCACAAAGTCTTTAAGGCCCCTCCCAGAGCTCTCGCTTTCATGAAGCCTTTTCTTGGCCCCTTAACTCTCGGTGACACTTTTACTACTGTCTCTATTATTGTTTCTGGTATATGTGTTCCCTCTCCTATTAGATCTTAAATGTCTTGGGGGCAAGAACTATGTTTTATTCATTTCTGCATCAGTCCACATTCATCCAGTTAATTTAACAAAGATTTATTGGGTGTTAGGGACTGTACTCAGCACTGGGGCTCCAAAGATGAATGAGATGTGGCTGGCCCTAGTTTTCAAGGGAGATCACAGGCTAAGCGTGGAGGAAGAGATGAATGGTACCAAGAAGTGTATGTGTGCACGTGTGTGTGTGTGTGTGTGTGTATTAGTGAGTGATCAAAGATCATGAGTGTGCAGAGTGTATGAAGGTCGAGAGAGATTTATCCCCAGCCTATTTCCTGCAAATGCTCAGAAATTAGTTTGGAAAGATAGTTTTGGGGGAGAAAAGTAACATCATTGAATTATAGTGGGAAGTCTTTCTGTGCCTCTCTCTTAGGGATGGTGGACTTGTTTAGAAAAAAAGTAGATATGCTTTGAAGTTAGATTGCTCTGAGTTCTAATTCGGGCTGTGCTGATTTATAGCTATGTGACTTTGGGCTAGTTGCTAATTTACTTCCTTATTTATACATAGTTAATACCTAACCAAAACCAAGTAATAATAGCATGGTTGTAAGGATTAAGTAAGATAACATACACATAGTGCTTAACACATGTTGGGAATGTATTAGGAACTTGGTAACTAATGGGATTCTCTCAACCACCTCTGCTTTTAAAACCACCTCTGTACTAGAGCAACCTGGGTAAAGAGAACTGTGATCTTGTATATTTTTCTCTAACTGGAAAATGTTAATTCACGTCTTCTTTCATTATTATTATTTTTTTAATTCCCACACCCATTTCAACCCTAGATTTGGGGTATTGTTGGGCTTTAGTGGTGGGAGGAGGGAGGAGTTGGCATTAATTTGGGGGATCAAGAAGACCTTTAGATAAAGTAATGTTCTGGAAGTAGACATTGCATTTAGAAGTTAGATCTTCTTTCTATCCAATCTGTGACTCATTAGAACTTAAGAGTCTTCGTGGAATGAGTGCTGATTCCTCTTTTTTTTTAAGTAATTTCCATTTATTTTTAGAGGATTTTTATTATTTTTACAGGATTCAATGAAAAGATGCTGGTTACTATGCCCTAGGGTTATCAACTTTTTTCTTTATCTTTTCCCAATAAAGAGTTATTGAGCACTTACTGAATGCCAGGCACCGACCAGTGAGCAAATAATGGGAAAAAAGACATGGACATTGCCCCATGGCCCTTACAGCTTGTAATGATGAAGATTGGCATTAATCAAAGAATTGCATAGAGAAATATACAATGACAAACTCTGAACAGAGCTGAATTATAGGAGGCTCTGAGCCTTGTTCTGGTCTAGAGGGGGACCCAGAAATTTTTTTGGGAAGGGGACATTTGAGTTGATTTGGATTTGTGAGTGAAGGATGCTGATGAACAAAGGGGGTTGAGGTAGTCATAAGCATGTCAGACAAAAGGAGTGGCTTATAAGAGAGCCCTGACACAGGCTGGAACATGGCCTGACTCTCGAACAGGAAAAAGAGTGGGAAATGAGGTTGAAGAGGTTGGCAGGAACTACATCATGTAGAGCATAGTGGCCCATGGAAAGGTGTTGACTCTTGTGGGAAACCTTTGAAGGATTTCAGGCAGGCTGATGCAGTTAGATTTGCATCTGGAGAAAGTTCTTTTGGCTGTGGTATGGAGAACAGATTGGAGGGGTTAAGAATGAAAGCTAGGAGAACAGGTAGGGAGACGAAGTGAGAAAAGACGGAAGCTTGGTTTGAGGATTTTGCTTTGTGGTTGGAGAGAAGGGAATGGAATCCAGAGATATTTAAGAAATAAACTTAACCACACTAGGTGATGGATTGACTATGAAGAATGGAGGGACTGATTTGTGAGATTCTGACTTTAATTAGTAAATTCCTGAGGACCACATTCATGCTGATGGCCATTCTAGACATCTCCTGCAACCTCAGAGATGTTTAGGGGAAATATAAGGGGATCTAAGAGAGCATGAAAAAGGAACTTTGGTGATGCTGTGATTAAGGTACTGGGCTGCTTACCAAAAGGTCAGTGGTTTGAATCCACCAGCTGCTCCATGGGAGAAAGATGAAAGGGAAAGCAGAAAGTCTGCTTCTGTAAAGATTTACAGCCTTGGAAACCCTCAGGGGGTCACTATCAGGTGGAATTGACTTGATGGCAGTGGGTTTGGTTTTTGCTTTTTTTCGAGAACACAAGGGTAGATGTGAGGAAAACATTGTTCTAGGCAACAGCTTTGCAGTGTTCACAAACCACTGAACTCTTCCAGGCTTGAATTTTGTCATCTGCAAAATAAATGGGTTATATTCGATGATTTCCACGCATGACTGTATGCAGCACTCTATTCCTCAGGACAAGATAATTTTGGGATTTTCAATATTAACATTTTACATTTACAGAATGCTTTTTAACTCTCTCTGGGTGTTGCTTTCTTATTAATGATCTCATAAATTTTCATAACAACCATGTGAACAAGGTTTACAGATGAAGAGAACTGATGCTTGTCTAAGGTCACTAACCAATTGTTGGCAAAGTTAGAGGTCTTAAGTCTCCTAATTCCTTGTCTAACCCCTTTCTGGGAGATCTTTCTGCCTTCTATTGCATATTTATGTACTTTTGTATTCTTTTTATTCCCCTGCCATTTCATTTTTTTTTTTTTTTAAGTATTCCATTCAGAGGGTCAGAGCCAGGCAATGAAACTTCCTTTAAGCGGTTCTGATATTTGGTTTGAAACTATAGGCTCATTTGAAGTTTGAGACTTCTTTGTGTTATTCTTGCCACTCCTGACCCAATTACCAGGAATAATTAATAATTTGGGCAAATTCCAAGTGTTTATATAGGGAATGTAAGCAGACACAGAGGACATGAAAGACTGGCCTGATTAGGAAGAAATCTATTACTATGTTTTTTTTTTTTAAACATTCTGCTTCCAAAAACAGACAGTCACCATTTTACAAGTGGTTTGGCTCTAAAACAATCTTATGAATGGTAGAGAGTACTGTGATTGTTTATTTCTAGTACCCTATTTAATACATTGTATATCTCAAAAGAGAGTCAGCTCAAGAGAAAGATCCAGTCCAATGAAGAGCTATTATTTGAAGGTACTCTTTCCTTCCTGTTTAACTGGGCTGTACACTTTTACAGAAGATCATTCAACAAAGAAATACACAGCTGTTATTGACTGTGTACCTACTGTGTTCCCAGTTTCTACTTTTCTCCTCTGGGCCTTTCTAGCTTTCTAAATTAAAGGTAACACTTCAGGAGCCCAAATCAGAGAAAGAGAAAGAATAAGGCCCACAAGGGTCCAGAAATCCTAAAAAGTACATAGGCCTAAATGCCTAAAAATCCCATGACCAAAAGAGGTCTTTGGACAATGTTACAGTTATCTGTGGCTGTGTAATAAACCTCTCAGAATTTGATTTAGAACAACTAATTATATCTCGTGATTTATGGATCACAAATTTGGTTCAGGGTTTGCCTGGGCAATTCTTCTGTTCCATGTGGTATAGACTGAAGTCACTTGGTGGTATTTAGTTAATGATTCATTTGGTCTGGGAGGTCCAACATGGCCTCACTCACATCCATAGCACTCTGGTAGAAATGGCTGGAAGGCCATCCATGTAGTCTCAGAACCTCTCTATGGGGTCTCTCCAGCTTTGTAATTGAACTTCTTACATAGTGATTCAAAGCTATAAGAGACCAAGGCAGATGTTGCTAGTTTTCTTAAAGATAGGACTGAAACTAGCATAGATAGCATCACTTCTGCCATCCTCTGTTGGTCAGCCGAGTCACAGTGTAGCCCAGATTGGATAATTTGTAGCCATTATGGTATGCCATGAATTGGAATTGACTTGATGGCAATGGCTTTTTTGGTTTGGTTATAGCCAGATACCCAAGCCCTTCCTAGACTTTTCTTTTATTATTATAACCTATTTCAAACAGTAACAAAGACTAGTACAATGAACCCCATGTATCCATAATTTGTTGTTGTTGTTGTTGTTGTTATGTGCCATCGAGTTGGACCCAACTCATAGTGACCCCTCCTTGGGTTTCCGAGGCAGTATCACTATGGAAGTAGATTG
>NW_006921988.1:2061555-2072868 GCF_000298275.1 Orycteropus afer afer
GGCTGGTGGGTGTGAACCACCAGCCTCCTGGTTAGCAGTCAAGTGCCTTAGCCACTATGCTACCAGAGCTCCCATCCATAATCTAGCATCAAAAACTATCAACTAATGGCTAATCTTCTCTTTCTTTTTTAAATCCCTTCACTCATATCACACCTGTCTCTTAATTATCCATCATTTTCCCTCCCCTCCCATCCCTGATAAACAACAAAGAAAATTTCCTTTCCTGTATAAACCTTTCCTTGACTCATACAATATTTGTGATTGACTTATTTCACTCAGTATAATGTCCTCCAAATCCATCCACATTGTGAGATGATCCGTGTATTCTTCAATATTCTTTAATGTTGCATAGTATTCCATTGTGTGAATGTACCTAGCGTGGTTGTCCATTCATCTATTGATAGGCACTTAGATTGTTTCCATCTCTTTACTATTGTAGATTTTTCTATTTTTCCTACACTTTTAGATTCTATGATTTCTTTAATTCTTGTAAAAAATTATTTCATTAAGCCTTAATATATCTTTTATCTCAGGAGCTAGCATTGTTCTAGCACCTCTCAACTTTCCTGGTATCATATGTCCATGGTTGAGATGTATTGATAAAGACTGTTTTCCTTTATTACCAGCTGCCAGGGCCTACCAAGGCCTCCTGACCCTCTGGGCATATATTCTTTGGGGTGTTCTTGATATTTCTTGGAAGTATTCTTCCCTGAAGAGGCTCCTCAGCTACTGGAGGAGTGTGTATTTTTAAGAAAATTATTTCTAAATCTCTTACATATATATTAGTGAATTTTTCTTGATGGGATTTTAAGGTCATGTGACAAAAGCATACAGGTAGTGTAGTGTGCTGTGGGAATTGTATTTGTGTGGAAAGTTGCATCCACAGTGGTCTTACTTTAGTTCTTCAAATGTGCCAGGCTTTTTCACTACTCAGGAATCTTGTGCTGAATTTCCTCTGCCTGGAACACCTTGGCTTCCACTGTACTGCTCTAACATTCATTTAACCTGGGATAGCAGTTCAGATGGCATTCATAGAGGAAGGCCTTTCCTCAGCCCTTCATTTAAATTAACTTCATTTTGACCTTAGAGCCTTTGTTCTTTTCCTTCATAGTATGCTTTACAATTTGTAATTCGATATTTATTTTCCTGTTTATTTCTTTGTCACTTACCTTGCCATAATATATTGCCTGCTTGAAGTAAAGGATCATCTATATTATCTACCACTATATTCTCAGCAAAGGAAGTGATGGCTTAATGGTAGAATTCTCCTCTTCCATGCAGGGGACCTAGGTATGATTCCCAGTCCTGGCATTTCAAGCACATCCACCATCCATCCATCAATGGAAACTTGTTTGTTGCTGTGATGCTGAGCAGGGTTCAATGTCACTTCCAGACTAAGAAAGACTAGGAAATTGGCCTGATGATCTAATTCTAACATCAAACAGTGAAAACCCTATGGTCTAATCCTGTTGTGCATGGAGTCATCATGAGTTGGGGGCTGACTTGATAATAGCTAAAAACAATTATATTCCCAGCACATAGCATAATCCTTGGCTCAGTATATATTTGTTAAATAAATTGATAGATGGATGGATATATGTGGAGAGGGGCATGAATACAACATAGATAGATTGACCTACCTCAAATATTGCTCCTGGGGTCAACTCCAAGCTGTTTCTGCTTTTCACAGCATTTCTTTTGCTCCCATTACTCTAAACACTCAAAGCGGTTTTTGTCATCTCGTGATGGTAGCAGAGTGTGTGACCTGGAAGAGGATATTATTTTCATAAAGTCAGGGTCAGTCTGGAATCAACCTCTTATCTGGACCCACTCTCTAAGAGAATTGTTGAAGGTGGAAGTTAAAGGGAGGACATGAAAAAAATTAGAGCAATGATGAATAATGGTCCCTGAACAACTTTTCCCTCTTTTCACAGTAGTAGGAGTTTTAGCTTCACATTGTGTTGTTCAGAATAATGAATATATTTTCCAGCCTCCCTTGCAACTTGGTGTGGTCACATACCTGTACTGTGGCCAGTGGCATGTAAGTAGAAGTATTATACAACTTCTTAACCATCCCTTTGTCTATCTGCTTCCTTGAATGCATACGTTGTCATCTTGGACCATAAAGACAAGGCCAGATCCTTAGCATGGTGAAGCAGTGTGTTGGACAGAGTTTGAGTTGCCAAGAACTTCATGAGGAGAACTGCCATACTAACTAGCCTTGGACTGCATATTTCATGTTAAGGAATTCATTCATTCATTCATGTTAGGTCTCTTGTCCATCTTTAACAAAGCTAATGTTAAAGGCAACATTATGTGTGGTATTAGGGCATGTGAGATTAGTCCTCTATAACATCAGAAAAAGAAAAGAAGAGAAAGTAAGACTATATCAACAGTCATGAAGAGAGAGCATCACTAACCATGGGCTCTATGGTATTCCTTAAAAATATTTCTAAAGGTGGGTTGTTAACAGAAAAAAAAATAACAGAAATTACATGTTGCCGTGGCATTTCTTCAATCCTCATTTCAGGATCTTCTCTCTTGAGAGTTACAAAGTGTTGAGAAAATTATTCCATTCCTAGAGGGCTTTCTTATTTTACCAGGGACTTCCGCTGTATTTTAAAGCATAAATTGATTCCTTTATTACTGTTAGAAAGTTCACCTGCCAGATTATACTGATATTCTGAAGTCATTTTGGACAAACGAAAGGTCACATTGTTTTTTTAGTAAAAATATATTTTTCCTCCTGTATCACTTGTCTGCTTTTATCTTTTCAGCTTTTCATTTGTGATAAATGTCTTAAATAAGACATTTTCTCAAGACACTTAAAGAAATAATACTTAACCTTTGTAAAACACTTTCATTGCCACAGTCTTTTACAATATACACTGAAACCAGAAAACTTCCTGCAAAGGCCACTGTGCTACAGGTGAGAATGGTGAGTTTTGAGTTAAAAAATTATTAGATACAATTTTAAGAGTAGCAAAAACAGCAGTGTCAAGGGTCTATTTTTGCAAGATGCTGTTCTTGGTGCTAATGTGAAGAATTCTGGGCCCTAAAATATCTTATGTGGGATAAATCTCACAGAAGATGGCATATCCATATGACTGCTCTCCTTCTGGTCCTCTCTAGTCACTCTTACTTCCTTTCTTTTCTCTCCCCCTTTCCTTAATCCCATCTTCACAAACTTTTCATCTTTGCCTTATTGGAATGCCCTCTCCCATTGTCTTAGGTTGGGTTTCCCTGTAAGTGGACCCCGAAATAAGGCTTTGACTACAAAGAGGTCATTTGAGAGGTGATCTAGCAAGAAGGGAGACGGGAAAGAAAAAAAAATGAGTGAGTTATTGGTGTGGACAAGTGGGGCTCAATCTCATTGGGAATCTCTGACAAAGAGTAAAAAACACACCTCAGAGTTGTCCCACCTGAAGACAAGAGGGCTAGTTTATTGATTGTGGATAAAGTTAAAGGAGAAAGGAACGTGTTTGGGGACAACTGATTTTTAAATAAGTCTTGTAGAATTATTAGACTTTTTCAACTATTGTTGTTGTTGTTGTTGTTATGTGCTGTCGAGTCGGACTATGGGCGTATATAATTTACAGTAAATTAAACAATCTATAGAGATTGCTGTTTTAGTTGTCATTGAGTCAATTCCAACTCATGTGACCCCATGTGTACAGAATCAATCTGCCCCATAGAATTTTCAGGACTGTGACTTTTTGAAAGAAGATCACAAGGCCTGTCTTCTGAGAGGCCTCTGGGTGGGTTCAAACCACCAACTTTCAGCTAGTAGTTGAACTCTTAACCATGGATGCCACCCAGGAACTCCACTATAGGGATTACTATTAATAATTATTGATTTGCCTATGCCAAATAGAAGATCTGATAGTTTTAACATTCTAACACAGGGCCTTTCTCTATTCCATCTTGCTGATATTTATTATTACTTTTAATTTCCCTTAGAGATTCAAAAGTGTACTTTTGAGTACCTGTTGAGCATGTGGCATTATACTAGACACTGAGAGGGAGGAGGAGGATTTGGAATATGAAGGAGCCTTAGTCCCAGCCTACTGGAATGCATAGCAGAGTAGAGGAGAAAAGTTATATACTAGAAATAATAGAAATTAACTTTATAATTCATTAGAAATTAATTCTAAAGTTATACACAAGCCAGTGCAAGGTAATGTTGCTCAGCATATAGAGGGCAATGCTAAAGGAATGATAAATGGGGGAAATGTCATTATAGAGTAATCTAACACAGGAGAAGGAAAATTCACTGCTCAGTCTGAAAGTTCTGGCTTGCAGAAAAGGAAAGAGGGGGGCAAGTGCAGAGAGAAGGAACGGTATGAGTAAGATCAAGGTGGGGTTAGGTTATGCTAAGTTGCAGAAGGAGACTGGTAAAATTGGTTAGGTGAGACTAAGTGATGAAGGGCCAGGTCGGCTGAGGTGATGAAAAGGTCTTTGCCATCAGGGAGAGATCTTGGAACTAGATTCAATTTGGAAAGTAGGAAAGAGGCAGGCTGAAAAACTTTTTATTTTATTTTCCTGGTTAATATGAGAACGTTTACTTTTAGTTGAGGTATAATTTACATAAAATAAGGTGCTCAATTCTTTTTTTTTCTTTCACTTTTCAGGCAATTTTATTTTTGAAATGCATAACTCTTATGTTGTTGTTGTTGTTATGTACCGTCGAGTTGCACCCAACTCATAATGGCCCCTCCTTGGGTTTCCGAGGCAGTATGACTATGGAAGTAGATTGCCCCATCTTCCTTCTGAGGAGTGGCTGATGGGTTTGAACCACTAGCCTTCTGGTTAACAGTCAAGTGCCTTAGACACTATGCTACCAGAGCTCCCATAATTCTTATAGCACATAGTATTTATACTTCAATCTGTTTTTACAAAATATGTATGCCATTTTGAAAAAATACTGTTGACAGCAAGATCTAAAATACTAATGCCAGAAAGCTCAAAAAGAACTTATGGAATCTGGCCTCCACAGATCCACTGCATAGTGATAAACAAAATATGGCTTAATGTCAGGACTTACCCATACATAAAAATACTAATTTTCTATACCAGGGGCCAGCAAACTGTGGCCTGTGGCAGTCTTTTTTTTTTTTTTTTAATATAGCTAGGTGCTCAATTCTTAAGTGTATAGTTTGTTGAATTTGTACAAGTGTATACCTATGATATGACCACCCAGTTAAAGATAAGAAATATTTTCATCAGCCAAGAAAGGTTCCAGTCAATAACTCCCCTTCCTTACCTCTTCACCACCACTAACAGGTGATGTTGAATTGTTCTTGAACTTCATATAAATTGAATCATACAGTATGTATTCTTTGTATTCTTTTATGACTAGCCTCTTTAGCTTAACTTAATATTTTGAAGCAAATAGTTTGTTCCTTTTTATTGCTGAGTAATATTTCATTGTGTGAATATACTGTAATTTGTTTATCCATTCTCCTGATAATGTAAATTCAGGTTTTTTCCAGTTGTGGACTATTGTGAATAAAACATCTAGGAACATTCTTGCACATGTCTTTTGGTGGACGTGTGCTGTTGTTTTTCTTGGGCATATAGCGAAGAGTAGGGTCATTGGGTTATAGGGTGGATATATGTTTAGCTTCAGTAGTTACTGTCAAATAGTTCTCCAATGTTGTATCAATTTATGTTCACCTCCACAATGAATGCCAGTTTCATTTGCTCCATAGCCTTGTCAATATTTGGTATTGTAAGTCTTTTAATTTTTGCCATTCTAGTGGGTGTGCAATAAGAAAACAAAGTACATACTAAGTATGAATGGATTGAGTGGAGGTAGAGACCAGACTTGAATAAACCAGTTACAAAGTTGTCTCAATGCCACTGGGAGGATTCAAGAGCGTGGCCTAGGGGAATGTATGATGACCTGTGAGGAGGAAGGGCTTAAATTTAGCGACACTACAGAACTTGACAGAGGCTTGGGGCTCTGTTCTAAGTATTTCTTTTCTATCCAGAACAATCTTTCGCATTTAAGTGACTTGCTATTAACTGTAGCCAGAGGAATGGGATTGCCTTAATTAATCTGCCTGAGAGAAATTTTGTTGTATTGTGGACACTGCAAATATTTGAAGAAATTTACGAGGAAAGCCTGGAGAGTTTTCTGAAATGAGAAGGTTTGCGGGGGTTAAGTGAATTGCCACGTGAGGATTCTTAATGTACTTTTCTGTTTACTTCCTGTCTTGAGGACTTGATATTAGAATTCCTTCCTCTTTCCCTTCAGTCTCTCTTCCTTTTCTTTCTTTCTTTCATTCACCCATCAGTGAATAAACATTTGTGGAAGGCCTGTTCTGTGCCAGGCCCTGGCTAGGTGCCACAGTAAATCCAAAAATGGATTTGACATATTCAAGTCATCCAAGAGTTCAATACATTCAGTAAAGAATTGGAAAAATATGTAAAAACAAAAACAAACCTACAATGCAAGGCAAAAAGAAAAAAAAAAAAAAACCAAACTCATGGCTATGGAGTCAATTGCCACTCATAGTGACCCTGTAGGACAGAGTAGAATGGTCCCATAGGATTTCCAAGGCTGTAAAGCTACTGACCTTTTGGTTAGCAGACAAATGCCTTAACTACTGCACCAGCAGATCTCCTTCAATTCAAGGCAATATTATGTAAATTCCCACTTGCCTGTGTCTGTATACACCCCTCTGCCCCAACTCACTACGACTTATTACTCTTCAATGAAAAGAGAGATTATTTAACTTCAAGATGGAGGCATCGGGTGGGTATCAGTTTGAGATAACACCTATGTTAAGCCAAAGATGGTAAAGATTCCAATAGCAGAGAGGAGGACAAGGTATATTAATAATAAGGAACAGCTTGAGTAAAAGTGTGTAAAGGCAAAATTTAGTATACAATAATAGAATTACAAGTAGTGAAATATGGCCAGAACTTAGGCTGTATGGACAGGAGGAGTATGGACATTGAGTAGGAAAGGATGTTGGATTGTGGGATTGGTTGAAAATTTTGTTCATTTGAAAGGCAATAGAGAATCATTGAAGGTTTTTGTTGAGAACAGAATAATCCAAAGTAGCTTTTACAAAGATTACTCTGGCAGTGATAAACCACAAGGCTGAAGGCACAATAATGTGTTAGGAGGATCTTAAAATAGTCCTGGGAAGAATTAATGAGGGCACGTGTTAGGGTGGCTGGGAAAGAAAAGAGAGGATGGGTAATAGAAGGGATTATTAGGAAAAAAGAAATTTCAGAAGAGAAACAAGGAAGACAGAACAGAAGCAATGTTTTTTCTTTCAAAATATTATATTTTATTCCTGTTACTTAACTTTTTGTTGTGATTTAGGTGAAAGTTTACAGAACAAATTAGTTTTTCATTCAACAATTCATACACATTTCATTTGGTGATATTGATTACAATCCCCACAATGTTAACAGCACTCTTCCCACTTCCTCCCTGTGTTTATCATTTCCCTTATTCTTTCTTTCCTTCTTAGATTTATTCCTGTGAAAACACTGCCCTTTTGATCTCATATGGTTGATTTTTCTAAGGAGTGCATACCTCTCTGGTGTTATTGTTCACCTTCTAGGCCTGTCTATTTTTTGGTTGAAAGTTGAGCCATGAAGGTGAGTTCAGTTCTAGGCTTGAATGATGTCTAAGGGTCACAAGTCTTGGGGGGTACCACCAGTTTCTATCAGACTAGTAAGCCTGGTCTTTCTTATGATTTTGAGTTTTGTTCCACATTTTTCTCCCACTCTAACTGGCACCTTCTATTCTGACCCCTTTCAGAGTGATCTCTTTCACTCTGTGAAAGGTGCTAGCCGGGGACCATCTGGTTCTCTGGTCTCAGGGTTGTGAAGGCTGAGGTTAGCATGGCCCATTAGTCCTTTGGACTAATTGTTTTCATGTGTCTTTTATTTTATTCATTCTTCTTTGCTTCAGACGGGGGAGAGACCAATGTTTGCACCTTAGATGGTCACTCACAAGCTTTTAAGACCCCAACTGCTATTTATCAAAGTAGGATGTAGAAGATTGTCTTTTTGGACTATGTTATGCCAATTGACCTTAATGTCCCCCATGACTATGGTCTGGAGCCCCTATGCCCAGCAACTCATTCCCTTTAGTTGTTTGGTTATGGTAAGAAGTTTTCAAAAATTTCCCCAGTATGTTCTACTATATTCATGGATATATTTTCAGGACAAATAAACACAAATGTAGAAACATCCTCTGTTAAAATTCTGTATTTTAAATGCTAGCTAAACTTTGAGTGAGATAGGAGTCGCTGTTGAGCAGGATTGCACTCCTGTTAGGAGTAGGTAGCTGATCTGTGGGTAAGAGTTCAGAGGGACCCAGAATGGGATGTTCTGATCTGCCCAGTATGGAATAACTTAAGAAACAAGCCAATAAAGTTTAACAAAGAAAGGTTCCTTTCATATATAAATCTTTCCTTGACTTTTTACAGTTGTGAACTAGTACAATATTTGTCCTTCTGTGATTGACTTCTGTCACTCAGCATAACGTCCTCCAAGTTCATCCATGTTATGCAGTGTTTCACAGATTCCATTATTCAAGTCAAGGATTATATATGAAAGGAAGGTTTCTTTGTTGGTGCCAAAGAGGCAAGGAGGTGGCATTTTTTTACCTCTTCTAACTACACAAGAGGAAGACAGAATCGCCACCAGCAGCCCAAGGCCTGTTCCTATGAGGCCAGACATACCTCCACCCTCCAGCCCTCTTACCAACCTTGACACCAGCCATCCCTTCCACAGCACTCACCACTTCTTTGTTGGGTTTGATAATTCATTGCAATTGCCACACAGAACATACAGATTATGGGGTTTATTAGGGAGGCAACTGGCTACAATTGAAGTGCAGGAACACACTCAGGATACAGTTCCTTGATCAGGACAGTCTTCCTTCTGCTGTGCCCTTAAACATGCCTCTCTAGCCCTTGGCCTCTTGGCCTGGCCTCTGCCTCTGTGGGCCATGTAAGCCTGCTCTGTCCCGTGCCTCTTGATTCCACTGCCACCATCTCTCAGCCAGGTGTCTCTCTCAGCTGGGTGTTTCTCTCAGTGGGGTGTTTCTCTCAGCCATCAGTGAGAATTCCCCTCTGCCTCTAGGAGGGCTCATTTTAAGCCTGGCAGAGTGGCAAAACTAACCAATCCCAACATCAGAGTTCTACACACATGAGAGAGAGAGTGAACTTCCCCAGAACATTACTGTGTGCTGCTCCAACAAAAATACCCCAAGTGGATGACTTTAACAATCAGAAATTTAAAAGCAGCTACTCAGTTGCCCATAGCAAATTCCACCATGGAGTTAATTGCCAGTCTTATTATAGGAAATAACTATTACCAGCTGCCCAGCCAAGTTGACACATATTTGCATGGTCTCACTGAGTAATCAGTAATCTGGTGGGAGTTACAAAGACTATGGCTAGAAAAGTCATACCATGCAACTCACTACACTGCAGTTAGTTACCAGAGATGGGAGGGGAGCAGAGGGAACACTGCTAGATAGGTAGAGAGAAGTATTGATTTGGGTGAAGGGAAGGGCAATGTACCAAAAGTGAGTGATCAACATGGTGGCACTAAGGAAGAGGAAGACATAGAGAAGTACATGGGAGGTACAGACAACAAGGATGAACCATCTAGCGTGCACAGTACTGCATTGTCCATGATGGCAAGCATTGATCTATGGGTAGATAGATGGGTGGGCAGGCTGAATGATCAGGTTTGTCTAGGCAGGAGGGAGTATGCTTATGACCATGTATAGGTTTGGTAGATGATGTTTTTACATGTGTATTTGTATATGTTGTAAGAATGTCTGGGTGCATAATACAGCTGACAAGGGGCAAGGTTATAGTGGCTTCTTGGACACAGCCAGATACTCTGAGGGAATGAGTAGTTGGACCTGTTGGCTCAGGACCATGGTGGCAAGGGACAACAAGTTCATTTGGCATAATATACTACACAAAATCATTGTTCTACATCCTACTCTGGTGAGTAGTGACTGGGGTCTCAAAAGCTTTCAAGCAGCCTTCTAGATGCAACAATGGGTCTCTCCTCATCCAGAGAAAACAATGAAGAAAACCAAAGACACATGGAAACAATTAGTCCAAGGGACTACTAGAATATGTGATCAATCCTCAGCCTATATGACCATGAGACCAGAACTAGATGGTTCCTGGCTACCACTGTTAATCATTTGGAAAGGGATCAGTGAAGGAGACCCTGGATAGAGTGGGAGAACGATGTGGAACAAAATTCAAAATCATAAAAAAAGACCAGGGCTTGGTGAGACCCCTAGTTACCCTTCAAGTCTGGAACTGAACTCACTCCTGTGGCTTCCAGCCAAACAATAGAGAGGCATATGGGGTGAACCTTTACATCAGGTAGATACATTTCTTGGAGCCATCAATCATGGGAGAACAGAAGGGCAGTGTTTGTACAGGGAGATAGTTTGCAGACTGAGAGTGCATGGAAGGAAGGACACAGGGAAGAGGTTTAACTACCGAGATGAAGTGGGAAGAGAGCTGTTACATTGTGGGTAATTGCAGTCAATATCATGAAACAAAATGTGTATGAACTGCTGTATGGAAAAGGAATTTGCTCTGCAAACTGTGGAAAAGGAATTTGTTCTGTAAACTTACACCCAAATCACAATTTAAAAAAAAAAGTCTACACTCTCATTCCTTGACTCCACACTTTCCTGCTGGTGCCCCATCTCTCTCCTGTCTTTCATGGTCAAACTTCTAGAAAAATTGTGCATTCTCACTGTCATAATTTCTCCATTTCCTACCCACACAGTTTCTTCTCATCTGGTTTTCATCACCTTAACTGCAATAAAACAACACTAAATCCCCAGTGCCTTCCACATTGCTAAAGTTAATATATATTCTCCTGGCCTCATCTTACTCAAAGTTACAGCAGTATTCAACACCAGTGGCAACTGTCTCTGCTTAAAGATTCTTTTATTCCACTTCTCTTAGTTTTCCTCCTAACTCTCTGGCTACTCCTGCTCAGCTTTATTTTCTAGCTCATCCTCCTCTACTGGAGATTTTAGACATTTATTTCTTTTGTTGTTTTTACTCTATGTTCCATGATTTTATTCTATGAGTACGATCGATACTCATAACTTTTGTTTCAATCCATACTCTGCATTTCTATCTCATGATGCCTACATTTCTATCACCAGCTTAGGCTACTCTCTGCTGAGCAGCAAACCTATGAATCCAACTCTTTATTTGACATGTCCATTTGAATATCTCAAAGGCAGCTCAAACTCAGCATGTGAAAAACTGAATTTATGATCCCTTC
>NW_006921988.1:2073743-2075779 GCF_000298275.1 Orycteropus afer afer
CCATCTATCCACCCATATAGCCATGTTTGCCTTCACTGACAACGCAGTACTGTATGTGCAAAAGGGTTCATCTTTGTTGTCTGTACCTCCCATGTGCCTCTTTATGCCTTCCTCTTCCTCAATGCCACCATGTTGATCACTCACATTTGGTACATTGCCCTTCCCTTCACCCAAATCAACACTTGTTTCTACTTATCTAACAGTGTTCTGTCCTCTTCCCTCCCAACCCTGGTAAGCAACAAAGAAAATATCCTTCCATATATAAACTTTTCCTGGACTTTTTACAATAACGGACTAATATAATATTTGTCCTTCTGTGAATGACTTATTCCACTCAGTATAATGTTGTCCAAGTTCATCCACGTTTGCAGTGTTTTGCAGATTGTACGTTACTCTTTAGGGTTGCATAGTGTTCCATTGTGTGTGTGTACCATACTTTGGCTATCCATTCTTCAGTTGATGGACACCTAGGTTGTTTCCATCTTTTGGCTATTGTAAATAGTGCTGCTATGAACATGGGGGTGCATATGTCAGTTCTTGTCATGGCTCTCACTTCTTTAGGATATATATCTAGTAATGGGATGGCTGGGTCAAAAGGTATTTCTAATTCCAACTTTTTAAGGAATCGCCATACTGTTTTCCACAGTAGTTGTACCATTTTACAGTCCCACCAGCAGTGTATGGGAGTCCCAATCTCTCCACATGCTCACCAGCATTTGTTATTTTCTGTCTTGGTGAACTTTGCTACTAGTGCTGGGGCAAGATGGTATCTCATTTTGATTTGCATCTAATGGCTAATGATAGTGATGTTTGTTGGCTGCCTGAATATCCTCTTTGGTGAAGTGTCTATTCATGTCTTCTGTCTGTTTTTAATTGGATTATTTGTCTTTTTGGTATTGAGGTGTTGGAGTTTTCTATAAATTCTAGAGATAAGTCCTTTGTCAGATATGTCATTGCTGAATATTTTTTTCTCAATCTGTAGGTTCTCTTTTGAATATTTTGGAGAAGTCTTTGGAAGCACATAAAAATTAAATTTTTAGAAGGTCCCATTCATCTACTTTCTCTTCTGCTGTTTGTGCATTTTGGATTATGCTTCATAGTCTATTTATGCCATATATTGTTGTTGTTGTTTGCCGTTGAGTTGGCCCCGACCCCTAAATTTGCCCTCGGTTTTTCCTTGAGGAACTTTATAGTCTGAGGTTTCACATTTAAGTCTTTGATCCATCTGGAGTTCATTTTTGCGTATGGTGTGAGGTACAGATCTTGTTTCATTTTCTGCAAATGGATCTCTAATTTTGCCAGCACCATTTATTAAACAAACATTCTCTTCCCCATTTAATGGATTTTGGCCCTTTGTCAATGATCAGCTGACCTTAGGTTGCTGGATCTAATTCTGGGTTCTCAATTCTATTCAATTGGTCTATGTGTCTGTCATTATACGAATACCAGGCAGTTTAGACTACTGTGGCTGTATAGTAGGTTTTGAGATCTGGCAGTGTGAAATCTCTTACTTTGTTCTTCTTCAATAGTGCTTTGCTTATCCGAGGTCTCTATATCCTTAAAGAATGTTGATGGGATCTGGATTAGGATTGCATTGAATGTATAGATTGCTTTGGGTAGAATTGACATTTTCACAAAGTTCCATTTTCCTATCCACAAGCATGGGAGGTTCTTCCATTTATGTAGATCTCTTGATGTAGTCTTTTATAATTTTCTTTGTACGGGTCTTTTGTGTCTCTGGTAAGATTTTTTTCCAAGTATTTTATTTTTTTGGTAGGTATTGTAAATGACATTGATTTCCTTATTTCTTTTTCAGCAATCTCTTTGCTAGGTTGGGCAATCTACTTCCATAGTGATACTGCCTTGGAAACCCAAGGAGAGGTCGCTATGGGTCGGATCTGACTCCATGGCAATGGTTGCCTTGCCTTTTTTTTGCTTTGCTGGTGTAGAGGAATCCAACTGATTTTTGGATGTTGATCGTGTATCCTGCCATGATGCTAAATCTCTCAATTAGTTCCAGTAGATTTTTGACTGAG
>NW_006921988.1:2081086-2084600 GCF_000298275.1 Orycteropus afer afer
TTCAGGATTCTTTCTTTGTCTTTGGTTATGATGAGTTTGATAATGATATGTCTTGGTGATTATCTTTTGGCTTCTATCCTGTTTGGGGTTCATTGGACTTTCTGAATGAATATATTCTCATCTTCCCTCATATCAGGGAAGTTTTCTTCCAACAAATCTTGGACAATTTTTCAGTGGTTTTATTTTTCTCTTCCTGTTCTGGAACTCCAATGACATGTAGGATATTCCTTTTTGATGGTATCACACATGAATCTTAGGCTTTCTTCATTTTTTTAATTTTTTTCTGATTGATCCCTTTTCAAAGAAGTATTCAGGTATATGTCTTCAATCTCATTAATTCTGTCTTCCACTGAATCAATTCTATTCCATTGCCCTTTCAATGTGTTATCTATTCTTGACAATTTAGTATTAATCTACTGGGTTTCTATTTGTAGATTTTGAATCATTTCTAATTTTTCATTTATTTTGTCATTTTGTTCTTATATTTTCTTCCAAAATTGTTCTAGGGTTTTTTCTTTGTTTTCCTTAATTTAGTCAGTGTTTTCCTTGATCTGTCTCTCAATCCTTTGAAGATACCTAAGTATAATTCTTTTGAATTCCTTATCAGGGAGTTCCAATGTTCCTCCTTCCTCAGGGATATGTACTGAGCCTGTATCCTGCTCCCTTATTTCTACCATTTTATCTTGCTTCTTTGTGTAGACTGTGATGGTCTGTTGTCTCTGAGACATTGTGACATTGTTGTATTTAGATCGCTATTAACTGTTTGTGAAGAGCAGCTAAGGGTGAGTCAGGTACTTCTTGGGGGTCATTTATTGTTGGCCAGTTTGTGGAGAAGGAAATGGTGGCTCTCACTCAGTAAGTGAAGCTGCAGGAGGTATGGGTGTATTTGTGTAGCATGGGCACTGTTGCTGTCTCTCACATAGCTAGACAAAAATAACAGTTGAATAAACATAAAAAAAGTAAAAGCAAGTGGACAAAAAACCACACTACTACACAGGAACAATAACCAATAAAAAAGGAAAAAGGAGAAGAAAACCCCACAATATCTGGGGAGAGGGCTATAAGAGAAAAAAGGTAGTATAGGAACATAATGAAGGAAAAAAAATGGGAAAAAATGCAAAAAGAAAACACAGAACGGGGTTAACCATGAGAAAGAAATAAATTGGAACCAGGAACAGGGAAGAGAGGAAAATCTACACACTAGAACCTGGGAAGGGAAGAATAAAGAATAATGATAAAAAGGACAACAATAATAGTAATAATAATAATTTAAAAACAGACAAAATCTAACAATCTGAAAGAAAAAGGGAAAAAATTGGGGCAGGGCAGGGCAGGGCACCCAGACTCTATCCAAGCACACAGACTGGGATAGAATTCCTGCTGGCCCAGAATGTGGGTGGGAGTGAGGGATGGCTACACCTCTATTCACCAAGAGGGTGTGGGGTAAAAGAATAACAATGGGAATGTCACACCTTTCCAGTCGTTGGTGTCTGGAATGTCCTTGTGTTTCGCAGCAAGTGAGCCTATTCTTAAGTCCCTGGAATCTGGGAGAATGCTGTCACTTTAAATATCCACAATGGTCGAAATGCTTGTGAACATTCAAAATGACTGCACCCTCTGGACAAGGAAAATCCACAGCTCTGCCCAGCTTTCTCTTCACTGCTTTCCCTTTTATTCACCAGCCACCAGAGCAGTCCTCCATGCAGTCCCTGGCTAGCAGGGCTGATTTTTAGGTTAATTCTTAGGTCCTAACACCACTCGGCAATATCCAAGCTGTCTGTGCTATCAGGATCATTGCCAGACAACAGCTCCATATGTCTCCTTTTTTGGTGTTTTCATGCAAATTCTTCTGCTAGTTGGAGTTTAGTCCACTTCTATATCCTTCCCTTCAAAGCTCAGGGGTCCAGGATTTTCTTCTGTATCTGTATTAATTGGTTCCCCTTTTCTTTGTTGAAGAGGGTCTGTGCAGTCTTTCTGCCTATTTTGCCATCTTACTGGAACTCGACGAGGAGAAACATTCTTGACCCTCACTTCTTAATTCACCATATAAAATCCATTAATAAACCAAAACCAAACGACCCCTCCTTGGGTTTCTGAGGCAGTATCTCTACAGAATTAGATTGTCCAATCTTTCTTCTGAGGAGTGGCTGGTAAGTTTGAACCACTAGCCTTCTGGTTAGCAGTCAAATGCCTTAAGCACTATGCCACCAGAGCTAGTCTTGTTAATTTTAATTACTAAAATATTTCTCTCAAACTCATTCATTTATCACCACCCTACTCCAAGGTACCAACAACTCTCATCTTGGCCACTATAGTGACCTCAACCTGAAACTGAATTTATGCTTCCCTCCACTTAAATACATCTTCCACTCTAGAATCAGTGGGAAACTTTCTAGACATATCTGCTCATGCTACCTTCTTAAAAGACTTCAATAGTTTCATGTTGCCCATAGAACAAAGACTCAGGTGTTCATCTGGCCTTGAAGGCCCTATAAGGGCTGCCAATTACCATCCTATCCAGCTTTATCTCCCACCTCCCCCTCCATACTTCCTCTCCACTTTATGTTCCAGCCACTGAAACTTTCTTTCTATCTTTTTGTCATTCCTATACCCCATATCCACTACTCCAACAGGACCTCTGCTATTCCAGATTACCTGGAACAACCTATTCTGTCACTCTTTTCTACACAGTTGACTTCTTCTCATGTTCTAAATCTCAGATTAAATGCCACTTTCTCAGGAAATTTTTCCTTGATGCCCTAATCTAGATCATTCTAGAACCTTCTTATTGTATGTGGCTCTAGTACCTTTCCTTGAGAATATTTTCCACAGCTTATAATAATCCATCTAATAGTATGATGGGAGCTCTGGTAGTGTAGTGCCTAAGGCACTTGACTGCTAACCAGAAGGCTGGAGGTTCAAACCCACCAGCCACTCAGAAGAAAGTTTGGGCAGTGTACTTCCATAGTGATACTGCCTCAGAAACCCAAGGAGAGGTCGTTATGAGTCGGGTCCAACTGGATGGCACATAACAACAACAACAACAATACTATGATTGTTTGATTAAGGTTCATCTACGTATATCCCTAGATGATGAGTTCTTTGAGAGAAGAAACAATGCCAGTTTTTGCTCACTCTTATGCTTCCATAAGGTATGCATCAAGGTTGTATCCTTTTACCATACTTATTCAATCTGTATGCTAAGCATATAATCTGACAAGCTGGACTATATGAAGAAGAATATGGCATCACAATTAGAGGAAAACTCATTAACAACTTGTGATTTGCAGATGACACCACCTTGCTTGCTGAAATTGAAGATGACTTAAAGCACTTACTGATGAAGATCAAAGATTACAGTCTTCAGTATGGGTTACAACTTAACATAAAGAAAACAAAAATTCTCACAACTGGAGAAATAAGCACCATCATGATAAATAGAGAAAAGATTGAAGTCATCAGAGAATTTCATTTTAGTCCATAGTATCTTCAGATCCCATGGAAGCAGCTGTCA
>NW_006921988.1:2085255-2088544 GCF_000298275.1 Orycteropus afer afer
AGTGAAAACCTGATGAATAGCAGTGAAACACTGTCTGATATAACACTGGAAAACTTTATGAATAGTTCTGAAACACTGTCTGATATGGTGCTGGAAGATGAGGCTCTCAAGTCAGAAGGCACTCAGAATATGGCTGAGGAAGAGCTGCCTCCTTAAAGTAGAGTTGACCTTAATGATGTGGATGGAGTAAAGAGTTTGGGACCCACATTTGATGATGTGGCACCACTCAAAATGGGAAGAAAGATCTGCAAACATCCATTAATAAACAGAATGTATTATTATATAATTTATATATTAATTTTATATGATTAACTTATATATTAATATATAATTATATATATTTATATGTTATGTATTATATAATAACAATGTATGAAGTATGAATCTAGAAAAATTGGAGATTGTAAAAAATGAAATGGAATGCATCATGATTAATATCCTAGGCATTAGTGAGTTGAAATGGACCAACTTTGGTAGTTTTGAATCAGACAACCATATGATTTACTATGCCTGGAATGAGAAATTGAAGAAGAATGTCATGGCATTCATCGTCACAAAAAATGTTTCAAAATCTATCCTGAAGTACAATGCTATCAGTGATGGGATAATATTCTTATGCCTACAAGGAAGACCAGTTAATGCTACTATTTACACACCAACCACCAGAGCCAAAGATGAGGAAACTGAAGATTTTTACCAATGTCTGCAGTCTGAAGTTGACCAAACATGCACTCAAGATGTATTGACTATTATTGATGTTTGTAATGTGAAAGGTGGAGAAACAAAGAGGAATCACAAGTAGTTGAAAAATATGGTCTTGGTTATAGAAATGATGCTGGAGATGGCATGGTAGAATTTTGCAAGACCAACCATGTTTTTTCAAATAACTTTTTCAATAACATAAATGGTGGCTATACATGTGGACCATGCCAGACGGACAACACAGGAATCATATTGACTGTATCTGTTGAAAGAGGAGATGGAGAAGCTCAATATCTTCTGCCCAAATGAGGCCAGGAGCTGACTGTGGAACAGACCATCAACTGCTCATATGCAAGTTCAGGTTGAAGCTGAAGACAATTAAAGTAAGTTCATGGGAGCCAAAATATGACCTTGATTATATCCCACCTGCATTAAGAGACCCTCTGAAGAATAGATTTGACACATTGAACACCAATGATGGAAAACCAGACGAGTTGTGGGATGACATAAAAAATATCATACATGAATAATGCAAAAGGTCATTAAAAAGACAAGAAAGGAAGAAAAGACCAAAATAGGTGTCAGAAGACACTGTGACACTTGCTCTTGAATGGGGAGCAGCTAAAGCAAATGGAAGAAATGACAAGATAAAAGAGCTGAACAGAAGATTTCAAAGAGCAGCTTGAGAAGACAAAGTCAATTATATGTGCGAGGACCTGTAGTTAGAAAACCAAAAGGGAAGAACATGCTTGGCATTTCTCAAGGTGAAAGAACTGAAGGAAAAATTCAAGCCTTGAGTTGCAGTATTGAAAGAATCTGTGGGCAAAATATTGAATGATGCAGGAAACATCAAAAGAAGATGGAAGGAATACAGTCACTGTACCATAAAGAAGTGGTTGATGTTCATCTATTTCAGGAGGTGACATGTGATCAAGAAGCAGTGGCACTGACGGAAGAAGTTGAAGCTGCACTGAAAGAACTGATGAAGAACGAGGCGCCAGGAATTGACAGAATACCCATTGAGATGTTTCAATAAACGGATGCCACACTGGAGGCACTTACTTATTTCTGCCAAGAAATTTGGATAACATCTACCTGGCCAACTGACTGGAAGAGATCCATATTTGTATCCATTCCAAAGAAAGATGATCCAGAGTATCTGACCCCCGTCTGATCATCTCAGGTGTTTATGTGTTTATCTGTATAGCCTAGTGTTTGGTGTTAATGACAATGCGGTATTGTGGACACATTGGTTGGTATTATCATCTGTCGTCTATCTCTTATGTGCACAATTCAGCATCCTCCCATTTCCAAATGTTATTATGGTGGTCATATATCCTTCCCGTATATCCCTCTCCCTACCCATGTCAACGTGTAGGCCCCAACTAGCCCAAAATTAATCCCTCCCTTTCCCTCCCCATCCTGATAACCTACTAGGTGAGTTCCCTTTCCCAAGCAAACTTTTCTCTTTTTACAGTAATGGACTCATACAGTACTTGTCCTTCTGTCATTGACTTATTTCACTCAGCATAATGTCCTCCATGTTGCGAGATGATTCACGTATCCCTCATTATTCTTTAATGTGGCATAGTATTCCATTGTGTGGATATACCATAATTTGGTTATTCACTCATCCGTTGATGGGCATTTAGGTTGTTTCCATCTCTTTGCTATGGTGAATTGTGCTACGATGAACATAGGTGTACATATGTCTGTTCATGAGCTATCTCTCACCTCTTTAGGATATATTCCTAGTAATGGAATTGCTGGATCAAATGGTACTTCTATTTTCAGTTTTTTAAAGAATTGTTTGTCACAATGGTTGTAGCATTTTACAATTCCACCAGCAGTGTACAAGAGTTCCAATCTCTCCACAACCTCGCCAGCATTTGTTACTTTCTCATCTGTTGAACTTTGCTATTATTGCTGGAGTGAGATGATAGCTCATTGTTGTTTGGATTTGCATCTCTCTAATGATTAATGATCGTGAGCAATTTCTCATGTGTTTGTTGGCTGCCTGTATATCTTCTTTGGTGAAGTGTCTATTCAAGTCTTTTGTCCATTTGTGAATTAGGTTATTTGTCTTTTTGGTGTTGAGGTGTTGACGTTTTCTATAGATTTTGGAGATAAGTCCTTTATCAGATATGTCATAGGCAAATATTTTCTCCCAATCTGTAGGTTCTCTTTTTACATTTTTGATGAAATCTTTCGATGTGCACAATAATTTAATTTTTAAAAGGTCCCAGTCATCTAGTTTCTCTTCTATCTCCTGCACATTCTGGGTTATGCTTGACAGTCTATTTATGCTGTAAATCAGGGCTCCCAGATTTGCCCTTATTTTGTCTTTGATGTATTTTATAGTTTTGGGTTTTACATTTAAGTCTTTGATCCAGCTTGAGTTTGTTTTTGTGTATGGGGTGAGGTATGGGTCTTCTTTCATTTTTCTACAGGTGGATATCCAGTTTTGCCAGCACCATTTGTTAAAGAGGCTGTCTCTTCCCCATTTAATGGGTTTTGGACCTTTGTCAAAGATCACTTGTCCATAGATAGATGGATGTATATCTGGACTTTCGATTCTGTTCCATTG
>NW_006921988.1:2090084-2091297 GCF_000298275.1 Orycteropus afer afer
TAATAATAAAGAAAGATGATCCAACAGAATGTGGAAATTATCAAACAATATCATTAATATCATGTGCAATTAAAATCTTGTTGAAGATAATTCAAAAACAGTTGCAGCATTATATTGACAGAGAACTTTCAGAAATGTAAGCTGGATTCAGAAGAAGATGTGGAACAAAGGATATTATTGCTGATGTCAGATGGATTTTGGCTGAAAGCAAAGAATACTAGAAAGATGTTTACTTGTGTTTTATTAACTTTGCAAAAGCATTCATCTGTGTGGATCATAACAAATTATGGATAACATTGAGAAGAATGGGAATTCCAGAACTCTTAATTGTGCTCCTGAGGAACCTGTACCTAGATGAGGAGGCTGTCGTTTGAAAAGAACAAGGGGATACTGCATGGTTTAAAATCAGGAAAGGAGTGCATCAAGTTTGTATCCTTTCCCCATACATATTCAATCTATATGCTGAGCTAATAATTTGAGAAACTGGACTACATGAAGAATAACATGGTGTCAGGCTTAGAGGAAGACTCATTAACAACCTGTGATATGCAAATAACACTACTTTGCTTGCTCAAAGTGAAGATGACTTGAAACACTTACTGATGAAGATTAAAAACTACAGTCTGCAGTATGGATAACATCTCAACATAAAGAAAACAAAATTTCTCACAAGTGGACCAATAAGCAGCATCACAATAAATGGAGACAAGATTGAAGTTGTAAAAGATTTCATATTACTTGGTCCCACAATTAACACCAATGAAAGCAACAGTCAAGACATCAGATGATGTATTGCACTGGGCAAATCTGCTGCAAAAGACCTCTTTAAAATGCTGAAGAGCAAAGATGTCTCTTTTAAGACTAAAGTGCACCTAACACAGGCCATAGTATTTTCAATAGTCTCATATGCATGTGAAAACTGGACAATGAGCGAGGGAGACTAAGAAGAGTTCACACTTTTGAGTTGTGGTGTTGGTGAAGGATACTGGAAGTACCATGGACTGCCAGAAGAATTAACAAATCATTCCTGGAAGAAGTGCAGCTCCTTGGAAGCCAGAATGGCCAGACTTTGTCTCACCTAATTTGGTCATGTTGTCAGAAGGGACCATTCCCTGGGGAAGGATATCATGTGTGATAAAGTGGAACGTCAGCAAAAAAGGGGAAGGCCCTCTACAAGATGGACTGACATAGTGGCTGCAACAATGGGCTCAAG
>NW_006921988.1:2091617-2093020 GCF_000298275.1 Orycteropus afer afer
GCACTTGACTGCTAACCAGAAGGTTGGCAGTTCAAACCCACCAGCCACTCCTCGGAAGGAAGGTTGGGCAATCTACTTCTGTAGTGATACTGCCTCGGCAACCCAAAGAGGGGTCTCTATGAGTCGGGTCCGACTCGACGGCACATAACAACAACAACAAGAAGTAAGCTGTATTATATTATGTACATGGAGGAATATTGGCGAAGCCCTAGGTGCATGTGGTAGCTTTCCTTTTAACAAAGCAAGGTAAGTATGTTAATAAATATTCCACCCAGACATTGAACACTGATGATCCTGGTCCATACACAGTCTGGTAGAAATGTTTCTACCATCTTTCAGTTTGTCGCACTGTGGTGATTTGTATGTTACTATGATGCTAGAGGGAGCTCTGGTGGCATAGTGCCTAAGGCATGTGACTGCTACCCAGAAGGCTGGCGGTTCAAACCCACCAGCCACTCCTCAGACGGAAGGTTGGGCAATTTATTTCCCTAGTGATACTGCCTTGGAAACCCAAGGAGGGGTCTCCTTGAATCAGATCTGACTCCCCAGCAGTGAGTACTGTACTGTACCGTATGATGCTAGAAGCTATGTTTCTGGTATTTTAAATACCAGCAGGCTCACCAATGGTGGACGTGTTCAGTGGAGCTTCCAGACTAAGACAGTTTTGGAAAAAAGGCCTGGCAATGTATTTTTGAAAATTTACCAATGAAGACCCTGTGGATCACAACAGAACTTTGTTCCATACCGTGCTGGCAGATGAGCCCCCTAGGCTGGAAGGCAGAACACAATAGTCACAATAATGGAATCAAACATACCCATGATCATGAAGATGGTGGGGACTGGGCAATGTCTTGTCCTGTTATACATAAGGTTGCCACGAATCAGAGTTGGCTTGATGGCAACTAACAACAACAGAAATGTTTGGTTTGGTCTGCAAATTGGTTTAAGAAAAGCAGACTTTGAGAGAAGAGTTACTGCTTAATGGATATAGAGTTTCTGCCTGGAGTGATGAAAAGGTTTGGGAAATAGATAGTGGTGATGGTTCCACAGCATTGTGAATGTATTTAATGTCACTGAGTTAAAATTGTTAAGAAGGCAAATTTTATGTTACATGTATTGAATTGTGGTCTTTCCTATGGAAGGCAAGACTTCTACCACTGATTCACCAATGCTTCCTTTATCAGAAATATTTGAACCCAACTAACTAAGTAGCCTGATAGAGTTCCTGGATTATTGCAAGGGAAAGCCACACCATCAATTTCTTTTCCTTAATTCTTAAGAAGTTATCTTAGAAGCAGAATCTTGTCATCCAACCTTTTTTTTCTAGAGTTGAAGGAGCTGAAAGCTGGAGGAGGTCATGGCTAGCTCAGGCTCACAAAGCTAGTTGTCTCTTGGCTGGTGTA
>NW_006921988.1:2094502-2098129 GCF_000298275.1 Orycteropus afer afer
GTTGCATAGTATTCCATTGTGTGTATGTACCATTGTTTGGTTATCCATTCCTCAGTTGATGGACACCTAGGTTGTTTTCATCTTTTGGCTATTATAAATAGTGCTGTGATGAACATGCGTGTGCATATAAGGAATGTGTATTTTTGAAATACAATTTCCATTTTAACATTTATCTTCTTAAATGTAGAACTAATTTAAACACAGTAATTGGTCTCTTAAATTCTCAAGTTAATCTCATTAATTTTTTTCCTTTGATCATTTGGGAAATGTAATATCTGTTGTGTAGAAGTAATAGTGTTGTTGTAGTAGTAAGCAAACTCAGTGTGTAAAAATGTGAATTTATAATTTTGGGCTAATCATTTCCTTTGATAAAGACTGGTCTTTTTTTTTTAAGAGCTTCTGATTTTTTATTTTAGATTTTTCTTAAAATTGTGGTAAAATGCACATAGTATTTTGCCATTGTAACCATTTTAAAGTGTACTATTCAGTGGCATTTAGTACCTTCACAATTTTGCGCAACCATCACTACTATCTAGTTCCAGGAATTTTTCATCATCTAAATGGAAACCCGGTCCCCATTAAGCAGTCACTCCCCATTTCCCCCATCTTCAGCCTCTGATAACCTAATCTGCTTTCTGCCTCTATGAATTTGCTTATTCTGGAAATTTTGTATAAATGGAATCATACAATATGTGGCTTTTTGGGTCTATCTTCTTTCACTTAGCATAATGTTTTCAAGGTTGATCTATATATCAGAACTTCATTTTTTATTATTCAGCTATTAAGCTGAATAATATTCCATTGTATGGATATACCTGTGTGCGGTGTGAAATAACCTTAATAAAAAACACAACTTGGCCTTTTGATCCTGGTTCTGAAGTCTCACTTGATCTGATCTTTATCTATATTGGCTGGAGGGACCCACTCAGTAGTTGACCTTTAGCTTGATTGACTGATAAAACCCTAGAACATGGAGGCTCAGATGGAGCCTCTTGATCAATGAGAGCTGGGTGGGAAGCATGTCAAAGGACACAGAGGTCCTGTGCTGAGAATCTCCCAGACCAGCTAAACCTGTGATAGCAATTGGGACAGTAGCTGTGACAGTACTAGAAAAGGTGGAGACAAAGCACAGATCCATACAGTGGCAACAGAGTGTAAATGTTGAACCACAGCCAAGAGCTGTAACACTCTGAGAGCCAGTGCATGCCCTGATCAGGGGATACTGTAGAGTGAGGGCCATCTGCAGAGCAAGGGCCATCAAAGAGCTGGCTGAGTGGAGCCTGGAGCTAGCTGAGAGGAGTGGCTGGCAGCAGAGCCCACTGAATGGTGTCACAAAAAATTCCTGTCAGAAAGTTTCCTGATGAATGGTGGAATCTACCATAAGCAGCTGAGTAGCCGCCTTAGGGAATGTGGTCTGCTTCCTGGTGAGATTGAACACTAGTTTTTAGGAAGGGTAAGCAGGTCCTCAAAGTGTAAGTGGGTTCCTTTGAGAGGTTGAAGCCCTGCACTGGGACCTCTCCCAAACTGCGTTTTATGTATATCTTAATTCGTTTATAGCCTTTTTGTTTCTGTTATAGTAAAGTTGTTTTTGCACATATGGTGTTTCTGTGAGTTCTTTGTGATAATTGCAATGAATTATTGAATGCAACAGAGAAAAACTGCCATGGGGGAGTGGCTATTTTCAGAAATAGTGGAGAAGTTGGAGAATAGGGGTTTATTTGACCTCCACCTCATAGAAATTACCTTTGTGCTTATAGTTATCTTCAGAATTGTCATATCAGTTGTCTTAGATATATAATCCTGGTATAACAGAAATACCAAAAGTGAGTGGTTTTAACAAATAGATGTATATTTTCTCAAAGTTTAGGAGGCTAAAAATCATTCAGGGAATCCGCTTCAGTGGAAGGCTTTCTCTCTCTGTTGGCTCTGGAGAAAAGTCTTTGTCTCCTTTCAACATTTGTGGGCCTGGGATTCCTTGGAGATCTCCATGTATCTTGGCATCAGTCTTCCCCTGGACCATGTCTCTCTCTTTTATCACTGTGGTTCCAACCTGCTTGGAGAGACCTGGACTAGCAAGAAGCAAAAAAAAAAAAAAAAAAAAAAAAAAGCCCCAAGAAAGAGCATGACACTTGTTAAAGAAGGCTTTAGAGAAGCAAAATGTATATGCAGAAAACAAGTCAACTATTCAGAATGAAAACAAACAAAAACAAAAGTGCTGTGTATGAAAGACAACTGGAACAAAGTAACAGGTGATATTATGATGATAGAATTTGAGGTATTCTTGTTTTTTTCTGTTGTAGGGTGGTGACTCAAGATACATCCCACCCTAATTTTACTTCATTAACATAACAAATATAACCTAATCTTCATTAACATGACTTAATCCTGCTTCATTAATACAATGGACAGCTCACTCCCAAATGGGACTATAACCACAGGCATCAAACCAAACTCACTGCCATTGAGTCAGTCCCTACTCATAGTGACGCCCATTGGGTTTCCAAGGTGGTAAATCTTTACGGAAATAGATTGCCCCATCTTCCTTCCATGGACTGGCTCATGGGTTTGAACTGCCAACATTCTGGTTAGCAATCAATTGCCTTAAGCACTATGCCACCAGAGCTCCTTAACCATAGAGTCTAGGATTTGCAATATGTCACAAAATGGAGGATAATCAAATCACAAAATGGTGGACAATCATACAATAATGGGAATCACAGCCACATTGACACATATTTTGAGGGGATGCATTGCAATCCATGATAGTGTCTAAGAAAGTTCTATTGCAACTATAGATCCATTTCTCCACTGATTGACATTTGGGTTGTATCCATCTTTTGGCTATCATGAATAGAAATGCTATGAACATTCATATACAGTTTTTTTTTTAATTCCAATTTTTGAAGTCTACATTTCAGGAACCCATTTATCATTTCTGAAAGGCTGCTTGCCTGTTGTGAATAAAGTTAAAGAAAGTGTTGGCAGGCCAACTGGACGTCAGTTTCTATTGACATCTCTCTGCATCTCTGGATCTGGCTTGTAATTGCAGTTATATTTACTGGCACAAAATATCAGTTTGTTTTCAGTAGGCATTTCTCTGGAAAACACCAGGTGGTTTGAACAAATTACAGGGAAAAGATTGAACTAACCAAGCAATGTAGCCATTATGAGCTATCACATGTTATGGGGGAAAATATATATCTTATTCAAGAGATAATGTACAAAAGAACAACTTAGCTCTGGGTCAAGGTACAACTGTTGAGCTTTTCACTTTCTTCAACAACATTCAATAGATACATACTGAGTGGATACAAGCTTGATCTATGTATTAATAGTGCTTAGAGTCTAGTGAGAAAATACAGATATAAGTTAAATACACACACATGCGATTACAAACAATCCTCGAAGAAATGTGTAGGGAGCTATGAGAGTATATAACAGGGCTACCTGCTCTCTCCTGGGGGTTCTGAGAAGCACTTGATGAGAAAGTAACATATGAGCTGTGTAAGAGCTACCCCCATAGGGTTTCCAAGGTGGTAAATCTTAGGGAAGTGGATTGCCCCATCTTCCTTCCACGGAGCAGCTGGTGGGCTAGAACGGCCAACTTTCTAGTTAGCAGTCAAATGC
>NW_006921988.1:2098757-2101049 GCF_000298275.1 Orycteropus afer afer
AAAGGGTTCCTGGTTAGAATTCATTCATTTTCCTGGAGTTTTCAGGGGGATCTTTTAGGGGCAAGTGGAGTAATTTTGATAGGAAAGCTTTTCAATTGTTCAATTTCACTTCAGGTCTAAAGTTCTGATAGTCTCATTGACAAGCAGTGAGAGTAAATAGTAGTATTGAAAATCTATTTCTTCCAGGAGGTGGATTGTTGATTCCAGCACTTTATTTTGGCTAATTGTCAGTCTAGCACCTTTCACAATTAACTCCCAGACTCCACACAATTAACACTCATACTCAGCAATCTCCTCCTTAAAGTGAAGCTAAAGATAAATATTTAAGCATTGAGATATTGTGAAGTGTTTATCGTGTGTACACCAATAAGTGGCATGATGCCTTGCCAGAAAAGTCATGACCAATCAAGATACTAATTGTCTTTGTAACTAAGTCTTACACTGTGTAGTGTCACAGTGCTGCTATGTAGAATAATGAGAAATGACAGGCAGTTTTGCCAACAATGGAACAGGGTCAATTAGATTGCCAGATAATGCCAGCTTGGATTGTTTAAAATATATCTGGGGGTGAAATATACCATTCTCATGGAGTGGTGCTTTTCTCTGGAGATAAGTTCTTAAAATATTTTCATATGTGTCAGCACCTGCTCTGAATTCCAGATCTTGCCCCTGCTACTGAAGTGTTAGGGATCTTTTCATAGGAATATTTTTATATGGGACAGAATATTTCTGACTTGAGGCCAAATGCTGTATTATTTTGGACATAGAGATGCATTTTTTATTTTAGAGATTAATTTTAGATTTCAGAAAGATGTCTTTTGTAATGTTCTTAGAGAATGACTCAAATGCAGTACTAGATCATCCAATATGTGAAAATCTTGATTCAGAGGATAAAGAAATTTAACTAATTATTTGATTTATAAAAGATCTCACAGTGAGATTCCTCTAATTGGCAGGTCCTCAAGTGCATATCAAATATGATTAGACTAATAAAAATTTGCCCTACAACTTTTCAGGAACCACTCTATAGAGAATGAGGTTATTGAGAACAAGTTATCATTTAGATGTTCCTGTTGTAGAATGTAATCACAATTCTGGCAAAGAGCTTGCTGACTATTAGGCTGAGGGCCACCAAGCAAGATATTGTATGTGGAAAAACTTGGCAATTTTTTTTTTTTTTTGCAAAGAATGGGGAAGAAGGGAGTAAGGAAAGGGAGGGCAAAATCAGAGAGAAGAAATAGAGTAGTGTGAGGAGTGGATATTACTGAGAGCCCACATGACATGGTTTTAGTGTCATTGGTCAGTTACTTGGAGAATTTTGGTCCCCACAAGCTGGGCTAGAGGGAGGAGCTATTCTCTGGAACCTATGCCTATTAAAGCTGGTCTTTCAGCCTAGATGGTTTCAGCAGAATCACTGTGGTTCCAGCTTGCTTGGAGATACCTGGAATAGCGAGGAACACAAAAAGTTCCCAAGGAAGAGCATGAATCTTATTCAAGAAGGCCTTAGAGAAATGAAATTTGGAGAGAGAAAGCAAGTCAATCACACTGAATCAAAACAAACAAACATAAACAAAAGAAGGAAATAACAGGTGATATTACAGTGATAGAATTTGAGGTATTCTTTCTTGTTTGCAAATTTTCTGTAATATGATTATATTGTATGTTTTTAATTGTAAGACAAAGTAGGGTTATTTCCAGCAGTTTGTGTGTGTGTGTGTGTGTGTGTGTGCTGGGGTGGGGGGCAAGCCCTGAACTTGTAGTCACGGGCTCTGGGTCCAATCTTACCTCTGTCTCCAACTGTCCATGTAACTTTGGACTAGTTATTGAACCCCTCCCTGCCTTGGTGTCCTCATGTTATGAAATGAAACCAACATAATTTCCTACCCCTGTGTTTAACAATACTGGGACTGGATACACTTTCCTGTCCGTATGTTAAACAATACTGAGAACAAGCAAAAATAACTTAAGCTACTTGCTCCAGGAAACACTTGTTCCTAGAAGATTAGACTGTTAACTAACTAAAATAGTTTACTTATGAAGACTAACAAACAACTTCCTCATAAAGACTTGTTCAAGACCTTCCTTTTGTTGTGTCTACCAACCCAAAGGTTTTGTTATAAACTCTACTCAATGCCAACTAGTTTCCCACCTTAAAATCACTTAGCTCTGTCCGTAAAATCCTATAAATATCCTCTACAACTTCTCCCTTTTGAGACACTACTAAGACTCTGTTAAAGTGGTATTCTTGACTGCAATGAGTCTAGTAAACTGGTTTGCTTGATAACAGATTTT
>NW_006921988.1:2103599-2105873 GCF_000298275.1 Orycteropus afer afer
ATCCTTCCCTTCAAGGCTCAGGGGTCCAAGATTATCTTCTGTGTCTGTGTTAATTGGTTTCCCTTTTCTTTGTTAAAGAGCATCTGTGCAGTCCTTCTGCCTAGTTCGCCATCTTGCCAGAACTCCCCCGACCCCATACTCTTGAAAATCCCTTTTATCTCTCACTTTCTCAGAATCATGATGATGGCATGTTCTGCTTTTTGGCCCTGTAGTAGCCATGGGCTTGGACACTTTTGTTTTTACTTTTTTTTTTATAACCCTCTTTAAACTTGAAATTGCAATCTAAGCTGGGCACTTTTGGGGCAATAACCATAAGAAGTTTTAGCTGCAATTAAGATGCTAATGGAAATTCCCTTGATCTTAGTGCAAGCACTTTGCAATCCCAAAACAGCTGCTGGAAATGGGTCCTTTTTCTAGGTTAAATGACACATACATAAAATGCACCAGACCCAGTGCTTGCTTCAGCGAAAGAACATTCTTAGTATGTTGGACCTTCTCCTTCTACAGGAAAGAGGAAGGAGAAACAACTCTTTCCTTTCTATTGAAAGTAAGTGGATTTCAAACCTATCAATACAAGGGCTGGTATCAGATGCTGTCAAATCAGTTCTGACTTATGGTGACTTCATTGGTACCAGACTGAAACTGTGCTCCATAGGTTTTCAACAGCTAATTTTTTCAGCAGTAAATCACCAGGCTTCTATTCCAAAGTGTTTCTGAGTGGACTGGAATCTCCAACCTTTTGCTTAGCAACTGAGTGTGTTAACCATCTGCACCAAGCCAAAACCAAAAAATCAAACTCATTACCGTAGAGTTGGATGTGACTCATAGTGACCCCTCCTTGGGTTTCCGAGGTGATCTCACTATTGAAGTAGATTGCCCAACCTTCCTTCCGAGGAGTGGCTGGTGGGTTTGTACCGCCAACCTTCTGGTTAGCAGTCAAGTGTCCTAGGCACTACACCACTAGAGCTCCTTTTAGTGTGCCCCTCTATTCCAATCATATTTTTGTACTAGTGGATCAAGAGTGTGATGACAAGGAATGGTAATATTATGGTAGTAGTAGTTGTTGTTGTTATGTGCTTTTGAATTGGACCTGACTCATAGCGACCCCTCCTTGGGTTTCCGAGGTGGTATCACTATGGAAGGAGATTGCCCAACCTTCCTTCCGAGGAGTGGCTGGTGGGTTTGAACTGCCAGCCTTCTGGTTAGCAGTCAACTGATGTTAAATTTAGGGAGAAGGTGGGTAGAGCTCAAGGAGCGGTATATGTGGTCGGAAATGGCAGAACCAGATAGTATTAGTTTTCCTTTCAGCACTGGAAAAATACAGATTATTTAATATAAATTTAACCCAGGTTTTCTAGTTCTTTGGTGATACCCATCCAGAGTTGGTTATATAATTTGTGGGCTCTGGTGCATATTGAAAATGTGTGGCCCCTTATTCAAAATGTAGGAAAAGTATGCCATTGAAAGTATTAAAATATAAAGCTTTTCCTTGTCTTTTGTGGTCTTCCTTTTTGCATGTCATGGTGCTTCTTACTTGCTATTTCATGTTGTTCTAAGTAGAGAAGATTTATTTTAAAATTAAAAAAAAATTAAATTATTAGCATGAATTTTACCATTCATCTTTATATTATACAAGGGCAGTTTTAAATGCAAATATAAAAGCGTTTAGCTCATATGTGAAATCACCAAAATTAGAAAATTTGTATTTGGTAGCTCATACATGCATATGTATTTCATTCTTGCCAGAATGATGGAAACACTGCACAAAAAGGAACTCAACTGCTTTTATTTCTCTTCTTGATACAAACACATACTGCCAACACTCTCTACCTTTGGCTTACTGATGATTAAGGAAGGACTGAAAGGAAAGGAAAAGGAACTATAGGTGGCTTTCTTTCTACGTCATCATTTTCTGAGTAAGTGGTTGGCTAATACAGAAAAGTAACATGTATAAGAAAGGATATGGTAGGGTTTCTTGGTAATTTGTGTATCTCAGAATGCTATTGCTTTCTTCCTGTGTTCAAAGTAAGTTCTAGTTCACATGGAAAATGTGTCCTCTCAGTGCTGTCAGTATCCTTGCTTACTCAGCTGTTGATGTAATACACTTACCTTGTACTTGCTTTGAATCTCACTGAACTTCCAGGCATCATGGGTTCACCAGAATTCTGTGCTCATGGGACAACACAAATGCTATACATGATGAGGTGACAAGAAATGGTGGACACACATAATGCATGTACTCCTCTGCTCATGTATATGCTTCATTGTCCCATT
>NW_006921988.1:2105973-2112315 GCF_000298275.1 Orycteropus afer afer
AAATTATCAAGAATTTCAAGATAGCTACAGCAAAGCATTAAAGCCTTTTGAGCACAAGGCCTTGTGCTACTGTCCAATAGCATGCCTATGAAATGGGCACTGTACCCATTGTTACAGAAGCCCTGGAGGTGTAATGTTTAAAGCATGCAGTTGCTCTCCAAAAGTTGGCTGTTCACACCCACCCAGTGGCTCTGTAAGAGAAAGACCTGGTGATTTGCTCCCCTAAAGTTGTGTTGTTGTTGTTAGGTGCCATCAAGTCAGCTCTGACTTATAGTGACCCTATGTACAACAGAATGAAACACTGCCCGGTCCTGCCGCTATACTGACATGCTCTGGGCCCTGGAGCTTTGGGAATTGAGACAAATGAGGGATAAGGTGGCTTGGTTTGGTTTATGACTGGGCCCACTAATTGGGTACAAGCACTTGCTTTCCTGAAGAAGCCAGCTCTCTAGGGAGAACCAGTGGGGTTGGATTGAATATTTCCATTTACTTTATCAGAATGATTACCCTATTATTCTTTTAATGAAATTATAAGGCAACTGATTTTTTTTTAAGTCTGAGATATTAAGGTTAGAGGGAAAACAAATTATCAAACCATCTTAGGACATGATACACATGGAAGTTAGTCAGTGACCTCAAGGTGAGCAATGTCATTAGAATTTGAACTCAGCTCTCTGCCTATGAAGCTGGGCTCTTTCCACTTGATTATTCTGATCCTCATAAAAAGGGAGAAAACAACGAATGTTTATTGAGCATCCTCGGGCCTAAGGCAGTCGCCTGCCAAGTGCAAGGCTGGTGGTTCAAACCCACCAGCCACTCCCAGCCACGTAGACAAGGCCCTCTCTTAGGAGCTCTGGTAGCGTAATGCCTAAGGCACTTGACTGCTAACCAGAAGGCTGGCGGTTTAAATCCACCAGCCACTCCTCGGAAGGAAGATGGGCCAATCTACTTCTGTAGTGATACTGCCTCGGAAACCCAAAGAGGGGTCGCTATGAGTCGTGTCCAACTCGACGGCACAAAACAACAACAACCGTATGACAGATATCTGTAAGGTGCTCTATGTAACAACAACTGTATGATAAAGGTATTACTATTTCTCATCTTCCTGATTAGGAGACTGAGGCTGGGTGAGGCTAAGTAACTTGCTCAAGGTCACAGAGCAAGTAATTGACAACCAGGTCTTTTCTGAGTCCAAAATTCATGTTTCTTCCCAATTTGCACAGAGCTAGGAGGAGAACTCAAGTTTCCAAGCTTTCTTTCATTAGTCTTTCTGGACTATTAGGCTGCTTACATCATTAAAATTTTTGTTGGGAGATTGCTCAGAAGACTCTGTTTGTCTAAGCATGTAAGACTTGATGTGGAGGAAAATAGAGGGAATTCACAGTTGCCTCATTGATTCAGTTTCTCAACATTCAAGGACATCCACAGCTCCTATTTATTTTTCCACACTTTGGCCCTCCCCACAATACTTTCTGGGGCTCATGGGGCAGGGGGAGTTGGAATGGTCAGGAATGAAGAAAGAGGAGGATTATACCTGCAGTCTTTTTTTGTTGTTGTTCTGTCCCAAGCTCTGTTGGGATAGTTCTTCTAACATGTTCAGCGACCTGGCACTACAATACTTTGCTGAGTTATGTCAGTGGAAACAGTTTGAACTTATATGGGATTTTAATTTCAGCTGCTGAGTCTAACCCACCTAGGTTAGAACTTTAGTGCCTGTAGCCAAAGGCTAACACAAAACTTCTGAAACAAAAATAAGTTAAGGTGCTTTTTGTCAAAATAAATTTTGAGACACAGAAAACCAATATCATATGATTCTACTTATATGAAATATCTTATATGAAACATCAAATGCATAGAGACAAAACCTTTTTAGCTGGTATCAGAGTTTGGGTGAGGAAGGAATGGGAGTAGTACTGAAAGGCTACTGAGTTTCTTTTCTGAGTGTTGTAAAATCTCTTGGGAATAGTGGTGATGTTGGGACAACATGGTGGATGTAATTAATGTCACTGAATTGTACATTTGACAGTGGTTAAAATGGAAAAATTTTTGTTTTATATATAAAACCACAATTAAAAAAAAAATGAATTGTGAAATAGAACCAAAGTAGCATCACTTCTTGTTTTCAAGAATGACAATGCCACAGGGGACATCAAGCTCAATTGGCATAACATACTACACAAAACATTGTTCCACCTTCTACTTTGGCGAGTAGTGACTGGGACCTTAAAAGCTTGCGAGCAGCCATCTAGATGCAATGATGGATCTCTCCTTGTCCAGAGCAAAGAAGAATGAAAAAAACTAAAGATTCATGGAGACAATTAGTCCTGGTGACTGGTACACCATGAGATCTGGGGCCTATACGACTATGAGACCAGAAGAACTAGATGGTACCCGTCTACCACTGTCAACCACTCAGAGGGGGATCTATGTAGGAGATCCTGGATAGGGAGGGAGAACAACGTGGAACAAAACTCAAAATCATTTTGAAAAAAAAAGGGGGGGGATCAGGTTTGCTTGTCTGATAGAGCTTGGTGGAACCACTGAGATTATGGCCCCTAGCTGCCCTTCACATCTGGAATTGAACCCACACCTGTGGCTTCCAGCCAAGCAAAAACAGGCATAGGAGTTGAACATTTACCTGAGGTAGATACACTCCTTGGAGAGAACAATCATAGGAGAAAGAAGGGATGTTTACGCAAAGGGAGACAGCTTGGGGGCAGGGGTGCATGGAGGGATGGATACAGGGAAGAGATGTCTGTCAGGAGAAAGTGGGAGGGGAGCTGTTGTATTGTGGTGAATTGTGGTCAATGTCATGAGACAAAGTGTATGTGAACTGCTGTATGGAAAGTGAATTGCTCTGTAAATTTTCACCCAAATCAATGAAAAAAAAAAAAAGACTGACAATGCATACTTAATGCATAGTGTCCTGTATATTTATGAGAAGTCTACTTTTATTTCTTCATGCCTGGGTATGAATTAGAAGCTCTGGTGGCATAGTGCTTAAGGCATTTGACTGCTAACCAGAAGGCTGGTGGTTCAAACCCACCAGACACTCCTCAGAAGAAAGGTTGGGCAATCTTCCATAGTGATAGTGCCTGGGAAATCCAAGGAGTGGTCGCTGTGAGTTAGGTCTGACTCGACAGCAGTGCATTTGGTTTGTTTTGTTTTTTTTGGGTTTGAGTTAGATGAAAGTGAGGGAGAGAGAGAGGGCAGATGAAGACAATGCTGAAAGTGCAATGAGATCTGTGTGGTACAAGTATTCCTGGGCAACAGTCTTCAGAATTTGCCCAAGCAGTTTAGGCTTTGTATGAAAGGCTGGCTCTCAACTGACTAGTTTGGGAAGTTTGTCACAAAGAACATTCACCTGGAGGAGAAGGTGGTCATAGTGGGAGGGCCAATGGAGAGAGAGAAAATTCATCCCTGAAGGTCCTTCTCCAGATTGCTTGGTATCTGAGAAAGAAGTGTGGACAGGAGCTCCTGCACAAAGTGAAAAGGGGGTGGTTTTCTGTTTCTTTCTCTTTTTGCATCCTTAGTGACTATGCTGGACTGTCTGCATTCTTGGACTTTCAAATGTGAGTTTGTGCCTGAAGGACTTTTCTCTGTCTGCTGATACCTGCTTGGTCTGCACCAGAAGCTGGCCAGAGATGCCAGAGTTAATTCTTCATGTTCTCCTCCTTTCCTCCAGTCTCACTATAACACATAAGCTACCACAGGACAACAAATTGACAGAGGAGTGGCGATTTCCTCCAGCAACCCCAAATAATAACTGATGGATGTGGTACATAAATACCCTAGCTTCCTGTCCCTGGGTCAGGGAAAACTATGAGGTGTGTTTCACCCTGTCTCCTGGAGTTCCCTAGCAGAATTGAACTCCAGTTTCCCCAGCAGTAACCAGCTCAATAACCCACCTTTCATTGGTTGCCTTCCCTTCTCTGTCTCCTTTCCCCCTCGTACTTGAAGCCTGCCCTCAGGGTTGGCTTCTGGAGGAATTTAGCACAAGACAAACCCTTTGTTGCCTAAATGGCTTTTTATTATCTTTTGGAAGATTATAAACAGTACTGGTGTCAATTCTCTAAATGTTTTATAGACTTCCCCAGTGAAGCCATCTGGTCCAGAACTTTTGTTGTTGTTGTTGGAAGGGTTTTGATCACTGATTAGAACTCTTCACTTGTTATGAGTCTGTTGAGACTTTCTATTTCCTCTTGGGTCACTTTGAGTAGGTTGTTTGCTAGTAAGGATTTGTTTATTTCATCTAGGTTACCCAGTTTGTTGCCCTTATATTGTTCATAATATTCTGTCATTATTCTCTTTATTTCTACTGGGTCAGTTGTAATGTCCCCGGTTTTGTTTTATATTTTGGTTATTTGCATCTTTTTTTTTAATCTCTCTTTTTTTTTTTTGTCAGTCTAGCTAAAGATTTGTCAATTTACTGATCTTTTCAAAAAACCTATTTCTGGTTTTATTGATTTTCTCCATTGTTTTTGTTTTGAATTTATTTATTTTTTTCTCTAATCTTTGTTATTGCCTTTTTTTTTTTTGTAGGTTTAGGCTTAGTTTGCTCATCTCTTTCTAGTTCCTGAAGTTGCTGAATTAGTCTGTTGATTTGAGATCTTTCTTTTATCTCATGTAGACATTTATTGTATTTAGTGTAGACATTATTTCTCTCTTCCAAAAAATATAGAATGAAGGACAATTCTTAAATTCATTCTGCGAAGCAAACACAATCCTGATACCAAAAGACACCACAAGAAAACTATGGGCCAATATCTCTTATGAATATAGATGCAGAAATTCTCAGCAAAATGCCAGCAAACAGACTCCAACAGCACATTAAAAGAGTCATACTATATGATGATTTAACACTAGAAAATCAATCAGTGTAATATATCATATAAATAGAACAAAGGAAGAGAACCACATGATCATCTATATGGATGCAGAAAAACCATTTGATAAAATCTAGCTCCTTTCTCCTTCTCCTCCTCTTCCTTCTTCTTTTCAAATGTTTATTTTGATTTGGGTGAAAGTTTACAGAGCAAACTCATTTTCCATATAGCAGTTCATACACATTTTGTTTCATGACATTGACTGCAATTCCCCACAATGTAACATCTCTCTTACCACTTCCTCCCCATAGTTACCTCTTCCTTGTGTCCTTCCCTCCCATGCACTCATGCCCCTCGAACTGTCTCCCTGTGAATACACTGTCCTTCTGTTCTCCCATGATTGATGGCTCCAAATAGTGTGTGTACCTGATGTATATGTTCATCCCATATACCTGTCTATTATTTGGCTGCAAACCCCAACACTCTTTCTTGTTGAAAACCCTAAAGAGGATTGGAATAGAAGGGAAATATCTCAATATGATTCAGGGCATAAATGAAAAGCCAACTGTCAACACTATACTCAATGGAGAAAGACTGAAAGCTTTCCCCTTGAAATCAGGAACAAGATAAGTGCTCTTGCTCTCACCACTTATACTCAATATTGTGTTAGAAGTCCTAGCCAGAGTAATAAGACAAGAAAAAGAAATAGAAGTTATCCAAATTGGAAAAGTGGAAGCAAATTATCTCTATTAGTGTATGATATGATGTTATATATAGAAAATCTCAAGAATTCACAAGAAAACAAGCCAATAAAAGAATTTAGCAAAGTTGCAAGGTACAAAGTCAACAAACAAAAATCAGTTGGGTTTGTCTACTCCAGCAATGAGAAGTTTGACATGGGAATTAGAGAAACAATTCCATTTACAGTAGCATCTAAGAGAATAATATACCTAGGAATAAACCTAAACACAGATGTGAAAGAATTTTACAATGAAAGTTATAAACCATTGCTGAAAGAGAATAAAGAAGACTTAAATAAATAGAAAGATGTTCAATGTTTAATGTTTTCGGGTTGGAAGACTTAATATTGTCAAGATATCAATACTTTCCAATGTAATATACAGATTCAACACATCCCATTCAAAATTCCAACAGCCTTCTTTAGAGAAACAGAAAAAAAAAAACTTCAACTTTATGTGGAATGGCAAGAGGCCTCTACTACCTAAAGCAATGTTGAAAGACAAGAACAAAATAGGAGGACTCATACTTTCTGATTTTAAAATATATTATACAGCTGCAGTGATCAAAGTAGCCTGGTATGGTTTAATAATAGACATATAGACTAATGGAATAGAATTGAGAGTTCAGATTTAAACCCACACATCTATAGTCACTGTAGTAGTTAAGGTTGTTGTCAACTTGGCTGGGCTTGGTTGAGTGGCTGGGCAGCTGGATGTAGTTATTCCCCATGGTGAGATTAGTAATTAACTCCATGGTGGAATCTACTGGAGAAGCT
>NW_006921988.1:2113346-2115835 GCF_000298275.1 Orycteropus afer afer
TTCTTTGCCAACACCACAATTCGAAAGCATAAACTCTTCTTTGGTCTTCCTTATTCATTGTCCAGCTGAAAGCTTGAGTTAGGTGCACCTTAGTCTTCAGAGTGATATCTTTGCTTCCTAATACTTTAAAAAGTTCTTTTGCAGCAGATTTGCCCAGTGCAGTATGATGTCTGATTTCATGACTGCTGCTTCTGTGAGTGTTGATTGTGGATCCAAGTAAAATGAAATCTTTAGCAACTTCAATCTTTTCTTCATTTATTGTGATGCTGCTTATTGGTCCAGTTGTGAGGATTTTCCTTTTCTTTATATTGAGGTGTGATCCGTACTGCAGACTGTAGTCTTATTCTTTATTAGTAAGTGCTTCAAGTCATCTTCACTTCCAGCAAGCAAGCTTGTGTCGTCTGCATATTGAGGGTTGTTAATGAGTTTTCCTCCAATCCTGATGCTGCATTCTTCTTCATATAGTTCATCTTCTCGGATTATTTGCTCAGTATACAGAATGAATAACTAAGGTGAAAGGATATGACCCTGACACACAGCCTTCCTGATTTTAAACCATGCAGTTAATTAATGTAGCCATATAAAATGTAACAAACCCAGTTGCCGTCATGTTGATTCCACCTCATGGTGATGCCGAATATGTCAGAGAACAAAGGCCTGGTGGTCTACTTCTGAAAAATCAGCCACTGAAAGCAGTTTGGAACACAGTTCTCCTCTGGCACACATGAGATTGCTATGAGCCAGAATCAACTCAATGGAAACTGGATTTTATAAAATATACAGGATTTTTTCTATGTATGGGTTTGTGTGACTGCCATTGAGTCAGACCCGACTCATAGAGACCCCTACTTGGGTTTCCCAGATGGTATCATGTGGTATATTCCGTGATGGGTATTTAGGACTTTTCCCTTTGTTTTTTTGATGTTACAAATGATGCTGCATCCTTATCCATGTCTTCTTGTACATGCGTACAAGTGTTCCTCTAAGGGAGATTCTGGAAGTAGAATTGCTTGCTGGAATTGTATGCATATTTCAATTTCAATAGACATGGCAGAGCCTTCTAAAATTACTGACCCAACTTACTCCTACGGGCAGCTCTGGGAGTACCTGCTTTTCCACAACCTAGTCAATCTTGACACTGTCTAACTTTAATTTGAGGAGCTTTGGTGGCTCTGTGGTTAAACATTCAGCTTCTAACCGAAAGGTTGGTGGTTCAAATCCACCAGCTGTTCCATGGGAGAAAGATGTGGCAGTCTGCTTTTGTAAAGATTTCAGCCTTGGAAACCTTACAGAGCAGTTCTACTATCCTATAGGGTCCCTATGAGTCAGAGTCAACTTCAGTGCAATGGGTAGCTTCGATTTTGTTAATCTTATGGTTTAAAAAGGTATTTAATAAAAGATTGGATTTATCTGATTATTGGTGAGGATGAATATATTTTCACATGCTTATTGATTGTTTATAATTCATAAGATATTAATCGTCTGTTTTTATCTTTTGTCCATTTTTCCTATTGGATTAACTTTCCTGGTTAATCAATTAATTGTGACTTGGTGAAAGTTTACAGAGCAGATTGGTTTTCCATTTGACAATCCATAGATATTCTCTTTTGAGACATTCACCACAGTCCCCACAATGCAACAACATTATTCCCACTTCCTCCTCACATCCACTCCTCTTTGTCCTTCTTTCCAATGCACTTCCACCTTCCTAGCTCTACCCCTGGACAAATGCTGCCCTCTTGATTTCATATGGTTAATTGTTCTCATGAATGCATACCCTCTTGGTATTAATGTTCACCTTATAGGCCTCTCTGTCAATTGGCTAAAAGTTGAGCCACAGGGACTGAGTTCAGTTCCTGGCTAAAAGGGTGTCTAAGGGCCATAATCTTGGGATTTCCAACAATCTTCATCTGACCAGTAAAGTAAGCCTGGTCTTTTTTTTAATCTTTTTTGAGTTTTGTTCCACATTTTCCTCCCAGTGTATCTAGGACCTCCTATTGTGATCCCTTTCAGAGCAGTCAGGAGTGGTAGCTGGGCACCAACTAGTTCTTCTGGTCTCAGGGTCATGGAGATTGAGGTTTGTGAGTCCTTTGGACTTATTGTTTCCATGCATCTTTGATTTTTTTCACTCTTCTTTGCTCCAGATGGAAATAGACCATTAGTTGCATCTTAGACAGTCACTCACAAGCTTTTACGACCCCATTCACTACCCCCCAAAGTAGGATGTGGGACATTGTTTTTGTAGACTATGTTATGCCAATTGACCTTAGTGTTCCCTGAGACTATGATCCTCAGTCTTGACAAAGGTGCTAAGTCCATTCAATGGGGAAACAAGGGTCTCAAAAATAAATGATGTTGGGAAAATCCCTACCTATGAAGTTGTATGTGCGCCAAATATATCCATGAATGTTGTAGAGCATACAGGGGCAAAGTTATGAAAACTTCTTAACTGCTGGTTAATTTGAGGGAGTCATTTACACTGTATATTA
>NW_006921988.1:2116940-2119674 GCF_000298275.1 Orycteropus afer afer
CTCAACAAAATCCTAGCCAATAAAATCTAACACCATATCAAAAAGTAATACACCACAACCAAGTAGGATCCCTACCAAGTATGCAAGGATAGTTCAACATTAGAAAAACAATCAAGTAGTTTACTTCATAAATAAGACAAAGGAAAAGAACCACATAATCATATCAATTGATGCAGAAAAGGCATTTGATAAAATCTAATTTTCATTCCTGATAAAAATTCTCAGCAAAATAAGAATAGAAAGAAATTTCCTCAACATAATTAAGGGCATATACACAAAATAAATAGCTAACATTATTCTCAATGGAGAGAGACTGAAAGCATTCCCCTTGTGAATGGGAACCAGATAAGGATGCCATCTATATTTTCTTATGATAATTTTAAGTATTCATTTGCTTGTTAATTTATTTATGGTTCTTTAATGACCTGGAATTTATACGTCTGTACTATATGAAGGATCTAATTTTACTTTATAAATTTAAAAATGTCTAATTATTTGCTTATGCCTTACACATTAACCTGTTTCTGAACTGACTTTACTTTGTGGGCTGAATCTTTATGGGTATGAGGAAGTGAAACATTGTATCTACAGAGTCTGGAAAACATATCTACTACTCCTTTCTGCAAACTGTAAATAGATTCTTACTAGTCATTGGCTAAAAAGAAATATTGTTATTGTTGTGTGCCATTGACTTGATTCTGATTCATTGTCCTATAGGAGAGAAAAGAACTGCCTCATAAGATTTCCAAGGCTATAATCTTTGCAAAAGCAGATTGTCACATCTTTCTCCCATGGAACAGCTAGAGGGTTCAAATCACTGACGTTTTGGTTAACAGCCGAGTGCTACTAGGGCACCTAAAAGGATAGTAAGTCACTAAATAGTTAGGATGATGGAACTGTCCACTGTGTCAGTTCAGGCTTCCAAACTTCCAAAAGCCATATAAATGCCCTTGGATCTAGATAGGAGAAAATATTCCTCAAAATTCCTAAAGGAAAATGATGTAGCTTAGTAATGCCTTTGCAAGCAAACAGAACTGGGTTTGAATCTCAGCTCTGACATTTTTCATTGTGTCACTGTTTTAGTTACCTAGTGTTGCTGTAACACAAGTACCACAAATGGATGGGTTTAAAGAATAGAAATTTATTTTGTCACAATTCTGGTGGTCAAAAGTCCAAATCTGGGACTTGGCTGTATTGATTCCTTCCTTGTTGGTAGCCCTGGGCATTCCTTGGTGTTTATTCACTTGCAAACAAACTTCACATGGTATGGGGCTTCTCCAGTGTGTATGTGCATGTCTCTGTATCTAACCAACTCTTTTTATAACTCAGAAATTATTAGATTTAGAATCCACCATTCTTGGGTACAATCTAATGAACATAACAAAGAAATACTATTTCCAAACAGAATTGCATCCACAGGTGTAGGAATTATGATTCCAACATGTATTTTTGGGGGATACAATTCAATCCATAAACAGTGACTCTGTGCACATTTGCTAATCTCTGAGACTCAGTTTCCATCTCCTTAAAAAAGGGAATAATAATTCTTACTTTGTGAGTTAGTTGTGATGATCTGAGATAACATTTATAAAGTTACTTGGCATGTATTATATACTCAATGTTATTAACCATTATTATTTTTTATTATAATAATGATCTCTGCAGAGACCTGAATATTTTTGGGGAATGAGCAGGAGAGAAGAAATGAGAAACAGCAACCATTCTTAAACAGTTGAGGGTGGAGAAATTTGAGGCTGTTGGCACTGCTGGAGAAGCCTAGGAAAGGTCTCAGAACAGTCTAGTATCCATGCTAGGCCAGTAGAAAATCACCCTGGGCCTTAAGCCCTGCCTAGCTAAACAAAACCATGAGTCATGACCTTGTGAAAGAGTGTGGGAATTCAGAGAGAAGGAATGTATGAACAAATGGGCTATTGTCTGAGAGAGAAAAACTGGGCATGTCTTCAGATGGAGGTTAAACAAGTTATCATGTGGGAATGACTTAGTAGGACCTAATAGAAAACTCCACCACCTGTCTGTCAGTTTGTTGTACTTTGATGGCTTGCTTGTTGGTGTGATGCTGGAAGCTACATTTCTAGTATTTCAAATAACAGCAGGGTGACCCATGCTGGACAGGTTTCAGTGGAGCTTCCAGACTAAGACAGACTAGACAAAAGGCCAGGTGATCTACTTTAAAAATTAACCAATGAAAACTCTATGGATCACAACAGAATATTGTCCCATATAGTGCAGGAAGATGAATACTCCAGGCTGGAAGGGACTCAAAATACATAGGAGCTGCAACAATGGACTGGAGCCTAGCAACGTTGGGGAAGATGGTGAAGACGGTGCAGGATTGTACAATGTTTCCTTGTTGTATGTGGGGTAGCCATAGTTTGAGCCATCTCAATGGCAGCTGACAACACTGACTCTTTGCTCTCATTGTTGCCTCTTTCCAATTAGTGGCTAGTTATCATTAGTTGCCATCCAGTAGATTCTGACTCATGGTGGACCCATGTGTACACAGTAGAACTGCTCCATAGGGTTTCAAGGCTGTAACTCTTCAGAAGCAGATCACCAGGTCTGTCTTTTGATGTGCCTCTGGATGGATTCAAACTACCAACCTTTTGGCTAGTAGTAGTGATCCTTTGGGAGCTCTGGTAGCATAGTGCCTAAGGCACTTGACTGCTAACCAGAAGGCTAGCGGTTCAAACCCACCAGCCACTCCTCGGAAGGA
>NW_006921988.1:2120709-2123075 GCF_000298275.1 Orycteropus afer afer
CATGGAAGGAAGATGGGACAATCTACTTCCGTAAAGATTTACAGTCTCAGAAACCCAATGGGGGTGGCTGTGCATCGAAATTGACTCAACGGTAGTGATTTTTTTTTTTTTTTAGTGATCCCTTAAAAGCAGAAGTCAGATTATATTTTTCCTTTGTTCAGACCCTTTCAAAGACTTCCCATCTCACTCAGAAAAACTTGAAATTTTACTGTGACATACAAGGTCCTCAATGGCAGGCCCCTAGTTTCTCTCTGACCTCTTCTCCTACCACTTCACTTCCATCACTGCAGTCCTGTTATACTAGCTTCCTTATTGTTTCCCAAGCTCCCTCCCTAGGCAGGCTTCCATTTTAGATCTTGTGCATTTGCTGTTCCTTTTACCTGGCAAACAGACCATCAAAGGTGTCATTACACCTAATTAAAATTGGCATTTGAAGATTGTGCACTGAAGGAGTTTTATTTACATCTGAGATTTGATTATCTTAAACTAGGAAGGAAAGCCATGAAGCTATTAATTATTTTTACACAAACTTCTTATGTAAACACACATTCTCTGTATAGAAGTGAAAATACAGAAAGAGATTAAATATAGAATTGGAGCTAAGGCTATATCCTTCTACTCTTAAACTCAACAATAGTGATTTAGTTCTAGCAAAGCAACATAATTCATCACATTAAATTAATGCTAGTCATTTGAACTTTATTAGCTCTGTAGTTTTGTTTGCATTTAATTTGTAAATTAGTTTTAGCTTTATAGTTGAATAAGAGCAATAAGCATAAGGAATTTATTTTTAGTTTTAATGTTTGTGCCTATTTAAGTAACATTATAATAGAAATAATGAGACAACACTGGAGTCTGGAAGCATATTTCTCCTTTAAAAGAAGTTCATATATTAAGTCAAGTTTGAAAAACATTTTAGGTGATTATATGATGATTTTTATAATAAATTTTCTTATAAGAGAGAAAGAAATGGGGAAAGCATGAGAGGCTTAAAGATTTCAGACCAAAGGTAAAAAATAAGAAAAGTCTTGACAGTAAATTTTAGCCCATAATAGCAAGAACTACAGAAAAAGAAATCAGTGCAATTGAGAAAAAAAAAGTTTCTTGGCTAAGGAATTATTAAACATCTAGAGGCAGGGAAGAAGTTTTATATTAATTTTCCAGAGTCTTTCAACTTTCCATTCTTCTGTTCTATTAAACACCCTCCCACAAGTAGGAAAAAAAAAAAGTAGAGACCTGAAGATGAAATCAAATAGCATGGAAAATAATGAGAGAGGATTTTCCTATAATAAAGCTAAATATATCCTTGCTTTTTTGGCTTTGTAGGAAGTGGTTCTCATAAAGGGATGTTTGAAAAGTTAGTACTATGAATATCTAGTGACTTCAAGATAAAACAACAAAAATATCTCTAAACTTAGCTTTCATTGAAAAGGGGTACCTGGAAGTAGTTTTGGAAACTCCCAAAATTTCCTCATAATTTGACTCCCTCCAAATTACTGACAGAATGAATATTTTCTAAAACATTGAGCAATTAGTTAAGTTCATTGTTTGATATTATTTAGAATGAAATTGCAGTAAGCAAAATTCCAAGATGGTCCCCCAAGATTTCTGGCCCCTGGTGTTCACACATTTTCTCCCAATTAATCAGTCAAATGCTAATCTAGTGATGCTGTGAAGAGATTTTGCAGATGTGATTAAGGTCCCAAATAGTTGATTTTAAGGTTATCCCAGTGGACCTGACCTAATCATATGAACCCTTTACAAGTGGAGACTTTTCTACAGTTAGTCCATGAATATCCAGAAAAGAATATCAGAAAGGCATGCTCCAGTTGGCCTGGAAGAAAGCAAATATTATGGTTGGAATTGTCCCCCACCCCCCAAAAAAATATTGAAATCCTAACCCTTGGTTCCTGTGAATGTGCCTTGTTGGGAAATAGGGTCTTTCAGATATAATTAGTTAACATGAGGTCATACTAGATTAGGGTGAGCCCTAATCTCTTTATGACTGGTATCTTTGTAAGAAGAGAAAGGGGGAAGAGAATACTATGTGAAAATAGATAGATGCAGAGGGAAGACAAAGGCAGAGATTAAAAGTATGTTGTCACAAGCCAAGAAATGCCTGGGACCATCAGAAGCTAGGCTAGATGAGGAAGGATTCCTCCTGTAGAGCCTTAAGATAAAGCATGGTCTTGCTGACACCCTGAGTTTGGACTTCTAGCCTCCAGATCTATGACAGAACAAATTTCTATTATTTCATTTATTTTATATATATATATATATTACTTTTATTATTTCATGATACTTTGAAGGAGCTCTGGAGTCACAGTGCCTAAGGCATGTGACTGCTAACCAGAAGGTTGGTGGTT
>NW_006921988.1:2123195-2125140 GCF_000298275.1 Orycteropus afer afer
TTATAGCCAAAGTAAACAGATACAGCAAACATCCAGGTGAAAGGACCTATGTAGGTCACATGGCAAGGAACTGCAGGCAAACTCTAGGAGCTGAGAGTGGTGCCCAGATAACAGTCAGCAAGCAACTGGAGCCTCAGTCCTACAACCCCAAGGAACTGGGCTCTGGCAATGACCAGTGAGCTTGGAAGAACACCCTGAACCCCAGATGAGAACCACAGGCACAACTGACACCTTGATGTTAATTTGGTGAGACCCTAAGCAGAGGACCCAGCCACACCCAGCCTAGACTTCAGAACTACAGGACTGTGAGGTAATAGTTTGGTGTTATATTAAGCTTCTAAACTTGTGGCACTATGCTATGTGGCAATAGAAAATGTTTGGCATAATGATTGCTATTATGTTGGATAATACATTTGGACCTGGGTTTTTCCTTGCTCCATTCCATGAAGCCCCTCAAGTAGTAGAGCTGCTAGTTCTCATGCCCTGTTAGAAGCACCATGCCATGGAGCTGAGGTTGGGGTCAAAAACCGTCCCAGGCTCTACCACCAAACTCACATCACTCTTATTGATAGTCAATACTTTTTCTTGAATAAATTCTTATCAATTTGTTTTATGCCTTTGATCTATTTGTTGTTGCTATGTGCCATCGAGTCACCTCCAACTCATAGCAACCCTAAGCACAACAGAATGAAACTACCTGGTCCTGTGTCAGCCTCAAGATCCCTACTATACTTGAGCCCATTGCTGCACGCTGCAGCCACCACATCAATCCATATTGTTGAGGGCTTTCCCCTCTTTCGTTGACCCTGCACTTTACCAAGCATGACAACCTCCAGAGAATGGTCCCTTCTGACAACATGACTAAAGTAGATGAGACAAAGTCTGGCCATTCTTGCTTCCAAGGAGCATTCTGGCTGCACTTCTTCCAGGACAGATCTGTTAGTTCTTTCAGCAGTCCACAGGGCTTTCAGCATTGTTTGCCAATACCACAACTCAAAAGCATCAACTCTTCTTCGGTCTTCTTTATTCATTGTCCAGTTCTCAAATGCATATGAAGTGATTGGAAATACCATGGCTAGAGGTAGGCACATCTTAGTCTTCAAGGAGATATCTTTGCTCTTCACCACTTGAAAGAGGTCTTTTGCAACATATTTGCCCAATACAATAGGTCTTTTGATATCTTGACTGCTGCTTCCATTGGTATTGATTGTAGAACCAAGCAATATGAAGTCCTTGACAACTTCAATCTTTTCTCCATTTATCATGATGCTACTTATTGGACCAGTTGTGAGGAGTTTTGTTTTCTTTATATTGAGGTGTAATCCATACTGCAGACTGTAGTCTTTAATCTCCATCAGTAAGTGCTCCAAGTCATCCTCACTTTCAGCAAGCAAAGTTGTGTTGTCTGCATATCTCAGGTTAATGATTCTTCCTCTAATCCTGATGCCACATTCTTCTTCATATAGTCCAGCTTCTGGGATTATTTGCTCATCATACAGATTGAATAAGTTTGGTGAAAGGATACAACCCTGACTCACTGTCTTCCTGATTTTAAACCATGTAATATCCCCTGGATCTGTTCAAACGAAAGCTTCCTGGTGTATGTACACTTCCCTCATGAGTTCTGGAATTCCCACCCTTTTCAATGTTATCCACAATTTTTTATGATCCCCACAATTGAATGCATTTGCATAGTCAATAAAACACAAGTAAACATCTTTCTGGTATTCTGTGCTTTGAGCCAAGATCCATCTGACTTTAGCTATGATATTCCTCATTCCATACCCCCTTCTGAATCCAGCTTGCATCTCTGGAAGTTTTCTGTCAATATACCACTGCAACCATTTTTTAATTATCTTCAGTAAGATTTTACTTACATGTGATATTAATGATATTGTTCAATAATTTCCACATTCTGTGGTGTGTTGGATTGGGTTCTCTAGAG
>NW_006921988.1:2129480-2131883 GCF_000298275.1 Orycteropus afer afer
AGTGTATAGTCCGGAAATGCCGTTCTTCCAGCTTGTCCCTGGGATAGCATTGCAGGTAGGCCACACCCCTGGGGAAACTCCCCTTGGGCAGACCGGCCGCTTAGAACTCAGTCATGTGATCCATCATGGGAACCACCACTCACAACTGGAGTCCAGCCTAGTTGACACATCTTCAACTATCACATGTGGGATCACTTTTCTTTGGAGTGGATACAAATATGGAACTCTTCCAGTCAGTTGGCCTGTTAGCTGTCTTCCAAATCTCTTGGCATAGCCGAGTGAGTGCCTCTAGCCTGGCATCCGTTTGCTGAAACATCTCAATGGGTATTCCATCAATTCCTGGAGGCTTCTTTTTTTTGCCAATTCCTTTAGTGCAGCTTCAACTTCTTCCTTCAATACCATTGGTTTTTGATCTTATGCCACCTTCTGAAATGGATGATCATCTACCAATTGTTTTTGGTACAGTGACTCTGTGTATTCCTTCTATCTTCTTTTGATGTTTCCTGCATCATTCAACATACTGCCCATGGAATCTTTCAATATTGCTATTCGAGGCTTAATTTTTTTTCCTCAATTCTTTTAGCTTGAGAAATACCTAGTGTGTTCTTCCTTTATGGTTTTCTAACTGCAGGTCTTTGCACATTTCATTACAATAATTGACTTTGTCTTCTTGAGCTGCTCTTTGAAATCTTCCATTCAGCTCTTTTATCCTGTCAATTCTTCCATTTACTTTAGCTACTCTCCATTCAAGGGCAAGTTTCAAAGTCTCTTTTGACAAGCATTTTGGTCTTTTCTTCCTTTCCTGTCTTTTTAATGACCTTTTGCTTTCTTCATGGATGATGTCTGCCAAAGAGGCAAGGAGGCCACATCTTCTGACCTCCTCTAACCACACAAGAGGAAGACAAAATTACTATCAGTAGCCCAAGGCCTATTCCTGTGAGGTCAGACATGCTGCCTTCCTTCAAACTCCCTTCAGCCCTTTCACCAACCCTGACACTAACTGTTCTTCCCGCAGCCCTCACCACCTTTCTGCTGGGTTCGATAATTCACTGCTGTGGCCACACAGAACTCACAGATTACAGGGTTTATTAGGGAAGCACCAGGTTACAATTCAAGCTCAGGAAAAATGCTTCATCTCTCTCAGCCCACCATCTCTCATCCAACCGTCTTTCACAGTCTTTCTCCCAGCAGTGCATGTCATTTGGTGTCTCTCTCAGCAATGCATGTCTCTTGCATCTTTTTCCCAGCAGCGTGTGTCTCTCAGGAGCGCATGTCTCTTTCAGCAATATGTCCTTCTCAGCCAGCACTCTGAGAGTTCTCTGCCTCTAGGAGACCTCCTTTTGAGCCTGGCTGAGTGGCCAAACTAGCCAATCATAACATCAGAATTCTAAGTACCTGAGAGATAGAACGAACTTCTCAGAACATTGCTTTGTGCTACTCCCAACAGAAATACCCCAGGTTGATAACTTTTACAATCAAGAGCTCCTCAGTTGCTCACAGCAAATTCCACCACAGAATTTACAAAGACTTATGGCCAGAAAAGCCATACCAGGTAATTTACTACACCGCAATGTCCTTGGTGTCATCTCACAATTCCTCTGGTTTTCAGTCATTGGTGATCAATGCATTAAATGTATTCTTCAGACGGTCTCTAAATTCAGGAGGGATATAATCAAGGTCATATTTTGGCTCTCATGGACTTGTCTTAATTGTCTTCAACTTCAAGCTGAAATTGCATATGAGCAGTTGATGGTCTGTTCCACAATCATCTCCTGTTCTTGTTTTGGCTGAAGATATTGAGCTTCTCCATCACCTCTTGCCACATATGTAGTCAATCTGATTCCTGTGTACTCTATCTGGCAAATCCACGTGTATAGCCACTGTTTGTGTTGTTGAAAAAAGGTATTTGCAATGAATAAGTCATTGGTCTTTCAAAATTCTATCATGCGATCTCCAGTGTCATTTCTATCACCAAGGCCATATTTTCCAACTACCAGTGATTCTTCTTTGTTTCCAACTTTTGCATGCTTGGTCAATTTCAGACTACAGAAGTTGATAAAAAATCTTCAATTTCCTCATCTTTGGCTTTTGTGGTTGGTGCATAAATTTAAATAATAGTATTATCTGGTCTTCCTTGCAGGTGTATAGATATTATCCCATCACTGACAGCATTGTATTTCAGGATAGATCTTGAAACATTGTTTGTGATGATGAATGCCATACCATTCCTCTTCAATTTGTCATTCCTCGTGTAGTAGATCGATTCTATGGTTGTCTGGTTCAAAATGGCCAAAACCAGTCCATTTCAGCTCACTAATGCCTAGGATATTGATCTTTATGCATTCCATTTCATTTTTGACAACTTCCAGTTTTCCTAGATTCATACTTCGTACATTCCATGTT
>NW_006921988.1:2132658-2136952 GCF_000298275.1 Orycteropus afer afer
AGCCAAGTACCAGCTAAATGTATCCTTAATACCTCATCAACTTTCAGAAGGAGAAGTGCAGAGACTATGTAATCCTGTGTTCAGAGAAATGATGAGTAATTGATGCCCCAGAAGTTTACCATTCCACATAGTAGTGGCTGCTATAGATGGGAGACTTGCACAATCATTTGAATGGAGAGTTGAGAAGGAGAGAAGAACATTTTCCCTCATAAAATGTCAGCAGTTGGAAATAAGAGGACTGGTAAACAACCTATTCAGGAAACTTGCAGTTAAAAATATTACTAAGGAATATGTTTCTCTTTCCCTTTACATATTTATGTATCTATAATGCTTCTGTGTCTGTTTGTCCATGGCTTGACTCAGGGGTTTCTCTGTCCTGGCTGCAAATAGAGCCATGAAGCTGGATATCCTTCATAGTTGGCTGAGGTAAAGTCTCTTTGGTGTTGTGAGGATCTCCATGTATCTCTCTCTGTGTGTGGGCCGCAGGAAACCCCTTCTCACACAAAGCTTCTCTGAACCAGAGCTGCTATATATGAAGGTAGCCTTTTGATGCTTATTTTCAGTTAGTCAGTGACTCTTGCACAAAAATAATGAGGTTATTGTTTACCTTACCAGTCTTAATTCATAGGTTATAATGCTAATGAAGGTTTTTCTTCCTAATGTTGCTCCTACTTTTATGCACTGTTTCTTGCTTATTTTACTAATTATCTGTGCAATAACATAGTGTCTAAATTGGTCTGAAAGCATCTTTCTAAATTAAAAAATATATATATAAAAGCAGTAATCTTCTGTAAGTGTGTGTCTTATGAATGAGGGTGAGCATTTAACCAATTACTCTGCAAGAGCCACATGCAGATTGCAGAACAAATACCTGAAGGGAGCAGCAGCTCACATAACCCCATTTTGAGAAAAAAAAAAACATTTTTTTGATCGTTTTTAGTTTTAGCTGATGTTTCAAAGAGATGTGATTTTCAGCATTGAGGACCACTCACTTATTTCAGGCAATTGTCAGAAACTTGAACTGGAAGAAATCAAGAAGAGGGCTCCAGAACTCTGTTCTAAACAATGTATTGTAGAAGCAGAGTGTCTTCAGGTTTTAGTGGCCAAGGTCTGTCTGTTTTGTGAGCAAATGTCACACTAAAAGACAGAAATACAACTCAAAGATTAGCTTCAGAGGACAAATAGCAAGGGAGGTCCAGGCAGCTATAACTTAGTACTTTAGTCATCTTTAATGGAAATGGAGCCTCTAGCCAAACCTAATATATAATGTATCATAAAACATATGTCTGTCAGTCTCCAAGGTACAATAAATAGGGAAGACACAAGACCTCAAAGGGAAGCTATGGCAGGCCTTGCGGAGGGGCTCAAATTACTTGGCTTGTTGTGGAGGGTTGAAGGCTGCGGGGGAGGAATGATGTAATGTATATTTTTAGTGTTTCTAAGAAGTGACTATCTCCAGCCCTGTTCTGGTGGGCGATGGGAGAGGGAAGTGGAAAGAAAGGGGCTGGCTTTATATATGTGCAGGGGAAAACTGAGTAGAGTGTTCGTTTTACACTGATTACACTCTTTCCTTTTTTTTTTTTTTTTTTTGTAGGTACTATAGCAAGGGAAGATACCAGATGCATCTAATTGAGGGCATGTCACAAAATGCCCACATTTGAGTTTCACCTCATTTCCCTACAGCCTAGGGCACACTAGTCAGGATGACTGTCTGCCCCCATGCTCAGGAGCCACAGTTACCCTCCTTCAGTGTGCAGTCAGCCTCCCATCTCCAATTTCCTGTTGTCTCAGTATGTTCTCAGTATGTCCCTCAGCTAGACAGTCCTGCTGGTACAATTCTTGTCCTTTCCCACTACTAAGTCTACTTTTTTGAGTTCTAGTTCCACTTATGCACTATATAGAGGTGTAAGCCATATAACTGTCAGTTTCTCAACCTGCATAATGGGAAAACTAAGCTATCTCTTTGAGATCCAAATACAGGTTTGCTGACTTCAACCCTAAAGCTTGTTCTATGGCTCATCACAGACACCCACACTTGAAATGTCATCTCTGTTGTATTTTTTTTCCAAACCGTATCCTACCTCTTTTAGAAAAGCCTACTGAAACTGTTTTCTATGTCAGAAACTTTCAATATAGATCTAGCTGACCCCATTCATTCTATCAATGCAAAGAATTTTCTATACTTCCTGATCTTTCTACTGTCCTACATTTTCTGTGTCTCAGCACACAGGTGAACATGTACTCCAGCATACACGTGTGTACACACACATGCACAGACACACTCACAGCACCACACAGCACCAAGAGAGTGGCTCTTTGTGTGATGTTATTTGAAGCTATGCTGAGACCAGAACCTTAGCCTAAGTTGTGAGGAAAGTGACTGTTCATCTTTCTTTAACAGACTTATTTTTTGATTCATGATGGTTTTTCTGTGCAAATGCTACTAGAAACTATAAAATGATCCCTTCATACTTTGCATGTATGAATACAGGTGACATAAATGGACACTGGAGCTGGGCTGCTGTCTAGGGAGTAAGTGGGCACCTAAGTCCAACCTGACTTACTTCTCAATGTTTCTTAAGACAACACCAGTCTATACAACTGCAACCGTTTTTTTTTATGTTACTACCACTTGTGAATATATAAGCATGTTCACATTTGCCCAGTCTTTCAATTATTTTATAATCTCCTTCAGAGTATGAGCTCTGATTTTCTACTTTTGCTGTCTCTTCTAATACTGTCTACCAACCCAAACACCCAACTCACTGCCATTGACTAGATTCTGACTCATAGTGATCCCTATAGGGTTTCCAAGGCTGTATATTTTTACAGAGGTAGACTACCTCATCTTTCTCTTGCAGAGGAGTTGGTGGGTTCAAACCACCAATCTTTTGGTTAGCAGCTGACTGCCTTAACCACAGTGCCACCAGAGATCTCTAATACTGTCTACAGGAACATAAAAATATAAAAAATATATTTTAGACCTCAACCTAGTAAGTACACCAATGCATACAGACAAATACATATATGACTGAAAGAAGACTTTACCAAAATCTATACTAACACTTCCTATGTTGTTGTTGTTATGTGCCGTCGAGTTGAATCCGACTCATAGCTACCCTTCCTTGGGTTGCCGAGGCAGTATCAGTATGGAAGTAGATTGCCCAACCTTCCTTCCAAGGAGTGGCTGGTGGGTTTGAACCATCAGTCTTCTGGTTAGCAGTCAAGTGCCTTAGGCACTATGCCACCAGAGCTCTTAACACTTCCTATATGCTTGGTCAGATGCATTCTTATATATTCCAAAATTATTTGTAGGAAACCCTTCTCCTCTTCCAGGTACACAGCTATCTATGTTTCCCAGCCTCCTTTGTGGTTAGACTGAAGGAAGGTTGGGTAATCTACTGCTGTAATGATACCACCTCGGACACCCAAGGAAGGGTCGCTATGGGTTGGATATGAGTCCATGGCAGTGGGTTTTTTTTTTTTTTGGGGGGGGGTTGTCGTTAGATGTGGCTAAGATACTGAGTTCTAGCTAATGAAATGTGATTTGCAGTGATATGTGCCTCTTTCCGATCTGACCCATAAAAACCTTCCATATCATATCCATCATATCTTTTTCCAGGCCATTGGCATGATTCAGACAAACCTTGGAAGCCACATGTTTAAGGTGGCAGTTCCTCAAGATGGAGTGAGCCTAAGTTCCTGAATCCCTGCTTAGAACACCCATTTTGAATTTTATGTGATGGACAAATGAGCTTCTATCTTATTTTTACAATTTTTGTTATTGTGCTAAATATGTATGTCACAAAACATTTGCCATTTCAACATTCTTCCCATGTACAAGCTAGTGACATTAATTGCGTTCATCATGTTCAACCATCACCACTATCCATTTCTAAATTTTTCTATCACCCTCAGCAGAAGCTCAGTGCCCTCTAAGCAGTAAGTTACCTTTTCCCCTCCTATGTGCCTGTCTCTGGTAATTGCTAATAAAATTTTGTCTCTGAACACTTGCCTGTTCTAGATATTTTATGTAAGTGGGGGGGTCACACAATATTTGTCCTTTTGTGGCTGATTTATTTCACCCACCAGATTGTGACAGTGAGAAGTTTAACTTGATTCTTATGGGAACACTCTACTACAGAATTATAAATAAGGCACAATTACCTTCTATTGTCTTGAACCACTATTTTAGGTTTGTTTGCCACAGCAGTTAGCATTACCTTAACTAATACACCCTCAATAAACTCAACAGTTGATTCTGTTTTTAGAAACTATACATATCATTCTTTTA
>NW_006921988.1:2137052-2137991 GCF_000298275.1 Orycteropus afer afer
TTTGTACAGCACCTGAGACCTCTCTTTGATTGTCCTGAACCTGTCAGACCCACAAGCAGCACTTAGTAATTGAAAAAACCAAAGCACGAGGAGAAAATGTGCTAAACAGACTGTTGTAGCGCAGTTGTCTGAATATACTTATGGCAAGCATTAAGGCCCACATTTGTAGGCCTCTGATACTTAACCTAATTGTCTTATGCTCACAGCACAGAATTTTTAAAATAGTTGTAGATTGTGACAGTGAGAAGTTTAACTTGATTCTTATGGGAATACTCTACTACAGAATTATAAATAAGGCACAATTTCCTGCCTGGGATTCAGAACGAGTAAAGGGACTTCATTAAGCATGGTTGCAGAACACCCTGTCCTTTTTCTAACTTGAGTTTTCTGAGACTTTTGAGGCTTTATGCCCCTTGATTCCTACTATTAAACTCTGGACAAGCTCACAGAATAAAATTAGCCAGGACAGAGGATAGGAACCCTGGCCAGCCATGAATACATTTATCCCTGAGGAAAATAGTCCAGGGTTTTGAACTGGTCCAGTCATGATTGATGAAGCTAAATCAGAACAGACTTGAGTCTGTAAAATATGAGTGTATCAGAACAATAGCTGCAATGGGTAAAATTACAGGTTGACAACCTGCTAGAATTTAAGTTTCCCTCTTAGAACAAGGGCAGCATGTACGTTGCACAGCAACCAAATCTCTTAATAGGCAGAGTCAAAAATGGCAGCTAACTGCGCTGCTTTGCAAGTGTGTTTCTCTCCACAGTCTTGGCAATAATCCAATCTCCTGTGCCAGGTTTGTGAAAGGGCTCACTTTGCCTCTTCTGAGTGTCTCATTCCAAGGCTTTCACTTGTAATTTTTCCCCTTCCAGTTTTGTTTCAGTGCAACCATATTTACACATTTGCATCTGTCCCTATTTCCCCGCATTGGGCAT
>NW_006921988.1:2140246-2141521 GCF_000298275.1 Orycteropus afer afer
CTCCTGTTTGTTCAAGCCATCCCATTTATTTTATATTCTTGTCAGAGTGGTACTAGGTAACCAGAACACATATAAATCACCAGGGGATATTGCTGAAAGATAGATTGTTTCACTAAGCTTGAGGTAGAAGTCCTGGGGTGGTGCAAATGGTTAAATGTGCTGGAATAATAGCTGGAAGGTTGGTTGTTTGAACCCACCCAGAAGCACCAGAAGACAGGCCTAGCAATCTGCTTCCTAAAGGTCACAGCCTTGAAAACCCTATGGAGCAATTTTACTCTGTGCATAGGGGGTTGCTGTGAGTTGGAATTGACTTGACAGCAACCAGCACCAACAAGGCCTGAGGTGAGCCTGAGATTCTGCATTTCTAACATTCCCCCAATTGGGGGTATTGGTGGTTAAGTGGTAGAATTCTTGCTTTCTATGCAGGAGACATTGGTTTGATTTCTGGCCAATTCACCTCATGTACAGCTACCACCCATCTATCAGTGGATGTTCGCATTTTGCTAGGATGCTGGACATGTTTTAACATGACTTCTAGACTAAGACGGACTAGGAAGAAAGGCCTGGTGATCTACTTCTGTAAAATCATCCAAAATAAATGGATAAACAAAATGTGGTACATACATACAATGGAATACTACTCAGCCAGTAAGAGAAATGAAGTTTTTTTTTTGTTTTGTTTTTTAAACTTTTAATTGTAATTTGGTTGAAAGTTTACATAGCAAATGAGTTTTCTATTCAACAATTCATACACATTTTATTTCATGATATTGATTGCAGTCCCCATAATGTAACATTATTAATACCACTTCTTCCCTGTATTTCCCATTTCCATTTGTCATTCTTTCCTATCCCTTCCTGCCTTCTGAACTTTGTCTCTGGGCAAATGCTGCCCTTTTGATACCATATCATTGATTGTTCTAAGGAGTGTATACCTCCCTAGGTTGTTAGTCACCATATAGGACTAATGGTTAGCTAAAATTAAAGGAGCTCTGGTAGCATAGTGCCAAAGGCACTTGACTGCTAACCAGAAGGCTGGTGGCTCAAACCCACCAGCCACTCCTCAGAAGGAAGATGGGGCAATTTACTTTCGTAGTGATACTGCCTTGGAAACCCAAGGAGGGGTCACTATGAGTTGGGACTGACTCAACGGCACATAACAACATAACAACAACAACAACAACAACATTTGAGTGACTTCAGTTCTAGGCTTGAAGGATGTCCAAGGGCCAGAGTCTCAAGGGTTTCGCCAGTCTATGTGCGACCAGCAATCCT
>NW_006921988.1:2141621-2144484 GCF_000298275.1 Orycteropus afer afer
ACTCTATCCAGGACCTTCTATTATGATCCCTTTCAGAGTGGTTGAGTGGTAGCTGGGCACTGTTTAGTTCATAGGATCATGGAGGCTAAGGGTCCCATGGTCTGTTAATCCTTTGGACTGTTTCCATGCATCTTGGATTTTCTTCACTTTTCATTGCTCTGGATAGGGAAAGATAAATAGTTGCACCTTAGATGGTTGGTTTTAAGGTTTTAAAACCCCAGTTGTTACTCGCCAAAATAGGTTGTGGAACATATTCTTTGTGGACTATATTATACCAATGGACTTAGATGTCCTCTGAGACTATGCTCCAGAGCCCCTAAGCCCAGGGATACATTCCTGCAAGGTGTTTGTTTATGGCTAAGAAGTTTTCATAACTTTGCCCCTGACATGTTCTACTATATTCATGGATATATTTGCAGCATATGTAAATGCATATGTAGAAATATCCTCTATGAAACACACACACACACAGACACACAAAACCAAACAAACAAACAAACACACTGCCATCAAGTCAATTCCAACCCATAGCAACCCCTCCTTGGGTTTCCGAGATAGTATCTCTATGGAAGTAGATTGCCCAGTCTTCCTTCCAAGGAGTGGCTGGTGGGTTTCAACTGCCAGCCTTCTGGTTACCAGTCAAATGAATGCCTTAGACACTATGCCACCAGAGCTCCTTATATTTATTTGTAGGTATAGTGTCATTCACCTTCCCATACCTGTTCACCTTGTGTGTCTATCTATGTATTCACTTGTAGATTATTGTTATTATTGTTATGACAAAGTTGTGTATCTAATAGTATTTTATCTCTATTGCCTTTAATTTTTGTCCACCTACCAGTGTCTTCTTTTGTGTTGGTCATTTAGTGCTGACTTCCTCCTTATGTATATTAACTTTCTTTCCACTCAATTTAATATGTGTTAACTATATTTCCCCTTTCACCCTGATAAGCATCAAAGAATGTTTCTTTATGTGTGAAAACCTTTTCTTGACTTTATAGTATGATACAATATTTGTCCTTCAGTGATTAATTAATTTCAGGTAAGGGGGGAGAGAGAGCCCCCACCCCCCAGGCAGGAGGTAGGGGGAAGGCCAGAAAGTGGGAAGAGCAGTTTTGGAACAGCTAAGGAAGACAAACTTGTCTGTCAATTTGTCATACTGTGGCAGCTTGCATGCTACTGTGAGCCTGGAGGCTGTGCCACCAGTGTTTCAAACACCAGCAAGGTTGCCCATGTGGACAGGTTTCAGTGGAGCTTCCAGACTGAGACAGACTCAGAAGAAGGATGAGGCCATCTACTTTTCAAAGAATTGGCCAGGGAAAACCTTATGAATAGCAGTGAAACACTGTCTGATGTATTACTGGACAATTTTATGAATAACCCTGAAATATTGTCAATACAGTGCCAGAAGATGAGCTCCTCAGATCAGGAGGCACTCAGGATACCACTGGGAAAGAACTGCCTCATCAGAGTAGAATCGACCTTAATGATATGGATAAAGTAGATCTTACAGGACCTCCATTTGCTGACGTGCCACAACTCAAAATGAGAATAGCTGCAAACATCCATTAATAATCGGAACATGGACTGTATGAAGTATGAATCTAGGAAAATTGGAAGTTGTCAAAAATGAAATGGAATGCATAGAGATTGATATCCTAGGCATTAGTGAGCTGAAATGGACCAGTTTGGGCCATTTTGAATCAGACAACCATATGATCTACTATTCCAAGAATGACAAGTTGAAGAGGAATGGTAAGGCATTCATTGTCACAAACAATGTTTCAAGATCTGTCCTAAAGTACAATGCTGTCAGTCATAGGATAACATCCATGCACCTACAAGGAAGGCCAGTTAATACTACTATTATTCAAATTTATGCATCAACCACCAAAGACAAAGAAGAGGATATTGAAGATTTTTACCAACTTCTGCAGTCTGAAATTGACCAAACATGCAATCAAGATGTGCTGATTATCACTGATGATTGGAATGCAAAAGTTGGAAACAGAGAAGAATCACTGGTAGTTGGAAAATTCAGGCTTGGTGATAGAAATGACACTGGAGATCACATGACAGAATTTTGCAAGACCAATGACTTATTTATTGCAAACACCTTTTTTCAACAGCACAAATGACAGCTATACACCTGGACTTCACCAGATGGAGTACACAGGAATCAGATTGACTACATCTGTGGCGAAAGGTGATGAAAAAGCTCAATATCTTCAGCCAAAACAAGACAGGAGCTGATTGGGGAACAGACTATCAACTACTCATATGCAAGTTCAAGTTGAAGTTGAAGACAATTAAAACAAGTCCATGAGAGCCAAAATATGACCTTGATTATATCCCTTCCAAATTTAGAGACCATCTAAAGAATACATTTGATGCATCAAACACCAATGACCAAAAACCAGAGTAATTGTGGGATGACATCAAGAACAGCACCCATGAAGAAAGTAAAAGGTCATTTAAAAGCCAGGAAAGGAAGAAAAGACCAAAATGAATGTCAGAAGAGACTCTGATCCTTGCCCTTGAATGAAGAGTAGCTAAAGCAAATGGAAGAATTGACAGGATAAAAGAGCTGAACAGAAAATTTCAAAGAGAAGCTCAAGAAGACAAGGTCAATTATTATAATGAAATATGCAAAGACGTGCAGTTAGAAAACCACAAAGGAAGAACACACTCAGCACTTCTCAAGCTGAAAGAATTGAAGAAAAAATTTAAGCCTCAAGTTGCAATATTGAAAGATTCTGTGGGCAAAATATTGAATAATGCAGGACACATCAAAAGAAGATGGAAGGAATACACAGAGTCACTGTACCAAAAAGAACTGGTCAATGTTCATCCATTTCAGAAG
>NW_006921988.1:2144804-2145372 GCF_000298275.1 Orycteropus afer afer
CACTTGATTGTACTCACGAGGAACCTGTACCTTGACCAGGAGGCTATCGTTCGAATAGAACAAGGGGACACTGCATGGTTTAAAATCAAGAAGGGAGTGCATCAGGGTTGTATTCTTTCACCATACATATTCAATCTGTATGCTGAGCAAATAATCCAAGAAGCTGGACTATACAAAGAAGAGCATGGCATCAGGATTGGAGGAAAACTCCTTAACAACCTGTGATAAGCTGACGACACAACTTTGCTTGCTGAAAGTGAGTATGACTTGGAGCGCTTACTGATGAAAATTGAAGACTACAGTCTGCAGTATGGATTACACCTCAATATAAAGAAAGCAAAAATCCTCACAAATGGTCCAATAAGTAGTATCACAATAAATGGAGAAAAGATTGATTTTGCCAAGGACTTCATATTACTTGGTTCTACAATCAACACCCATGGAAGCGGCAGTCAAGATATCCAACAACATAGAGCACTGGGCAAATCAGCTGCAAAAGACCTCGTTCAAGTGCTGAATGGCAAAGATATCTCCTTGAAGACCAAGGTGAGCCTGACACAACCCATGG
>NW_006921988.1:2162135-2162762 GCF_000298275.1 Orycteropus afer afer
AAGTAGGATTGCCCAACCTTCCTTCCAAGGAGTGGCTGGTGGGTTTGAACCGCCAGCCTTCTGATGAGCAGTCAAGTGCCTTAGGCACTATGCTAACAGAGCTCCTTACCTTTTTGGTAGCTATTGTAAATGGTATTGTTTTCCTCATTTCTTTTTCAAAGGCCTCTTTGTTGATGTAGAGGAGTCCAACTGATTTTTGTATGTTGAACTTGTTTCCTGCCACTTTGCTGAACTTCTCTATTAGTTCCAGTAGGTTTTTTTTTGCTGAGTTTCTTGGGTTTTCTATTTATAGGACCATGTGATCCACAAACAGAGATAGCTTTACTTCCTCTTTGCCAATTTGGATATCTTTCCTGCTTTATTACCCTGGCTAGAACTTCCAATGCAATGTTGTATAGAAGTGGTGATAGAGGGCTTCCTTGTCTGGTTCCCATTCATGAAGGAAATGCCTTGAGTATTTCTCTGTTTACAATAATACTGGCCATTGGCTTTGCATGTTGTTGTTGTTGTTATGTGCCGTCGAGTCGGACCTGACTCATAGCGACCCCTTCTTGGGTTTCCAAGGCAGTATCACTACGGAAGTAGATTGTCCCATCTTCCTTCCGGGGAGTGGCTGGTGGGTTTGAA
>NW_006921988.1:2163405-2164978 GCF_000298275.1 Orycteropus afer afer
GTCTGTTCAAATATTCTAGTTTCAACTGAGGTAGTTTAGGTAGGTCTTGTGTTTCTAGACACTTGTCCATCTCTTTTATGTTCTTGTATCTATTGGAGTATAATTCTTCATAATCTGTTATTGTGTTTTTTATTGCAGTTGGTTCTGCTGTGATGTCATCCTTTTTGTTTATTATTCTTGTTATTTGCATCTTCTCTTTTCCTTTGTTAAATTAGCCAGTGGTTTGTCAATTTAGTTAATCTTTTCAAAGAACCAGCTTCTTGTTTTATTTTCTCACTCTTTTTTTTCCTCTTTCATTTATTTCTGCTCTGATCTTTATTATTTCCTTACTTCTGGATCCAGTAGGTTTCTTTTGTTGCTCTTTTTCTAATTATTGCAGTTGTTAAGTTAGAGTGTTGATTTTGTTTCTTTCCTCTTTTTTGATACGTGCATTTATTGCTGTAAATTAACCTCTGAGTACTGCTTTCACTGTGTCCCATAGGTTTTCGTAAGATGTATCTTCATTCTCATTTGTTTCTAGAATTTTTTTTATTTCACACTTTATTTTTTCTGTTACCCAGTAGTTTTTGAGCAGTGTATTATGCAGTTTCCACATATTTGATATTTTTTTCCTTGATCTTCCTATTACTGACTTTTAATTTTATAACATTGTGATCCAAGAAGATGCTTTGTAGTATTTCAATGTTTCTGAATTTATTGAGGCTTGTTTTGTGTCCTAACATATGGTGTATTCTCGAGAATGATTCATGTGCACTGGAGAAGATTATGTACTGTGCTTTTGTTGAGTGGATTGCTCTGTATATGTCTATGAGGTCGAGTTGTTTGATTGTGTTGTTGAGTTCTGTATCTGTTGTTTTTTTCTAGTTGTTCTGTCCTTCCTTGAAAGTGGTGTGTCAAAGCCTCCTACTGCTATTGTAGAGTTATCTATTTTTCCTTTCAATTCAGTTAATATTTCTTTTATGTGTTTGGAGCACTTTTATTGGGTGCATAGATATTACTTAAGGCGATGTCTTCTTGGTCAATTGATCCTTTTAGCATCATATAATATCCTTCATGCAATTTTTCACCTTGAATTCTATTTTATCAGAAATTAGTGTTACCACTCCTACTCTTTTTTGGTTGCCATTAGCTCGGTATATTTTTTCCCATCCCTTAATTTTTAATTTGTTTTTATCTTTGTGTCTAAGGTGGATCTCTTGTAGGCAGCATGTAGATGGGTCTTCTTTTCTTATCCAATCTGCCACTCTTTCCTTGACTGGTGCATTTAGTACATTCACATTCAGTGTAATTAGTGATAGGTATGAATTTATTGCTGTCGTTCTATTGTGCTTTTTGTTGTGTTGTTGGTGATTTCCTTATTCCAAATATTTTTCTGTACTCAGCTCATTTTGTTATTAGGTGTTTCTTCTCTTTTTTTCCCCATTATCATTGGTTTTGTGCTTACTAAGCCCATGTGCTTTTGTTCTTTCTGAGTTTGTTTAGAGGGATTGTTAATTTTCATTGTGGTTACCTTGAAGTAAATTCTTATTTCCTTACATTTGCAACAGTCAGTTCTATAAAGAACTGTCTTCCT
>NW_006921988.1:2165163-2166809 GCF_000298275.1 Orycteropus afer afer
AGTAGCTACCTGAGTAAAGAGATGCCTGTAGCTTCAGTGGGCTGGGAGCAAGAGGCAGAGCTGAAGCCCAAGGTCGAGGGGCTTTAACCCAGCCCCTATAGTCTGGCACTTTGAACTTGGACTTAAAGCCTCCCAAATTCTAACAGCAGAACTCCTGTTTGTTAAGGCCATCTCATTTGTGGTATATTCTTGTCAGAGTGGTACTAGGTAACCAGAACAGTGGTGATGTTAAGTGTTCTAATTTTAATTTGTTGTTCTCTGTGGTGGGTCCTATATTGGAAGGACTCCCTTTAGCATTTCTTGTAGTATTGGTCTGGTTTTCAAAAATTCCCTTAATTTCTGTTTGTCTGCAAATGTCTTGATTTCACCCTCATATTTGAAGGGCAAATTAGCTGGATATATAATTCTTCATTGGAAGTACTTTTCCTTCAATGTTTTATATATGCCATCCCATTACCTTCTTGCCTGCATGGTTTCTGCAGATAAATCAGAACTTAGTCTTATTGGTTGTCCATTGCAAGTGACATTTCTTTTTTCCCTGAACTGCTTATAAGGTTCTTTGTCTCTGGTTTTGGCGAATTTGATTATGACATGTCTTGGTGACTTTCTCTTGAGATCTGTCCTGTATGGGGTTCTTTGAGATTCTCAGACAGATATCTTTTCTTTCTTGATGATATGTGGAGAAATTTTCTGTTAGCAAGTGTTGCACCATTTTCTCAGTCTTTTTTTTTTTTCCCTTGCTCTTTTCTGGTATTTCAATAAGCCATATGTTGTTTCTTTTCATGTCATCCCATATAACTCTTAGGTTCTCTTCATTTCTCTTAAATCTTTCTTCTGATTTTTCTTCACACAGGCTGTCATCAAGGGATTTGTCTTCTAGTTGGGAAATGCATTCTTCATCCAGTTGTAGTCTACTCTTTTGTCCTTCCACTCTGTTGTCTATCTCTGTAATTTTAGTGTTCATCTTCTGGATTTCTAATTACTGTTTTTGTATGAGTTCTAATTGTGTATTTATCTTGTTATTTTGTTCTTGACTGGTTTTCCTGAATTCTTCCAGGGTACTGTCTGTCTTCTTGTCCTCTTGTTGATTCTGTTTGTGATTTCCTTGAGTCCTTGGAGATTATATATATACCTTCTGAATTCCTTCTCAGATAGTTCTATTGCTTGTTCTTCTTCCATGATAAATAATTCTTTAGCCTGGGCTTTTATTTCTATTGTCTTGTCTTTTTTTTTTTTTCCTTTTGTTTGATTTGAGATTGTTGTTTCCTACACATTTTGAAGTTGTTATCTTTATAATTGTTGGTTATGTATTGATTTGTTTCACTCTGATTTTATGTTTTATTATATCCAAAAGTGTGGTTCACATGTACTTTTTGTGTTATTAATTCAGCTGTCCTGGGTTGCTCTCCAGCTCTCCTTATGTTGGTGGAATCACTAGTGGGGGTGTGGGTGCAGGTCCTGTTTGTCATGAAGGGGATTTGGAATTGGGATGAGCAGGTGTTGTCCACTGTCTGTCATTGATTTTTGTGGCACAGGAGTTATTGGTGTTACCTACTCGGTGAGGTGTTCAGTGTAATAGCTCCTGTTGCCTGGTGGCAGTTTAATGTGTTCCTTCTATTGGATGAGGTAGGGGAGAAGAGGAAAAA
>NW_006921988.1:2167133-2169828 GCF_000298275.1 Orycteropus afer afer
AGGGCTCTGCTTAGTCAGAGGGAGTTTCTCCCTTTTCCCCACTCCTTTCTGTACTCTGCAGCAGCCCAAGCCAAGGGGGTTCTTGATATGTTTCCCAGTAAGATTATCTTACTCACTTAGCTCCCAAGGTTACTGCCCCAAACTCCCAGTGATATGATATGTGGAGAAATTTTCTGTTAGCAAGTGTTGCACCATTTTCTCAGGTTTTTTTTTTTTTTCCTTGCTCTTTTCTGGTATTCCAATGAGGCATTCTGCGTATTCTGGGTATTCTGAGTCCCCAGTGCCTCTGTGGGTTCCTTGATTTTCTTTTTTCCTCTATCCCTCTGCCAACCTCTTTTGTATTTCTAATGAGTCTTCTCCTTCTCTGTCTCTACAGGCTAGGTGAGTTTGCTTATATTTCCCAGTTGTTTAATCTGCTCTCTTTCTCTGCCTTCACTAAATCTGATACTTTATCTTCTCCTTCTTGTTGTTGTTGTTAGGTGCTGTCATATCATCTCTGATTCATAGCAACCCTATGTACAGCAGAATGAAACATTGCCTGATCCTGTGCTATCTCCACAGTCCTTGTATACCCAAGCCCATTGTTGTAGCCACTTTGTCAATCCATCCTGTTGAACACCTTCCCCTTTTTCACTGACCCTCCACTTTACCAAGCATGATACCCATCTCCAGGAATTGGTCCCTTCTTCTCATTCTTCTTCTTTGGTAGCTTCTTCTTTTTTTTTTTTTTTAAGTGACATGGGCCAATACATTTTTTTTTTTATTTTCAGTGTTCCCTCCCTGCCCCTGCTACCCCTGCTAACCAACAAAGAAAGTTTCCTTCCATATATAAACCACTCCTTGACTTTTTACAGTAATGAACTAATACAATATTTGTCCTTCTGTGATCAACTTATTTCACTCAGCATAATATCCTCCAAGTTCATCCATGTTTCCGGTATTTTGCAGATTCTACGTTATTCTTTAGGGTTGCATAATATTCCATTGCGTGTATGTACCATAGTTTGGTTATCCATTCTTCTGTTGATGGGCATGCAGGTTGTTTCAATCTTTTTGCTATTGTAAATAGTGGTGCAATGAATATGGGTGTGCATATAGCTGTTCTTGTCCTGGCTCTCACCTTTTCAGGATCTATACTTAGCAATGTGATTGCTGGCTCAAATGGTATTTCTAATTCCAGCTTTTTAAGGAATCACCATACTGCTTTCCCCAGTGGTTGTATCATTTTAGTCTCACCTGCAATGTATGAGAGTACCAATCTCTTCACATCCTCTCCAGCATCTGTTATTTTCTGTCTTGTTGAGCTTTGCCATTAGTGCTTGGGTAAGGTGGTATCTCACTGTTGTTGTGGTTTGCAACTCTCTGAGGGCTAATGATCATGAGCATTTACTCATGTTTTTGTTGGCCATCTGGGTATCTTTGGTGAAATATCTACTCATGTCTTTTGCCCATTTTTAAATTGAATTGTTAATCTTTTTGTTTTTGAGGTGTTGGAGTTTTCTATAAATTTTGGAGATAAGTTCCTTGTCAGATATGTCATTGCTGAGTATGTATTCCCAATCTGTAGGTACTCTTTTTATTTTTTTGGAGAAGTCTTTTGAAACACATAAAAATTTAATTTTTAGAAGGTCCCATTCATCTAGTTTATTTTCTCCTGTTTGTGCATTTTGGGTTATGCTTGATAGTCTATTTACGCCATCTCTTGAGTGGTGCATTTAATCAATTAACATTCAGTGTAATTATCAACAAGTATGAATTGGTTGCTATCATTTTGTTATGTGCTTTTTTGTGGTGTTGCTGATTTCTTTGTTCCATGTAATTTTCTGTGCTGAGCTCCTTTTGTTTGTGAATTGTGTTTTTACTTCCTTCATTGCTATTGTTTTAGTATTTGCTAAATATTTGTGCTGGTTCTCTTTTTTATTTTGATGTGAAGGTTTATCATTTTTCTCTGAGGTTACCCTGTGATTTATAATTTTCTTCCCAAGTTTAGAACAGTCTGTTCTATCTTGCAGCTGTCTTGACTTCCCTACCATTTAAAAGTTTTGTAACTACATAATTTTTTCCCTCTTTGTGATTTGTAGTTGTCCTCATTTATCAATTGATGCCTCTGGTTCCCTGTTTAAAATCTTGTAGTCTTATTTACTTTGGATACTTCCATAACTGCTTTGGTTTCTGGGTTATGTCATCATGTGTATTAATGGTCAATTATTGTTTGCTGTTGTTGGTTCTCTGTCCAAAGGATTCTCTTTAGATCTCTTGTAAGGTTAGTCTCGGTTTAACACATTCTCTTAATTTCTGTTTATCTGGAAGTGTTTTAATTTCACCATCATATTTGAGGGACAGTTTTGCTGGGTGTATAATTCTTGGTTGGAAATTTTTCTCTCTCACTGTTTTATATATACCATCCCATTGTCCTCTCACCTGCATGGTTTCTGCTAAGAAATGCAAGCTTAGTCTTATTGGTTGCGCTTGCAGGTAACTTTTTGTTTTTCCCATGCTGCTTTCAGGATTCTTTCTTTGTCTTTGGTTTTGGTGAGTTTAATGATGATATGTCTCGGTGATTTTCTTTTGGGTCTGTCCTGTTTGGGGTTTGTTGAACTTCTTGAATGGATATATTCTCATTTTTCATCATATCAGGGAAATTCTCTTGCAACTAATCTTCGGCAATTTTCTCTGTGGTTTTATTCATCTCTTC
>NW_006921988.1:2169928-2172668 GCF_000298275.1 Orycteropus afer afer
GGAATTCTGATTACACATAAATTATTCCCCTTGATGGTATCCCACACGAACCTTAGGCTTTCTTCATTTGTTTTGATCTTTTCTGATTGATCCCTTTCCAAAGAAGTACTGAGGTATTTGTCTTCAATCTCACTAATTCTGTCTTCCATTGATTCAATTCTGCTCATTTGCCCATTCAATGTATTATCTATTTCTGAAAATTAAGTATTAATCTTCTGGATTTCTATCTGTAGATTTTGTGTCATTTCTAATTTTTCATTTATTTTGTCATTTTGTTCTTGTATTGTCTTTTGAAATTGTTCTAGGATTTTGTCTGTGTTTTCCTTAATTTTGTCAGTGTTTTTCTTGATCTGTCTTTTAATCCATCAAAAGTACCTAAATAGAATTATTTTGAATTTCTTATCAGGGATTTCCAATGATGCTTCTTCCTCAGGGATGTGTTCTGTGTCTGTATCCTGGTCCCTTGTTTCTCCTGCTTTATTTTGCTTCTTTGTATGCACTGTGATACTCTGTTGTCTCCAAGACATTGTAATATTTTTTAATATATATTTAATTGGTGATTATATGTTGGAGTGACTTGCCTAAGATTTTCATTTTCTTTGTTTTGTTTGGATGTTATCTGAGTAAGCGGGGTATTGTGCTCTTCTATTTGTTATTTGGCAGCACTTATACAATCACCCTGTTTCCTTTCCCATTGTCAGCCTCTCATATGCCCTGCCATCCTTGGCAAACCGAGCCTATTCTTAGGTCCCTGGAATCCGAATGAGAATGTTTTCACTTTAAATATCCAAAATGTCTACCACTTGTAAACATTCAAAATCACTGCTCCATTCATCACTTTAAATATACAAAATGGCCATCGCTTGTAAACAATCAAAATGGCTGAGCCCTCTGGAGAGCTGAAAGTCCACCACTCAAGTTGTCTCCCTCCTTGTTGTTTCCCTTTCTACTTATCAGCCACCATTTCACTCATCCCTGCAGCCCTTGGTGACAAGTGCTGATCTTCAGGTCAATTCCCAGGTCCCATGACCACTTGGAAATATTCAGGCTGTTGGTGCCATCAGAGCAGCTGACAGTCCACAGCTCCATCCATCTCCATACTCATTGTTTCCTTCAAGTTTGTCCACTAGTTGGTGCCTAATCTACTTCTGTATACTTCATTTCAAAGTTCAGGGCTCCAGGATTATCTTCTGTATCTTTTTCAACTGCTTTCTTGTTTCCTTGTTAAAGAGAGTCTGTGTAGCTTGTCTGCCTATTCCGCCATCTTACCAGAAGTCAGGAATGGTCCCTTCTTACAACCTGACCAAAGTAGATGAGACTAAGTCTGGCCATTCTCACTTCTGAGGAGCATTCTAGCTGCACTTCCTTCAGGAGAGATTTGTTAGTTCTTTTAGCAGTCCATGGTACCTTTCGCATTCTCCGCCAGCACCACAACTCAAAAGCATCAACTCTTCTTTGGTCTTCCTTATTCATTGTCCAGCTCTCACATGCATACGAGGCAATTGGAAATATCATGGCTTGTGTCAGGCACACCATTGTCTTCAAGGAGATATCTTTGCTCTTCAGCATTGGAAAGAGATTTGCCCAATGTAATACGTCGTCTGATATGTTGACTGCTGCTCCCATTGGTGTTGATTGTAGAACCAAGTAATACAAAGTCTTTGACAACTTCAATCTTTTCTCAATTTATCTTGATACTTAGTATTGGTCCCGTTGTGAGAATTTTTGTTTTCTTTATGTTGAGGTGTAATTCATACTGTAGACTGTAGTCTTCAATCTTCATCAGTTAGTGCTTCAAGTCAGCCTCACTTTCAGCAAGCAAAATTGTGTTGCCAGCATATTGCAGGTTGTTAATGAGTCTTCTGCCAATCCTAATGCCACATTCTTCTTCATACAGTCCAGCTTCTCAAATTATTTGCTCAGCGTATAGATTGAATAAGTATGGTGAAATGATACAACCCCGACACACTCCATTCCTGATTTTAAACCATGCGATGTTCCCTTGTTCTTTTCAAATGACAGCTTTCTGGTCTATGTCCAGGTTCCTCATGAGTACAATTAAGTGTTTTGGAATTCCCATTCTCCTCAATGTTATCTGTAATTTGTTATGATCCACACAATCAAATGCTTTTGCATAGTCAATAAAACATAAGTCAGCATCTTTCTGGTATTATTTGCTTTGAGCCAAGATCCATCTGACATCAGCAATGATATCCCTCATTCCACATCTTTTTCTGAATCCACCTTGCATTTCTGAAAATTCTCTGTCAATATACTGCTGCAGCTGTTTTTGAATTATCTTCAGTGAGATTTTACTTGCATCCAGTATTAATGATATTGTTCGATAATTTCCACATTCTGTGGGATCACCTTTCTTTGGAATGGGTACAAATATGGATCTTTTGCAGTCAGTCATCCAGGTAGTTGTCTTCCAAATCTCTTGGCATAACTGAGTGAGTGCCTCCAGTGCAACATCCATTTGTTGAAACATCTCAGTAGGCATTCTGTCTATTCCTGGAGCTTTGTTTTTCACCAATTCCTTCAGTGCAGCTTTAACTTCTTCCTTCAGAACCATTGGTTCTTGATCATATGCCACCTCCTGATATGGATGAGCATCGACAATTCTTTTAGGTACAGTGACTCTGTCTATTCCTTCTATCTTCTTTTGATGTTTCCTGCATCATTCAATATATTGCCCATGGAATCTTTCAGTATTGCAGCTCGAGGCTTAAATTTTTCT
>NW_006921988.1:2173108-2174991 GCF_000298275.1 Orycteropus afer afer
ATGAGCAGTTGATGGTCTGTTCCACAATCAGCTCCTGGCCTTGTTTTGGCTGAAGATATTGAGCTTCTCCATTGCCTCTTTCCACAGATGTAGTCAATCTCATTCCTGTGTACTCCATCTGGTGAAGTCCACATGTATAGACGGTATTTGTATTGTTGAAAAAAGGTATTTGCAATGAATAAATCATTGGTTCCACAAAATTCTATCATGAGATCCCCAGCATTATTTCTATCACCAAGGCCAAAATTTCCAACTACCAGTGATTCTTCTTTGTTTCCAACTTTTGCATTCTTATTATCAGTTTTTAATCAGCACACGTTGATTGCATATTCGGTCAATTTCAGACTATAGAAGTTCATAACAATCTTCAATTTCCTCATCTTTTGCTTTGGTGGTTGGGGCCTGAATTTGAATAATAGCAGTATTAACTGGTCTTCCTTGTAGGCATATGGATATTATCCTATCACTGACAGCATTGTACCTCAGGATAGATCTTGAAACATCCTTTGTGATGATGAATGCTATGCCATTCCTCTTCAATTTGTCATTCCTGGCACAGTAGATTATACGGTTGTCCAATTCAAAATGGCCCAAACCGGTCCATTTCTACTCAGTAATGCATAGGATACCAGTCTTTATGTGTTGTATTTCATTTATGACAACGTCCAGTTTTCCTAGATTCATACTTCATACTTTCCATGTTCCAAATATTAATTGATGTTTGCAGCTGTTACTTCTCATTTTGAGTCATGCCACATAAGCAAATGGAGGTCCCAAAAGCTCTTCTCTATCCACATAATTGAGGTCAGCTCTACTCTGAAGAGGCAGCTCTTTCCCAGTCTTATTTTGAGTGACTTCCAACCTGGGGGGCTCATCTTCTAGCACTGTAGTGGACAATGTTTCAGGGCTATTCATAATGTTTTCCAGTAATAGATCAGACAGTGTTTCACTGCTATTCATAAGGTTTTCATTGGCTAATTATTTGAGATGTAGAATGGCCTCTTCCTTCTTTTAACTCCATGTTAGTCTGGAAGCTCCACTGAAACCTTTCCACCATGGGTAACCCTCATGGCACTTGAAACACCAGTGGCATAGCTTCCAGCCTCATAGCATCACAGAAACCACCACAGTATGACAAACTGACAGACAAGTTTGTCTCCCTTAGTTGTTCCAAACCACTCTGCTCACTTCCTGGCCTCCCTACTACCTGTCCCGGCTGCCTGCCAGCTCCTGCTTCCTGGCTGGCTGCTTTCCTTACTTGTTCTGGCTCAAAACTCCAGTATCATTATTTCTATTTGCTTTACCTAGTTATTCAGGAATTAAGTTGATAGAGGGAAAAAAACATGTGCATTATAGGTACCACACCATCTTCCCAATCCATTTTGTCTATTTATTCTTTTATTTTTCCCCTGAATTCTTCTAGAGCTTTGCGTTTGTTTTCCTTGATTCCATCTCTGCTTTCCTTGATCTCCTTCTCAATTCACTGAGGTTACCTAAGTAAAATTCTTTTGAACTCATTTTCAGGTTGCTCTAATACCAGTGCTTCCTCAGGAGGGTTTCTGGCTCTGTATTTTGGTCACTTTTCTGAGTCAACCTATCTTACTTTTTTGTGTGACCTGAAGTTTTCTGTTATCTCTGAGACATTGCTTTATTGTTTTTAAACTTAATTGATGATTGTATGTTGATGTGCTTCACCCTGGTATTTTTTTCTTTGTTTTGTTTTGATATATCTGGGTGAGTGTGGTGGGTGTGCTACTCTGTGTGTGTGCAGTTCTCTGTTCACTGTTTGTGTGGACAAATTGAGGTTGTGATGGGCTGGTGTTGGTCCTTATCTGTCATTGATCAGGTGGTGCAGGAGTGGGTGGTGTCATTGCTCAGTGGGT
>NW_006921988.1:2175767-2177836 GCF_000298275.1 Orycteropus afer afer
ACCCAATCTCGGACTGCATGTTTCTGCCTGCCGAGGAGGTGGAGAGAACATGCCTCCACATGCAGGGGTGGGGTGCATGTGGTGCCCAATCTGCAAGAATCCTCCTTTACCCTGAGGTAGAGCAAGGGTGGCATGGGGGAAGGTGTCACCGGCTGCCAGGTGGGTGGGATTGAGGGGTGGCCACACTGCTGGTCACTGAGAAGGTGTGGGGAATAAGGGTGAGATTACACCTTTCTGGTTGCCAGCCAATGATGTGGGTGCTGGTGTAGTACTGAGTGAGTGTAGCCAATTATTTTGTTCCTTCCCCAACTGGAACACTACTTGCAAAAATTCTAAATGGCCCATGGTATTGGGCCAGTTCACCACTCTGTATATCCCCTTGTTTGCTGTTTCTGTTCAACTTTTTCTTCCAGTAGGTATTTGATCCACTTCTTTATCCTTTCTTTTGAAGTTCAGGTTCCAGGATTATCACCTGTATCTGTTTCATTTTGTTGCTCAAGTCTTTGTTGTAGAGGGTCTGGGTGGCAAGTATGCCTAGTCTGCCATCTTATTGGAAGTCTCCAGAAGTGGAATGTTAATACATACTGCAATATGGATGGAGCTTGAAGACAGTATGCTGAGTGAAATAAGCCAATCACTAAAGGATAAATTTGGTATGACCTCACTTACATAAAAACACAAGAATAGGCAAATGTATAGAGCCCAATGTTTCTTAGTGGTTACCAAGGGACAGAGGAGAGGAAGCAAGGTTATTGCTTATAGATGTCTGAGTTTCAGTTTATGATTATGGAAAAATAACATTGATTAAGTGTAGGATTGAGCAGTTGATTAATGTAATTGCTGTCAATAAGTTGTACACCTGTTAAATGTTGAATTGCAAAAGTTGTGTGATAGGTATATCTACAATAACAACAACAGAAAGAGTAGCTGTGGAGGCTGCTTATATACAACCAAACACCTCATGGGATTTGTTTCTTTGGTTTGGAGGTTTAGGGTTATGGTTACATAGGACATCCCAGTTAATTGGCCTAATAACACGTTTAGTGCTTTTATTCTACTTCTGACTTCCTGGCATAGTGCCTGGGGTCTTAAAAGCTTGCATGTGGCCACTCAAAGTACAACAGTTTCTATTTAAACTGGAGCAACAGAAGAAGAAGGAGAGTCAGGAACAGGAGGAGGAAATGGAATATGTGGCTAACTGCTTCCATGAGCAACTACCTCCTTTGCCAAGAGACCAGAAGAATTGGATGGAGCCTGGCTACCATTACTGAATTATTAATCAAAGATTCTAAAGAAAAATCCTGATCAAAGGGGGCAAATGTGAAACAAATTTCAAATTCTCATGGAATCCAGGTATTCTGGAGCTTTGCAGGCTGCAAATCTACTTCAAAAAACCTCTTTTAAAGTGTTTAAGGGCTAAGATAACACTTTGAAAACTAAGGTGCACCTGGTCCAAGCTATAGCATTTTCAGTAGCCTCATATGTATGTGAGAGCTGGACAGTGAATAAGGAAGACCACAGAAGAACAGATGTATTTGAATTGTGATATTGGCAAAGAATATAGAATGTACCATGGATGGCTAGAAGAATGAACAAATCTATCTTGGAGGAAGTACAGCCAGAATGCTCCTTAGAAGCAAGAATGGCCAGACTTCTTCTCTTGTGCTTTGGTCATATTGGCAGAAGGGACTAGTCCTTGGAGAAGGATATATGCTGGGTAAAGTGGGTCAGTGAAAAAGGGAAAGACCCTCAATGAGATGGATTAACACAGTAGCTGTGATGATGATGGGTTCAAGTATGGCAACAATTGTGAGGATAGTGCAAGACCAGGAAGTGTTTTGTTCTGTTGTACATAGGGTTGCTATGAGTTGGAGCTGATTCAATGACACCTAACAACAACAAGAACATGGAGCCTTGATGAACCTCTGAAACTATTTTTTTTATTCTTCTTTTTTTGTGATTTGGGTGAATATTTACAGAGCAAATTCACTTTCCATACAGCAGTTCACATATACATTCTCATGACATTGACCACAGTTTACCACAATGCAACAGCTCCCCTCCCACTT
>NW_006921988.1:2178537-2182694 GCF_000298275.1 Orycteropus afer afer
ATTCACATAAACTTATAAGACCATTGTCTGCCAACCTTATATATGTTCTTGGATACACTCCCCATTTCATAGACATACCTAATAATTCAGCCTGTCCACCCATCTATCCACCCATATACACATGTTAGCCTTCACTGACAACACATGTGAGCACGTTGACAACGCAGTGGCTAAGGACAACACAGGATCCCTCAGGATCGCTGCCAGACCACAGCTCCGTATGTCTTCTTTTTTGGTATTTTCACGCAAATTCTTCTGCTAATTGGGGTTTAGTATTGCCTCTACCATAATAAAAGGGGTATGACTAAATGAGCTATAAGTTCCCTGAGGCAATTTTAAATAGTGGCTCCAAAATTCTGACAGTTTTCTATTTAGAAAACTGGGTGGGCTGTGACAGCTTCAACAAATAGAGGATGGCAGAAGTGATGTTGGGTCCTCCAAGGTAATGCAACCTCTGACTCATTTGCTTCATCACTTGCACTGAAACCCTAAGCCACTATGTAATAAGTTTGGCTGTACTATGGCTGGAGCTCTGGTGGCACAGTGCCTAAGGCCCTTGACTACTAACCAGAAGGCTGGCAGTTCAAAACTGCCAGCCACGCCTCAGAAGAAAGGTTGGGCAATTTACTTCCATAGTGATACCACCTCGGAAACCCAAGGAGGGGTCACTATGAGTCAGGGCTGACTCGACGGCACATAACAACAACAACATACTATGGCTGCCTTTCTGTGAGGAAGCCCAAGCCCCATCCAGAGGGTAGGTGTAGGTGTTCTAGTCAAATCTCAGCTGAGAACCCTGCACCAATTGCCCACCATGTGGATGGCCATCTTGGACCCATCTAGCCTTAAGGTGATTGCAACTCCAGCTGACATCTGCCTGCAACAACAACTTAACAAACCCCATATGAGAATTATTCAACCAAGCCCTTCCCAGATTTCTCATCCAAATTCTCCTCCCTAGATTCCTGTGAGCCTAATAAAATGGCTGTTGTATGCCAAATAATAATAGAAACTGTCCCCTTTGGCTTTGACACTTCTACACTTCCTTCCTCTATTCTATCTATCCATCCAACTTCTCCACACATCTAGCATTTTTAAAGCTCTGGCTACATGAACTGGGATCTCAAAGATTACTCAGTCATTGTGTATGGCCTTTCAGAACTTATAGGAAGATGTCACGGATTAAATTGTTTCCCCAAAAATTTTGTGTCAACTTGGCTGGGCCATGATTCTCAGTGGTTTAGCTGTTATGTAGTGATACCCCATGATGTGATCTGATGTGATAAGTCAATCAGGTGTAAATTAATTAAGGGTGGGATGCAGCACCCTTAGTGCCATCACAGCCCTGATGTGCTGTAAGGGGAGCTTCCCTAGGATGTGTCCTACAACACCTTTTATCTTACAAGAGCTAAAAGGAGAAAGAAGAGACCAGAGAGAGGAGGGAACTACTACCACCAAGAAAGAGCCGGGAGCAGAGCGTGCCCTTTGGACTCAGGGTCCCTTAGCTGGGGTCCTCCTAGGACCAAGAGACCCACAGAAAGAAAGTCTTCCCTTAGACCCAGAGCTCTGAATTTGGACGTCTAACCTTCTAAACTGTGAGAGAATCAATTTCTATTTGTTAAAGGCATCCACTTGTGATATTTCTGTTATAGCAGCACTAGATAACCAAGACAGAAGGGAAGAAACAGCATGAGTGAAAACAGTTCGAACCACAGGTAACATAACAAAAGAGCTTCAAGAAGACATAGGCAGAAAGCTTTTGAAGCTATGCATTAGAAATGGGTTAATCTTACTGGTGAGTAATACAGATAAGATCCTGGCTCTCATGAGGGAGCATTCAAATAGAAGAGACAGTAGAATAGGAATAAACAACTAAATAAGAAAATACATGGGTAGTGAGGAAGATGAGTGGAGTGGCGAGACTGGAGCATGGGAAACCAATTATAAGGTTGAGATAAAGTCCAGTAAGAGGAGGACAGGTTGAGTGAGAATGGAGAAAAGCTAGCAGAAAAGTCAAGCAGTACTGGGCACTAGACTGTGTTTGGCAACTGACTGAAGTGGCCAGTCTGAGTTGACTGCCCCACCACATTTCTGGGCTCTTCTACTCTCTTGGCTGGAGGGCACTTTTTCCTCTAAAAGGTCACACCTCTGGACTCTCTTCACTAACCTCCATATTAAAACTTGCTTTTTGGAAAAATTCTGACAGAGTCATTTACATGATGGTATCAGTGATACCTTCAATATGGTATTCTTTCCTTGGGTAGCAGTAGTCTAACATGTTAAACTAAAGTAATGAAGACAAGAATGTCTGATATTGACAAGAGGGGATATCTTAGTTTCCTAGGGCTGCTGTAATAAAATACCATAAACTGGGTGGCTTATAAGAACAGAACTTTATTCTCTCATAGTTTTTGAGTCTGGGAATCTGAGATCAGGTTGTTGTCCATGTTGATTCCTTCTGAGATTTTTAGGAAGAATCTGTTCCATGCCTCTCTCCTAACTTCTGGTGGTGGTGTTGTTCTTATGTGCCATCGAGTCAGGCCCGAATCATAGCGACTCCTCCTTTGGTTGCCGAGGCAGTATCACTATGGAAGTAGAGTGCCCCATCTTCCTTCTGAGGAGTGGCTGGGGGGGTTTAACTGCCAGCCTTCTGGTTAGCAGTCAAATGCCTCAGGCACTACGCTACCAGAGCTTCTGGTAGCACCAGGCTTTCCTTGGCTTGCAGCTGCAGTGTCACTTGACATCCTTCATCTGTCTCTTGTCTTTGTATATCTCTCTTTTATAAGAATACCACTCAGATTGGATTAGGCCCACCCTACTTCAATATGAACTCATATTACTTTAAGTGATAACATCTTTAAGACTCTATTTCCAAACAAGGTCATGTTCATGTTTTTGAGAGACATGATTGGATCCATAACAAGAGGGTTGTACATGACTCAAAATAGCCTGAGTCAAAAAGGGTGAATAAAGCAGGGCTATTTGAGGGACTAACCAAGGTTCCTTCCTCTTCCTCCTTAGGATTTCCCTGATTCTTCTCCTGGGACACTTCATCATTCTTTTCTATCAAGTTGACTGAACTTTTCTGCTTCTCTGAGCATATGGGTTCAACATGGAAGCCCCAAATGGTGCTCTGATCCCCCAAGTCTGCATCACTTACACACCCATAACTAACTACTGACCAAGCTGAATCCCACTTCCAAGTTATTGGGCAAGAAATCATAGCTCAGTTTGGATCTGAGTCTCCTCTAGTACACTGAGCTGTGAACAGGCTTGTGGAGCTCTCTGGCTAATCAAGAAAAAGAGCCATTATCTTGGGGGACATCATGCTCAGTTGGCACAACATAGTACATAAAAATCTTGTTATACATCCTCCTTTGGTGAGTAGCTAAGGGGGTCTTAAAAGCTTTTGAGTGGCCATCTAAGATGCAACTATTGGTCTCCTCTCTCCTGAAGGAAAGAAGAATGAAGAAAATAAAAATCATTTGGAAACAATTAGTCCAAAGATATGATGGACAATGAAGACTTCAGTCTTCACTACCCTGAAACCAGAAGAACTAGATGGTGCCCAGCTACCAATGCCAACCACTCAGAAGGGGATCAAAATTGGAGAACCTGGTTAAAGTGGGAGAAAAAAAAGTGAAACAAAATTTAAAAACACAAAAATGACCAGAATGACTGGTCAGAGAGAGTCTGGTGGAACCCTTGAGACTATGGCCCCGGGTTATCCTTCAGGCCTAGAAATGGACTCACTTCTGTGGATTGGCTCTCAGACCAACATTAGAAAGACCTACATGCAGAACACCTACCCCATAGAGATGCGCCCACCTATCCTAGGGAGATGTACCCCTTGGATCAATCAACCATGAGACATCAGTTGTTGTTGTTGTTGTTATTTGCCATCGAGTTGCCCCCGACTCATAGCGACCCCTCCTTGGGTTTCGGAGGCAGTATCACTGCGGACAGAGGGGTAGCAATCACATAGAGGGAAAGCTGGACAGATAGGAATGCATAGATAAGAAGGGCACAGGGAATGGGTAGTCACAGGGAGAAGTTTTTTATGGTTGGGAATTGTAATCCACTGTGAAATCAAATGTGCATGAAGTGTTGAATGTAAAACAAATCTGCTTTGTAAATTGGCACCAAAGCACATAAAA
>NW_006921988.1:2183416-2184992 GCF_000298275.1 Orycteropus afer afer
ATCACTATGAGTCGGGTCCAACCAGACAGCAGTGTGTTTGGTTTTGGTTAACTTGGCCTCAGTAAACATTCTGCATAGTACTGGCATTTATTGCTAGGAATGTCTCCCCCTAGCTATGCTGTTCCAAAAGGAGATGAAAAAAAAAATCAGTGACAGTTGGAGGTTTGTTTTTATTCTTTAAGGGTCAGATGACTGTCTAATTCACTGCCATCGAGTTGATTCTGACTCCTAGTGACCCATGTAGGATTTCCAAGGCTATAAATCTTGATGGAAGCAAACTGCCTCTTCTTTATCCCACATAGCAGATTGTGAGTTTGAACCACTGATCTTTTTGGTTAGCTGCCAAGTGCCTTAACTACCATACCACCAGAGTTTCTTCAGATAACTGTGCTGTCTGGTAATTAGCCTCCAGAAAAGATCTTCTTTACCGTTTCCTGTGCTGGACTGATGGTCATTTAAGCCTAGACACGATGACACCTTCACTGCAATTATGCTTGCCCTGTTTTCTCAGAAGGTAAGATGGATACATCTCCTGTTGATTCAATTGCTACAATAAAGAAGATATTCTCTTCTTTATTGTGCTTGAGAAAATCCTGCCCACTCAAGCCTTAGAGAGGGGCAGAGCACAAACCTTTACTGAGTTCCTATTATGTATAGTCAAAGCATTCAGTATTATATCTCAACATAAAGAAAACATAAATCTTCACAACTGGCCCAATAAACATCATCATGATAAACAGAGAAAATATTGAAGTTGTCAAGGATTTCATTTTACTTGGGTTTATAATCAATGTTCATGGAAGCTGCAGTCAAGAAATCAAACAACATACTGCATTGGGAAAATCTGCTGCAAAAGACCTCTTTCAAGTGTTAAGAAGCAAAGATGTCACTTTGAGGACTACGGTGCACCTGATTGAAAACATAGTATTTTTAATTGCCTCATATGCAAGCAAAAACTGAACAGTGAATAAGGAAGATGAAAGAAGAACTGATGCCTTTGAATTATGGTGTTAGCAAAGAATATTAAATGTACCATGAACTTCCAGAAGAACAAACAAATCTGTCTTGGAAGAAGTACAGCCAGAATGCTCCTTAGAAGCGAGGATAGTGAGAGTTCATCTCATGTACGTTGGACATTTTACGAGGAGGGACAAGTTCCTGAAGAAGGACTTTATTCGTGGTAAAGGAGAAGGTTAACCCTTGTGATGCAGTGAATTACTTAATGTTACTTCTAGCCATGGTCTTTGAGGGAGCTCTGGTAGCATAGCACGTAAGGCATTTGACTGCTAACCAGAAGGCTGGTGGTTCAAACCCACCTGCCACCAGATGACTGGGTGGGACTATGCAAACTTGAGGTGTTTGTGGCCCACCAAGGGGATTGGATAGCTAGTTAATAATATAAATAGGGCACATGACACCCTTGTGTGGGTTATTGTTGTTGTTATGTGCCATTGAGTCGGCTCCAACTCATAGTGACCCTATGTACAACAGAAAGAAACACAGCCCAGTCCTGTGCCAGCCTCACAATCCTTGCTATACCTGAACCCATTGTTGCAACCACCGTGTCAATCCATCT
>NW_006921988.1:2186533-2201054 GCF_000298275.1 Orycteropus afer afer
TTTTAGCTTGTGACATGCTAAGGGTTCTTCTTCTCCTTTGGTTTTCTAACTGCAGGTCTTCGCACATTTCATTACAATAATTGACTTTGTCCTGTTGAGCTGCTCTTTGAAAACTTCTGTTAAGCTCTTTTATCTTGTCATCTCTTCCATTTGCTTTAGCTACTCTCCATTCAAGAGCAAGTTTCAGTGTGTCTTCTCACATCCATTTTGGTCTTTTTTTCCTTTCCTGTCTTTTTTGTTTTCTTCATGGATGCTGTTCTTGATGTCATCCCACAATTCCTCTGGTTTTCAGTCATTGGTGTTCAATGCACCAAATGTATTCTTTAGATGGTCTCTAAATTCAGGAGGGATATATTCAAGGTCATATGTTGGCTCTCGTGGACTTGTTTTTATTGTCTTCAACTTCAACTGCGACTTGCATATGAGCAGTTGGTGGTGTGCTCCACAGTCAGCTCCTGGCCTTGTTTTGGCTGAAGATATTGAGCTTCTCCATTGCTTATTTCCACAGATGTAGTCAATCTGGTTCCTGTGTACTCCATCTGATGAAGCCCATGTGTATAGCCACTGTTTATGTTGTTGAGAAAAGGCATTTGCAATGAATAAGTCTTTGGTCTTGCAAAATTCTATCATGTGATCTCCAGCATCATTTCTATCACCAAGGCCATATTTTCCAACTACCAGTGATTCTTCTTTGTTTCCAAATTTTGCATTCCCATTAACAGTGATAATCAACACATCTTGAATGCATGTTTGGTCAATTTCAGACTGCAGAAGTTGGTAAAAATCTTCCATTTCCTCTTCTTTGGCTTTGGTGGTTGTTGCATAAACTTAAATAATAGTAGTATTAATTGGTCTTCATCCTGTCGCTGACAGCATAGTACTTCAGGATAGATCTTGAAACATTCTTTGTGATGATGAATGCCACACCATTCCTCTTCAGTTTGTCATTCCTGGCATGGTAGATCATATGGTTGTCTGATTCAAAATGGCCCAAACCAGTCCATTTTAGCTCATTCAAAAAATCCAAACAAGATTCACTGCCACTGAGTCAATTCTGACTCATAGCTACCCCCATTGAGTTTCCAAGGCTGTAAATCTTTATGGAAATAGATTGCTTAGTCTTCCTTCTGTGGAGTGGTGGGTGGGTTTGAACCACCAACCCTGTGGTTAGCAGTCAAATGCCTTAGGCACTATGCCACCAGAGCTCTAAAATAATAATAATAATAATAATAATACAGCTCATTGCCATTGAGTTGTTTCTGACTCATTGTGATCTCCATTGGATTTCTGAGGCTGTAAATCTTTACAGAAGTAGATCAACCCATTTTCCTTCCATGAAACAGCTGGTGGGTTTGAATTGTTGACCATCCAGTTAGCAGTCAAGTGCCTTATCCACTATGTCACCAGAGCTCCTTTTAACTCACTGGTGCCTAGGATATCAATCTTTAAGCATTCCCTTTCATTTTTGACAACTTCCAATTTTCCTAGATTTGTATTTTGTACATTTCATGTTCAGATTATCAATGGATGTTTACAGCTCGCTCTTCTCATTTTGAGTTGTGCCACATCAGTAAATGGAGGTTCCAAAAGCTTTACTTCATCCACATCATTAAGGTCGGCTCTACTCTACTCCACTCCTCCTCTACAGAGGATGCTCTGTCATTTCGTATTTTGAGTGCCTTGCAAACTGAGGGACTCATCTTCCAGCACTATATAAGACAATGTTTCAGGGCTATTCATAAAGTTTTCCAGTAATAGACAGTGTTTTACTGCTATTTGTAAGGTTTTCACTGGCCAAGTCTTTGAGAAGTGAATGGCCCCTTCCTACTTTCAAGTCTATCTTAGTCTGGAAGCTCCACTGAAACCTGTCCACCATGGGTGACCCTGCTGGTATTTGAAATACCAGTGGCATAGCCTTCAGACTCACAGCAACATGCAAGCCACCACAATACGACAAACAGATAGACGGGTGGATGGGACCATACAAATTAGGTGTATGGAACCCTAATGTGGCATTTGGTCAGTATTGCTATCTGACCAGGCTTAAATGAGCCACCCCAGAGGCAGAAAGGTGGTGGTGGGAATCTCACTACTGTTAAGAACAAAGAGCCAAGAGTGGAGCACATCCTTTGGATTTGAGAACCCTGCACTGAACCTCCTTGACCCAGGAGACAGAAAGAGAGCTTTAACACTTTGCTGAGATGGTGAGAAGCAGTAACAGAGAAAAAGCAGGAGCAGAACCAAAGAGACCAGTATGAGACAGAGCAGTGGTCTTCCCGGTCCACAGACTGAGAAAGCTGAGTGCCTTTGGACAGGAGGCATACTAGTGGAGTGGGGTGGCTCTAGGCAATTGTAGGCAGAGGTAGAAGAGCTTTGCAACTCTTGTCTGAACAGAGCAGAGGCTGAGGCCAGAGAGAAGCATGTCTATGGCATGTCTGAGAAGAAGCAGTTCTGACTGAGGAACTGTACCCTGAGTTGTTTCTGATTCTGAATTGTAACCCATCACTTCTCTAATAAAATCCATAATCATGAGCATTATCTGTGAGTTCTGTGTGGCCATTGCAATGAATTATCGAATGCAGTGGAGAAGTAGAGAGAGCCATGGGGGAGATGGTTGGTGTCAGAATTGGCAAGAAGGTTGGAGGCTGGTGGCGTGTCTGCCTTCCACTTCATAAGATTCAGCCTTGGACTGTTGACCTTGATCTTTCTTCCCCAAGTAAAGTTAGAAGAGATCAGATGCCACCAGCACATCCTTTTTGCAACCCTCAACAAGATGGATTGACATAGTAGTTGTAACAATGGGCTCAAATATAGCAATGATTGTGAAGATGGCACAAGACCAAGCAGTGTTTAATTCTGTTGTTCGTAGGATCGGTATGAGTTGGAACTGACTCGATGACATCTAACAACAGGAACAATTGTGTGTTAGGCACTGTGCCAAGAACACTCCTCCCAGCCTCCTCAATTGACCTCATAGCTATCATGTGATGCTCAGCAAAGAAAAGTCACATGTGATTGGTGGGTTTGTAACCACACAGCTTCTGATGTAGATACAGTGAAATCTGTGAGAGCTGGAACTGGTTGTGACTGCCTTGTTTTTCTGGATCTCACAACTTTTCCATCTTTGACAGGGTGCAGTCTCCACTTTTCTGTCACTCCCTATTTAAAGGAAAGTATTTGCATTTTCTTTCTCTGACAGGTTTCTGCCTTACGCAGTTTCCAACTTTTGCAGGTTTTACTGCATTACCTTCTTGTCCTGGTACACAGGAGTCATCATGGTTCTCCTTGTTTTTTGGAGCATGAGGTGAATGCACAGGGTTGTTAGATACCTTTGGGAAGTAAAACAGCATTTTTTTTTTTTTTTTTTAGGGAATAATCCTAATCCTTAGTCTCTAAATACTAGAATACTGTGGTACTTTTAAGCAGGGATGGTGTGTATATATGTGGGATTTACTTCAGGGGACATTCTTTTTTTACTTTTATTGTGGTGAAAACATACACAAGACATTCACCAACTTAATAACTTGGGGAGGTATTCTTTTGTGGAGGATGAGGGTCCACAAGAAGAGAAATTTAGGTGAAATATATAAACCTCCTTTATTTGAACTTAAGTTTTCTTGTAATGAAACTTTACAATTTTGGAATCTAGCCTCTTGGAATGGAGGAATTCCTTTAATTGGCTTCAAAGAACAAATTGCATAACTGTGTGCACATTCTCAGATTGACTAAACATTGTTTAGTTACTGTAATGGAATTCCTGGTCACTTTAGAATCCTTTAAGATTAATCCTGGCAGGAGAAAGGTGAGCAGAAAGTATTGATATGAGTATTTAACTAAAAAGCTGTAAATGGCTGAAAATTTTGTGGCCATAATAATGTTGTTAGCTGCTATCTGCCCTGAAGTTGGTTATATTTCTTTATGTAAGACCACACAACTCCTGTCAGGTAGCTCTCCCCTACAGCTACTCTTTCAGTGTTCTGGTAACTATTTTCCTCTTCCTTTGCTCTTTCAGGCCTAGACATGGACATGGCATCCCCTGATGTGAGTACCCAGTTCTCCACTATTCCTTACAGGCCTGGCCACACCTTTGTTAACATAGTACCTTAATAGTCCCCAGGTAACTCTTCAGTGTGACACAGGTTTCCTGCTGGGATTCTGACTCTTTTGGTTATATATTGCATGAGAAACTACCCCAAACTTAATGGCTTAAAACAAGCACAGCCATTTATTTGTTCATAATTTTGCAATTTGGGCTAGGCTTGGTGAGGACAGCTCATCTTTGTCCCATGTAGTATTGGGTTGGAGGATCCACTTCTAAGGTGGCTCACTCACATGGCTGGCAGGTTGCTGCTGGCTCTTGTCTAGGGGCTCAGCTGGGGCTATTGGCTGGGGGCTTTGATTCTCCTCCAAGCAGTCTGTTAGGGTTTCCTCCTAGGATGGAGCCTGGGTTCTAGGAGGCAGGAAGCAGAAGCTGGCAGTCCACTTAAAGGATAAGCCTGGAACTGGCAGAGCATTACTACTTCTGTATTCAGTTGGCTATAGAAGTCATGGGCCAAATCCGGATTCAAAGGAATTAAAGAAGTGCAAAGAATTTGGGCAATCTACTTCTGTAGAGATACTGCCTCAGAAACCCAAGGAGGGGTCGCTATGAGTTGGAAACAACTTGACAGCAGGAGTTTTGTTTTGTTTTGTTTTTTTAAATGCACCACACTGATTGAGACAGAAGGTTATTGCCATAATCCAGGTGAGAGATGTTGATAGCTTGAACCTAGGTGACAACAGTGGACATGGTGAGTAGTGGTTACATTCTGGTTTTATGTTGGATAGAACCAACAACAGGGTTTGCTGATTGGATATAAGGCATGAGAGAAAGAGAGGAGTTATGTTAATGTGGGTCCTTTGAGAAGCAAAGGACTAGATGGAATTAAACATGCAGGCATTTTATTTTTATTATTTCTTGTGTGACAGGAAATAAGGAAGGAGCCAGGTAAGATGGAGAGGGCCATCAGACTGCAGTGCAAGTCTGATCCTAGATGAAGGGGAGAGGGGGAGAAAGTTGGGTGAAAAGTCTAAGATCACCGTATAGTCTGAAGAAAGTTTGGCAAATCCGTTGGAAAGTTCATGAGCTAAAGTTGGCCAGTAAAGGAGTCTTATGTCTCCCAGGAATGTTTCTGCCTTAGTATCCCTACCAAAATTAATCATCGGTGAAGAGCAGTCCATGGAAGATATAACCTCAATGCAGATGTAGTTGATTGGTTTCAATCTGAGACCCTTGATCAATTATGTTCCCTCTGTAGAGCTCTGTGAGGCTATTCTCATGACTACCACAGGAGTCACAGAAAACTTCAAGGTATTTGATCTGATCAGCTAGAAGGATGAGAATCCCCTAATTGATATGGGGAAGCCTGCAGGACGAACTGGTTTGAAGAGAAATATCAGAAGTGTGATTCTGGACATGTTTTTGAGATATTCATTGGATATCTTAGTGGAAATATCAAATAGGCAACTGGATACGTGGGCCTAGATGTCAAGGAAGAAGCCCTTATTGTAAATACTTAATTAGGGACAGTAAGACTCTGAGTGTTAAAAAGAAGTTTTCTTCTCAATGAATTTGTCTTTACTATATATATATTTACTATAAGCACTCAGATGATCAAAAAACACAAATACATATCAAATTTTGATAAATATAAATTATCAAGCATCAATATTGTTAGAAACACGTCCCTTAATAAGACCTCTGTGGATGAATATTACTTATTGCTATAAGGAGACAGAGTTCAGCATCAACTTTATTCCCATTTTTCATATTTCTAGATTTAAGAGCTAAGAAACTTTGTCTGCATACATCTGCAGATCAGAATGGAAAGAATTTTATTATCATAACATCATTTGGTTCTTTAAACTTTGTATGCATCATATGCTTAAAATTCTGTAGTGAATGATTATAAAAAGAATTATTTTTAATGATCAGCTGACAAGTCCGGCAGGTCTTCCTGAAATTTCGGTGAAAGCAAAGAACTGGATAACATCTGACTTGCAAAAAGATTTATTACTCAGTGATTAGACTTACACACAATGTCAACATCAGCCCCAAATTTGAAATTGTCCTTGTGTTTAGTGCCTTAGAAATTGTCGCTGCCTATGGCAGTGTACCAGTAAGATTCTAGAAGGGTGAGAGATGACCTTTTTTTTTTTTTTCCAACAGAGGGGAAGAGGGCAATAGTGAAAAGACAGGAAGGAGAGGTGGATCTGCATTTTCGTCACAGGCATGTCCTCAGACCGATTTTAGAAAAGAAGTTCTGGAAATTGAATTCCTTGAAACCATCATGCATACAGGATAGCAAGTCAAGTCACATTTTGATTTGGACAGCATGCCATAGAGTGATTGTTAAAGCCTAGGACCAGATGGTGGAGTTTATTTAGGAGGAGATTGGAGTAATCCTCTAAAGTATATGGTCATATCTACATGCAGGCAGCTTTGGGTTGCTGATCCAAGGAACTCTGAGCCAGCTCAGGGTGAGTTCTGTCCCTCAGCTTGGAGGAAAGCAGTTATGCTTTCCTGATGTTTCAGCCTGTGTTGAAGAATTAAAGCCAAGGCTTAAGTAAAGGCCAGTGTAAGGGGAGGAAGACTGGAGGAAACAAACTGATATTGGTGCTAAGTGGATGACCTGATGGGAGAGATGGTGGGCTTTCAAGAACCTGAGCAATGAGTTTGGCCACTTTTAGCCAGTTAAAAATCCAGCAGGATGTTTGCACTTAGAAGAACACTTCCCAATCTCTTGGATGCCATAAAGTTTCCCCACAGGGTAGATGGTGGGACAGCATGCTACAGGGTGATCTCCCTGGCCCATTCCTTCTTTCTTGGAGTTGTGGAAAGATAGTTATACTCTCAAGTCAGAAGGCCAAGGTTAGACCTGCATTTGTCCCCAATTGCTGTGTGGCCTTTGGAGAATTCCATTCTGAGCCTTATTTTCTTTATTTCTAAAATGGGAACAAAAATATTTACTTCTGCTTCCTTTTAGTGTTGGAAAAATCAAAGGCAGATATCTATGAACATGCATTATAAATCATATTGCACCATATAACTAAACCTACCCACTGCCATCGAATTGGTTCTGACTCATAGTGACTCATATAAGACAGAGTAGAACATCCCCCATAGGGTGTCCAAAGCTGCAAATCTCTACAGAAGCAGACTGCCTCATCTTTCTCCCATGGACTGCCTGGTGGGTTTGATCCACTGAACTTTTAATTAGTGGCCAAATACTTTAGCCACTGCCCCACCAGAGCTCCCTATATAACTAAAGGCATGGGCAATTCAATTCAGTATCCATGAGTATACTCACATGATAGGCATGGTGGGCTGAGGGGAATTAGACAAAGAGGGCTGCATGAGGGCAGAAGTAGCCTAGTGTGAGACCCAGGCATTGATAAAATTCCTAAGAGTGAGTAAAATATATCATAGAGAAGGAGGGCAAGGGCATTCCAGGCTGAGGCACCAGGAAGGAGGTAATAGGGAGGCATGGAAATGGCCTGAATGTGGGGGACTGTGGATATTTAGGTTAGATACTTTTTTAAAAAAGAAATTTGAAATATTACAATGAGCAATCAAACACATCTTTATCAATTTCTTCAATTATTTTCAGAAGATAAATTTCTAAAACTGACATCAATGGATCACAAAATCCTTTTTAAGGCTTTCAATTCCTAATACTAATACCCTTTGAAAAGATTGTGCCACCATCTCCTCTATGAGGGTGTCTGCTTTACCACATCCTTAGGCTAAATCTACAAAGACTTGTTATGCCAGCATAGCCAGGTGAAAATGTCTTAGGATAATGCTTGATCCATGATCTATGGTTTGATCTAAGCTCCTTTTTCAATCTTGTTTCCATCTCAGAAGCAGTCTTGTGTAATGGCTAGGGAGATAGATCTAGAGGAGACTGCTTAGTATATATCCTTGAACTACGATTTCATAGAAGGGCCGACCATTCTCAAAAAAGTTACTGAGCTTCTCAATACCTCAGTTTCCTTACATCTTGGAGGAATGGTTCTATTAATTTTTTTCTTTTGCTTTTTTTTTTTCTAATTTTTCACTGATTATATGTTACACATTGTGGTGTAGTAAATTACCTGTTATGGCTTTTCTAGCCGTAAGTCTTTGTAAACTCCGTGGTGGAATTTGCCATGAGCAACTGAGTAGCTCCTGATCGTTAAAGTTATCCACCTAGGGTATTTCTGTTGCGTGTAGCACCAAGTAATTTTATGGGAAGTTTGCCTTCTCTCAGGTGTATAGAATTCTGATGTTGGGATTGGTTAGTTTGGCCACTCCGCCAGGCTCAAAAAGGAGCCCTTCTGGAGGCAGAAGGAATCTCTCTGACTGCTGGCTGTGAGAGACAGGCTGCTGAGAGAAACCTGCTCCTGAGAGACATGTACTGCTGAGAAAGAGATGCTGAGAGACTCACATTGCTGAGAGAGAGACACTGAGAGACATGCACTGCTGGGAGAGAGACTGAGAGAGACTACTGGCTGGGAGACAGCGGGCTGAGAGAGACTGAGCATTGTTCCTGAACTTGAATTTTAGTCTGGTGCTTCCCTAATAAACCCCATAATCTGTGAGTTCTGTGTAGCCACTGCAGTGAAATATTGAAACCAGCAGAGAGGTGATGGGTGCTGCTGGAGGAATGGTTGGTGTCAAGGTTGGTGAAAGGGCTGGAGGGAGGCCGCATGTCTGGCCTTGCAGGAATAGGTCTTGGGCTACAGATGGTGATTCTGTCTTCCTCTTGTGGAGTTAGAGGAGGTCAGAAGTTGCAGCCTCCCTGCCCCTTTGGCACACATGTTATTAAAAATTCTTATAGACTGTGAGTGGTTTGATATATCTGTGTCTTTGGGAGGTGAATGGCTGCCATTGGGATGATGACTTTGAAAGGGCAAGAATGACTTGGAAGGAGGTGACCAAGGATGGAAAGGGCTGAGATGATGGTGGTGGTGATAGAACAGAAAGGGAGTACTTTATAAGAGAAAGAGGAGAAAGCTAGCAAAGGGAGACTTGATGGGGCCCAGAGAGGGCTTGATGAGGTGTGAGTATCCTGGAGGGTTCAAGGTTTCCTTTCCAGCAGGCCTGATGCTTCCTTCTGTTCATTTTCCTTCCCAAGTCTGGGAGATTCACAGTCCTCTCTCACAAAGACTCTGCCTGTGGGAAAAATATTGGGCTGTGTTCAGCATGCCTGGGAGAACTGACTTTTATTGCTACCTCACTGCACCACTGGTTTTATCCCAGCTTCTAAAATGTACTTTTAACGGCAAATGCCATTTTGATGAGATTATCTCTTTCTTGTCCTCCCCCGTCTCTCTCCACTTATTCTTTACTCCTTTATTACTATGTCTCTGAGTTTGTACCATGGGGAAACATGACAGAAATAGTGGAGAACATACAAAAGAGACAACACGAACCCAGCTCTTCAAGGAATACCGAAAGGCACCTCCAAGTACCTCACTGCTTTTTCCAAAGGACTTCAGAAATTATAGACACCACAGGGGAGGGAGAGATGGAAACCATTAGTTGTTGAATACTGACTGCTACATGTCAGATAGCAGTCTAGACACTGTACATAAATTTTCTTGTTTAATCCTTTGTGGTTAAGTGTTATTTTCTCATCTTATAGATGAAGAAATGAAGAGAGAGTTCCAATAACTAGTGCAAGGCCATACAACTACTCATTTGAAGATGAGTCTGATTGAAATTTGACCTCACTTTGGCCCTCACTATCTTTTGTTTTGTTTTGTTTTTTATCTCCAAAGTCATTGGCCGAGGAACTATGGAAACCTTCTCCTGCTTTTCTGAAAGACTCACTTATAATTATTCTCAAAGGGAGGTGAAGGTTGTGGAAGTGAAGTCATGAGTAGAGTTCTTCCATGAGTTGTGGTAAGTTGTTATTGTTGAAAGGAGTCATGCAGATTCACTCAGGCTGAGGAGGGAGGCAATTTCATTGGACTGGTGGAAGTTCAAGAAGTGCTGAGCAGGGTAAACTTTCTTGGGTGATTTCTTCTGTCAAACCTCTTAAGTCCATGTTGATAACTTGGCTAGATTACCTGTGGCATGAAGAAAACCAGACCTGGCTCAGCAGAGAGCCTAGTGCCCCAGGTTTCTGTGGAAAACTTTGGGACCCATATTGCTGCTGAAGCAACAGCTTCTGACTTGGAGTTTGGTGGTTTTGAGAAATGAGGTGAATGAGCTGACTGCAAGGCATCATGGCTGAGAGGAAGTTAGCAGTCAGTTTGTGGGCGTGCTTGGTTTTATCCATGGTAAAGCTTCTTTCAGATTTCTGTTGATTAGCCCTCCTGAGAACAGTGGAAGCTTGGCTACTCTGCTGCAGCCTGAGATGTCTCTCAGGACAGCCTGGGAGGCCCTGGTTGCTAGGAGTCCTGAGATACTGGCTGTCTTGAGAACTGCAGGGAACCTCAGTCTGCTCCACATTCAGGACACTGGGTGTTCAAAGAGTCCTTGTCTGGCCATCTGATATCTTGGAAAATTGTTTTTCTTGTTGAGAGAGAGGAGGACATTCCCCTGGCTTTCATCTCCCTGGGGCTTCACAGAGACTTTTTAGGCTGCATATCTCTTGGGTTCCTCCCTGAGGGGAGCTCCAGGAAGCTCTCCTGGCAGTCTGGGGAGGAGGCTTCCCTCTGGGAGTCCATAACATCACATCTACACCTTTATTCCTGAATTTATTTCATTACATTGAAATGATCTACCTATGAAGTTAAGGAAAGCTAATTAGAGGAAGATAGGGGAGAAACCATTCCCAGAACCTCACATAGTGCCTGGTGCACAGACACTTGTTTGTTGAATTGAGAGGACAGCCCTCAGGGACTCAGATTCTTTCCATCTTCCTGATCTGCAGTTCCCTAGTAGTTGAAAGATGGCAAAAAAGTTTCCAAATCTCATGTCCACATTTTAGGTAGTCAAAAGGAGGAAAACGGAAAGAGGAAAGGATCGGCTTTTATCAGGAAAGCACAGCTTTCCCAGAAATCCCTGCCCAATTTGTGTTATATGGCTATCTCTAAACAGCAAGGGAGTCTGGGAAGGTGCTTTTTTCACGTGGGCTTGTTGCCCTTTGTAGTAGTTAAGGTTGTGTGTCAACTTGGCTGGGCTGTGATTTTGAGTGGCTTGGTAGCTGGATGTAGTTATTCACCATGATGAGATTGGAATCACCTCCACAGTGAAATCTGTGAGCAGCTAATCTGTTGAAGGATAGCTGCCTTTGGGATGTGACCTGCTTCCATTATATATAGAAAGTTTCCTGCATAGGGTTCAGTCTTCATCTCCAGTTCTTGGACTTGAACCAGTGGTCTGTTGCATTGCTTCTGATCTTAAGATTGTTCCTACACTTGAACTGACAGCCTGCCATGATGCCTAATGATCTTGGGATTGTGCCATTTTACCTGTTGACTTTGGGTCCATCAGCCTCAGCAGTCAGGAGCTGTGTGAGTTAGGAGAAGCCTCTAGCTCCAGTGGGCCTGAAACAAGAGGCAGAGGGGCCTTCACCCAGCCATTAGAGCCAGCACTCTGAATTCAGACTTCTAGCCTCCTATACTGTAAAAGAATAAATTCATGTTTGTTAAAGCCATCCATTTGTGGTATTTATGTTATAATAGCTCTGGAGAACTAAGACACCCCTTTAAACAAAACCAGGGTTCTTTTAGCCAGTATGTTGTTGTTATGTGCTGTCGAGTCAGACCCAACTCATAGCAACCCCTCCTTGGGTTTCCGAGGCAGTATCACTACAGAAGTAGATTGCCCAATCTTCCTTCGGAAGAGCAGCTGGTTGGTATGAACTGCCAGCCTTCTGGTTAGCTGTCAAGTGCCTTAGGCACTATGCTACCTTCAAAGTCTTTAGTGCTCCTCCCCTCAAGAGGTGGCAATCATGATCATCTCCTTGAATTTGGGTAGACTTTTGGTTACTTTGACTAATAGAGTATGATGGAAGTAACTTCCAAGTCTAGGCCATAGAAAACCATACATCTTCTGCCTGGTTTTTCTTGGGACATTCTGGAAGAACTAGCCACCATGCTGGAAGTCTGGCCATCCTGAGAACACCCTAATGGATAGGCCACATGGGGTGTTCAAATAGACAGCCCCAGCTGAGCTGCTGACTGACATCCAGCATTAACTCCAGGTCTGTGAGTGTGCCATCTTGGATGTCCTACCCAGTTGAGCCTTCCATTGACTGCAGTGCCAGCCATCATCTGACTGCAACCACATGAGAGGAACCAAGCAAGGATTGCTCAGACAAGCCCTTCCTGAATTCATGAACTACAAAATTCTCAGCAAAATCAAATGGTTGTTATAGCAGAGCTGACAAAGGGCAAGGTTGTAGTCACTTCTTGGCCACAGCCAGCTACCCAGAGGAAGTGAGTAGTTGGACCTGTGGGCTCAGGACCATGACTGCAGGGGATATCAAACTCAATTGGCATCACATACTACACAAAAACATTGTTCCAGATCCTACTTTGGTGAGTAGTGACTGGGATCTTATAAGCTTGCAAGCAGCCATCTAGATGTAATGATGGGTCTTTCCTCATCTAATGCAGAGAAGAATGAAGAAAACTAAAGATGCATGGAAACAATTAGTCCAAGGGACTGGTACACCATGCGATCCTCAGCCTATATGACTATGAGACCAGAAGAATTAGATGGTGCCCAGCTACCACTGTCAACCACTTGGAAGGGGATCAATGTAGGAGATCCTGGATAGAGAGGGAGAAGAATGTGGAACAAAACTTAAAATCATTTGGAGAAAAAAAAAGACAAAAGTGGGGACCAGGTTTGCTGGTCAGATAGAGCCTGGTGGAACCACTGAGACTACGGCCCCTAGCTGCCCTTCAGGTCTGGAATAGAACCCACTCCAGTGGCTTCCAGCCAACAAATGACAGGCATATGAGTTGAACATTTGCATTAGGTAGATATACTCCTTGGAGAGATCAATCATGGGAGAATAGAAGGGCTTTTATGCACAGGGAGACAGCTTGGTGGGCAGGAGTGCATGGGAGGGAAAGGCACAGGGAAGAGGTAACTATGGGGAGGAAGTGGGAGGTGAGCTGTTGCATTGTGGGAAATTGCAGTCAATATCATGAGACAAAGTATATGTGAGGTGCTGTATGGAAAGTGAATTTGCTCTGTAAACTTTCACACAAAATACAAAATGAACACACACACACAAATCAAATGCTTCTTTTTAATCTACTAATTCTGGTAAGACTTAGAAAATTGGTAAGACAGTAGAAAATTGGAAAGGTCAACAACAAGGAAAGAATGAACATTGGCCAATTAACCCTGTCTGCTGCAGGGAGCTCTGATGGATACTGAGTTGAATTAGTTATACACGAAACTCCGTGGGAGAAAGATGAGACAGTCTGCTTCCATAAAGAATTACAGCCTTGGAAACTTGATGGAGCAGTTCTATTCTATCTTACAGGGTCACTATGAGTCAGAATCCACTCGATAGCAGTGGGTATGGTTTTTTGGCTGCAGAGTATAAAAGAGAAGGGTGAGAGAGAATTTCAGTCTGAATTCTCATCAAATGTCTTGCAATTTCAGGTCTCCACTAGTGGTGAGGTCCTTCCTTCATGCTGAGACACTTGGTTAAAATAAACCTACATTTGTGTGTCCAAAATGGTAGCATTATCTGAATGTTCAAATAACTATTTTCATGGGAGAAATTGTGCCAGGGATCATGATTATTAACTTTTGTGCTGAGGGCATTGATATCTGGCTGCCTCACCTGAATTGGGGTGAGTTGTCACTGAAAAGCACAAGACAAGTTGTTATTAGCTTCTGTTTCACCAAGAAGCAGTACCTCCTTCACCCATTTTTGAGGCAAAGACCCCAGGGTTAGAGTTTTTCTGGAAGACTCTGACTTCTGTATGGTAATTTTCAGTCTCTCACTTTATCCTAGGGACCTTAGAGCCAGAAACGTGCCCTGGTGGTACAGTGGTTAAGTGCTCGGCTGCTAACCAAAAGGTTGACAATCCGAACCCACCAGCCACTCAACGGGAGAAAGAGGTGGCAATCTGCTTCTGTAAAGATTTATAGCCTTGGACACCTTCTGGGGAAAGTTCTACTCTGTCCTATAGGGTTGCAATGAGTTGGAATCAACTTGACAGCAATGGGTTTTTGGTTTGGGTCTGGAGTAAGACTCTGCCCTTCCAACAATGGGTGAAATATGGGCCTGCCTTGTGATCCACTCTCCTGAAGGTGCTGAAGTTCATTCTGTGCTGAAAGCCCATCTTTGGTGTCTGTGCTGCCTCTGAGGTCTAAATCCTACTGTCTTTCTGTCCATCATAGCTCAGTTCCTTTGTGCACTTTGCCAGGGCTTAGGACTCATTTCATTTTTTATCCTTTCTCCATACAGGCTTAAGCTAAATCTTTGCTTTGTTGTTGTTGTTATGTGCCTTCGAGTCAGACCCGACTCATAGCGACCCCTCCTTGGGTTTCCAAGGCAGTATCACTACAGAAGTA
>NW_006921988.1:2201545-2217879 GCF_000298275.1 Orycteropus afer afer
AAGTCCCAAGGTTGGCAGAGCCTAGCAGGCTGCCAAGCAATGACATGGCTACATGCAGGGTCCAAGCGTGCCATAAGCTAGAGACCATTCCCAAGGCTTCTTATATACAGGAAGCAGACCACATCCCAAAGGCAGCTATTCAGCTGCTTGTGGAGATCCCTCCATGGAGTTGATTGCCAGTCTCATCATGGGGAATAACGACCATCAGCTGTCCAGTCACTCAACCAGGCCAAGCCAAGTTGACACACAAACATAACTACCACAGGTGGCAATTCAAATCCACCAACGACTCCACAGAAGGAAGACTGGGCAATCTACTTCCATAAAGATTTACTGCCTCGGAAACCCAAAGGGGGTTGCTGTGAACTGGAATAGACTCAATGGTAGTGACTGTTTTGGTTTCTTCATATTTGCTTTTATGCTTTGATCAGTCTCCCCAAAAACAATTTCCAAGCAACTTCCTTACCTGAAGATCCTCCTAAAATTCCATCTGTTTCATCAAGCCCTTTGCTCAGCTGCACTGCTTCTCTTGTTTTTGTTTGCATTGTTTTCAAACTGTAGAATGTAGATCCAAAGGGATGCTACTCGTGACAAGAAGCAGAGTGGTTAGGGAAAAGGCTTTGGAGTTAAAGAAGCCGGGATTCAAATTCTGGCTCTGTTATATATTACCTGTATGACATTGAACACATTGTTTAATTTTTCTAAACCTCAGTTTCCTCATCTGCAAAATGAGTGTGGCAGACTATATTTTTCAAAGATGGTCACAGCAATTCCTCCCATTTCACATTCTCTTCTAGAACCTTGCCACTTCCCCTCAAGAGGTAGGGGTCTGGACTCTTCCTCTGGTATCTCAACAGGTTTGTTTCTTGTTTAGAAACCAATAGAATGCAGCAAAAATGATGCAGCATGACTTCTTCGTCCAAGGCAGAAAAGGTGATGCAGCTTCCACTTTGTTCACTGGAACACTCACACTGGAGCCCTGAACTGCCATGCAAGCTGTCTGGACGTCTAGGGCCCACCATGTTGTGAGGAAGCCTAAATGAGCTTGTATGAGAAACCATAGGGAGAAGCCTGATACTACAAGAGGAGAGAGAGACGCTCAGGCAGCCCCCAGCCCCCGGATGCTCCAGCTCCCTGCAGTCCTAGTCTAGCCACTGCCTGACTGCAGCTGCATCAAAGACCCTGAGCCAGACAGCTCAAGCAAGTCCCTCCCAAATTCCTGACCGACAGAAAGTGTGAGATATAGTAAAATGGTCGTTGTTTCAAGCCATAATCGTAACCCGAATAATGGAGTTAACAATGCATCCTTCCCAGGGTGATTAGAAGGATTAAATAAGATAGTGTACAGAATGCTGTGAGGACTAAATGTTCTTATTAAGTGCCAAGCAATATGCTACTGTTAATTTCATGAGTCTTCTGTATTAGCCTTTATTTGATGGAAACACAGATGATTACAGCTGGAAAGAGACTTTAAAGACCTTCCAGGCTAATCCCTTTATTTTTGGGTGAGAAAACAAAGGCACAGAGAGGGGAAATTGTTTGCATCACACAGAAATGTGATGGCACGGTATGCATTTGAAGTGAGGCTCCTCTATGTTGAATAACAAAATCTTGTAACTGTCTCCTTGCATGTTTTAATCATAGAAGTGCCTCAGTTATTGGAAAAGCAAAGCAGAATCTGAAGTAAATACACAAGGATTTAGAATTTTAACTTATCTTTTTAGTCCTAAAAGACAGGTGAGATAATATTTTAAATTAGTCCTCACAAAAGGAGAGTTGTTTGAGGGAAGGGGGCATTGTGCAAGGGAGACATCTCACTAGAGACCAATTCTAGTTATTGCTTTTTGATTGAATACCTGAATGAGGGCTTGGTCCCTGTGTGGTAGCTTCTAGCACACAGTGGCAGGCCAGGGTGTCAGCTGCTTTGAAAGCAAGCAAATGCAGAAGGGTTTTGGGTGAGGGAGATGATGATGTCTGTAGCTATGCTTTTAAAAACTCTTGATTTTAGATCTTGTTGACAGACTAGACATTGGGCTCTAGTTCCTATTGTACATTGGAAACAAGATGTTTCTAGAATCATTCAGATGTTTACTTTTCATTCTGTATTTTTCTGGGTGAAATTTTCTGGTCATCTTGGGTGACACAAAAGGAAATTGACAAAAACCTATACACTTTGTACTTGTGGGCTCTGGGTAAGGTTGCTGGATAACAACAGAGAGATACCCATGGAGCCTGCAGTCTCCAGTTCAGGAGTTCCAGGTGCCACAATGGAAACTCAGGAGGCTCAGATCAACAGAGGTGGAGGTTTCATTCACCCTTGCAAATTCTTTACAAGGTATCTGTCCCTTTAACAGTACTTTGGTCTATGAATGTATACCTCACCTTCTGTATTTGCTAATGAATCTTCTTGCATAATTTGTATGATCTATCATTTTGAGAAGAGAATGCAAAAATATTATAATTTTCAAATAATGTAATGCCATTTTGGATAAACTTTTAAAAGACCAAAGCCAAATACAAGATCAAAACCATAATCTTGCCCTGTACTTTTTCTATCCCTGTTGGCATTCATGAGGGCCTTTAGGAAGGTCCTTCAGGGTTCCTTTGTTTGGTTCTGGCCACACCACCATGGGGACCACACATGAGAATAGTGGCTTCTTTTGCCTCATTTCCTCACCCTCTGCCGTCATCTTTCTCTTTCTCCTTCTATGTTCTGGGTCTTCAAAACCATTGTAAGCCAGAACTTAAAAATTTGCTCCCCAAGAATTAAGGGAAAAGAGATTACATCTCTTTCCTCTCATCCCTTTACATGGTGATCTTACAGTTTAAGTCTCAGAGAGAAAAGTCTCCCTAAGCGGATAGGATGACTTCTAGATTTGTAAGTCACCACATAACATAGTCAGATTGAAGGGAGCCAATCATTGTGAATTAATTAATAATCCACCAGGTAAATTTATTTTATAGCTCCTAAAGAGAGAATGGGAGCTCTGGTAGCATAGTGCCTAAGGCACTTGACTACTAACCAGAAGGCTGGCGGTTCAAACCCACCAGCCACTCCTTGGAAGGAAGGTTAGGCAATCTACTTCCGTAGTGATACTGCCTCGGCAACCCAAGGAGGGGTCACTATGAGTCAGGTCCGACTCGATGGCACATAACAACAACAACAACAAAGAGAGAATGTGTCCACCAGAGGACAAGGTGGCCCCTCATGGAGACATATAAAAAGGCATGTCACTGAGGTGAGCAGCAGTTCTCTTCCAAGCACTGGCCAGTAGATAAGCTGTCTTGTCCCATCATGTTCTGGTGGGAAGTAGATCCTGATTTTGTAGATAGATGCACCAGACACGAAGGTGATACCAGTCACCCTCATGCATAAAATAGTGATAATGTCTAATAAGCAAACTGTTGATTATAATCTGATTCTCATGCTGTTTTCTTCTATAGAGAGAAGGCAATGGCTAGAGGTGGCAAATGTCCCATCTCACCTCAGTACAAATAGTTCTTTGTAAATCAGTAATCTGGCATTCTGATTGCACACATTAATCTCACTGAAGGATTTGGTTAATGGAAATCTTCCCTAGAAAGACAGATCGAAAACCCTTCCTAGAGTGCCACTGAATAGCCTGGCATTCTGGTTACCTAGTGCTGCTCAGAAGGAAGGTTGGGCAAGCTACTTCTGTAGTGATACCGCCTCAGAAACCCAAGGAGGGGTTGCTATGAGTCGGGTCCGACTCGAGGGCACATAACAACAATAACAGTGCTATTCTGACAGGAAATATACCACAAATGGGATGGCTTGAACAAACAGGAGTTTATTCTTTCAGTTTGGAGGCTTTAAGTCCTAGTTCAAAGTGCCAGGCTCTAGGGGCTGGGTGAAAGCTCCTTGACCTTGGGCTTCAGCTCTGCCTCTTGCTCCAGGCACTCTGAAGCTAGAGGCATCTCTTCACTCAGGCAGCTACTGGCTGGTGAGGCTGACAAACCCAAGGTCAACAAATAAAATGGCATAGTCCCAATGTTACCAAACCACATGGCAGGCCATTAACTCAAGTCCATTGAAAGTCCCAAAGTCGACAGAGGATGGCTACATGCAGGGTTCAAACATGCCATAAACTAGAGACCATTCCCAAAGCTGCTTCTTATATAGGAGAAGCAGACTATGTACCTAAAGCAGCTACTCAGCTGCTTGTGGTAGATCCCACCATGGAGTTGATTGCCAGTCTCATCATGGGGAATAACTACCACCAGCTCCCCAGCCACTTAACCAGGCCCAACCAAGTTGACATACAACTTTAACTACCACACTTGGGGTAGAACAAATGGAGGTGAAGCTAAGGAAACTTGTCAGGACACACACTTTTGGGAGTGTTTATATGGACTAAGAAAGCTAAGCTTGACTAATATGTGTGTGTGTGTGTGTGTGTGTGTGTGTGTGTGTGGTATGGAAGAGGATATGAGCGGTCATAGGGGCCTGCTTTTGTAAGCCCCAGTGCAGAGTTTTTCAAAGTGTGGTCTCAACTCGACCAGTCGAATCAGATTCTGTGGATGTGGGGTCCTTGCATTTGTGTTTTCAACAAGCTCCCTGGTGATTCTGATGCTCACTCAAGTGTGAGAACCACTACCCTGTTCCATTCATGAAATAAAGAGTGATAGGGTTTTTAAGCCAGTTGTCTAAAATTGTTTAGGATCTTGATTCAAATATCCCTTAGATAATTAAATAATTTTGAGGAACAAATATTAGGATGAAAGGGGGAAAATTATAGATATGAGGTTTAAAAAGGCATTCAAAATTTTTATTCTCAGAAATAAGACTATTATGCTCACATTTTCATCATCCTTTGCTTTCCTAGCGTCTGGGTCCTGGGGGGTCTCATGTTGTTCCTCCAATGACTCTGCCTTGGCACTTTAAATGGCCAAGCTACAAACCTGGCTTCCTCTCATCAAACTTACCTATATTCTTGAATTTCATCCTTACCCACTACTCAAGCCTGGAAAGCAAACTTATCCATGACAAAGTATTGATAAGGGATAATAGCTCACAGTGTTAGCTCCAAGAATCCTTGAGGACTTAATCTGTCAAATCAGGTGAAATGCCTCTCTGGTGGTGAAGTGAGTTTAAGGTATCAACAAAGGAAGGAATGAGGAAAATATTTGGTTAGGGAAACCATCTTCAACTCACTGCTATTGAGTTGATTCCAATTCATAGTGACCTGTAGGGCAGAGTAGAACTTCCCCTTAGGGTTCCCAAGGCTGTAAATCTTCATGGAAGTAGACTGCCTTGTCTTTCTCCCTCGGAGCAGCTGGTGTGTTCGAATAGCTAGCTGACCTTTTGGTTAGCAACCAAATGCCTTAGTCACTGTGCCACCAGAGCTGCTAAACCATCCTGGAATTCCTAAAATTATGTTATGGTGTAGACTATTCTGATTCATTTTAAGGACAGCCTTGCTCAATGCTAGGTTTGGAGGGATAGTGTAAGGGTGTTGAATGCATCTGAGGACCCAAAGTGAAGCAAAATAGATGAGAAGTACCCCATTGTGTGTACGCGTCTGTCAATGTGCATTGCATTTGCGGACAGGCTGTGCCTCAAACTTCCAGGAAGCCATTGGGCTGCTAGAAATGAGACACATGCACTCACTGGCATCACCCATAGGTACTACATCCATATGTGATTGAGCTGGACAACCTAGACACTTACACAGTGTTGGCAAAGTGAAAGCCATTATTACTATTTATAGAAAACAAACATTAAGCAATAACAAGAGATTTCCAAAGGAGAGCCACTTACCCTTTACCGAATTATGTCCATTCTTATGTGACTGGTTAGTTGCACTGGGGTTTAGGTCAGATGCTGTGTTCCCTTTACTGCTGCCTCTGGCTACCCTCATGCTGCCAGGGGGCCTGCATGGCTCCCAAGGCTTCTGCTCTGGCTCTCGGCCTTTCTGAGCCTTGCTACTGTCTGGAAGATCCCTATCCAGGATTTCTCAAGCCTCTGCTGCTAGGCTCTTCTAAGCCTCTGCTGTTGGCTCCTGCCATGTTACCTGGTCTTGTGGGGCTTTCTTGCCTCCTTGCTACCTAGGCCCTGCTTCCGGCGGGGATGGGGTGGGGTGGTGCATGCAAGCACTGCACGGGCCACACTCAGGCTTCTCTTGCCCTATCCAATCATTATAGCTCTTCTAACTCCACTGGCAAACCTCCAGCCCAGAGGCATTCAGCTCCACCCTGCTATAGGAAGACCCTTGCATAGGGTCCTCTTATGTAACCTGCACTGGCAAGTGTTACAACTTTTTCATAGCTCTGATGGCAAGTCTAAAACTTAGCTCCTTGCTTCAGGAGCCAGGCAGGCCCACTGAGACTTTCTCATTGTCCTCAACATTTGTTCTTTCTTCTGGGTCTGGGAGGTTCTCAGTGCTGGGACCCTGGGTCATAAAGGATGTGCTTTGCTCCAGACTCTTCTTGAAAGTAATAAAGTCTCCCTGAACCTCTGTAGGATTAGCCCTTTTGAGCCTAGAAGGATGGCAAAACTGACCAATCCCTTTGGTAGGCCAGGCAGCTCATATGCATAGTCTTTCAAGAGTTTTATACACCTACCTTATTTGCATAATCCCAGCCAATAATTTTGTGGGAGTTACAAGACCATGGCTAAAAAAGCCATAATAAAAGCAATTCACTGTACCACACCCATGGACAAAGGACATATTAAGATTGCAGAACTCATTATAATTTAAAAAATATATATCCAGTGACTATTACTACCAGCAGTATATTTAAAATCAGGCTAGAAATTAAAGAATGAGATTTAAGGAAATAGTAAGTGCTTGGTTTTTCTCTACCACTCCCAGTGTTTTCTTGGGATGGAAAAGAAGCAGTATGGTACAGCTCTTGGGAGAAATTTATATGCCTCTTTTGGAATTTGGGGATGCTTGGAATCAAAGAGACTGATGCCCACTTCCTACCTGGAGAAATCTGAAGGAGAGGGCTGATGATGCAGCTGCAAGAGCAGTGCAAGTGTGAAGGGAACTGGCTCTGCTCCCATAAGTTACTGGGATAGGGTGTAGTTTCTGAGGATCAAGAAGACTGTGGGAAAGGTAGCTGGAACCCTCTCCAGGAAGGTGGTCTACTGGGGCAAGAGGACTCTGGAAGTAAGAGACTTCAGAATGTACTTCCAGGTAAAGGGGTTAGAAGTGATTAGCCAGAATGTACATCACTGGAGACAGAAACTACTATTCAGAGGTCCCTGTAGAACAATGAGCAAAGATCCAACGAGCCATCAACCCACCAATGCTGGCCCACAGGACAGCCAGCACTTGGGTGGCTGCTGTGACAGAAGTCATTGTTTGACATGCTACAAAAGCATCAATGACAGGAGATGTTTCCCTTTTTCTGTAATCTTTTCTCTATTCCTGAGAAGCAAGCAGCAGTGGGTAAGGAAGGGGAGTGTATCAGGGTAGGTTTAATTAGAAGAGTAGAATCACTGTTCATGACAAAGAATAAGGGATTTCTTATGTGGATTAGATCTTGTAAATCTTGAGGATGGTGATGAAATCTCTGTGATGCTGTTGGCTTTGTGTCTGGTGTTGGAGCTGAAGTGACTGCAGGCCACCAGCACTCAGGGAGCCTGGATATGAAGTGAGGAGAGCAAGAACAAGTTGTAACAGGTGAGAACAAACTAGAACTTGTGTCTGTCTCTCAATTTCTTCAACCTTAATGGCAGAGGTGACCTGTGGGAGAAGCTGGCATTATTTGCTACAGAGCTGCACAGACAACCTGGCTCAGGACTTAAAGAGAAACTGAAGGAGGAGATGCAGTGGGCTCTGGAGGAGTTGTGAGCCTGGGGTCTGCCTATACCAACAAGGGGCACCAGCAGATCAGCAACAATATGTGTGAAAGACCACAGGGTCTGGCGCCCTCAGAGCATGAAACCAGCTGCCCCTTCACTTCCACTGTGCAAATATATCTTGCGATCCACCTAATTCAGAATTATATGTTGTTGTTGTTGTTGTTGTTATGTGCCGTCGAGTTGGCCCCGACTCATAGCGACCCCTCCTTGGGTTTCCGAGGCAGTATCACTACGGAAGTAGGATTGCCCAACCTTCCTTCCGAGGAGTGGCTGGTGGGTTTGAACCTCCAGCCGTCTGGTTAGCAGGCAAGTGTCTTAGCCACTATGCTACCAGAGCTCCCTCAGAACTATATAGGGGAGGGAATTCTGGGAATTGTAGTTCCAGCTTAGCTAAGTGCCTGCACTGCATGAGAAAGAGTGGGAAGAACTGCTTATGGCTTCTTTCCCAACTATTTAGTTTTCTGAACCAAGGGCTAGGACTGAGCCAGGAAAAGGGGATAATCTTTGAATTGGATATAAGGTTAAAGTTTTGACTCAGATTTGATTTTTAAATACCAAAAATGAGACTTATTAAACTGCCTTAGTCACAGAATTTGTCTCAGATGTTTTCAAGAAGCAGGGAAGCTGGTTTGACATAACAACGTTGAAGGCAGTAATGAAGAAAAATACAGCTATTTCCTGTTTATACCAGTTTGTTCAGCCTGCTTAATAAACCAGTTTCACAGGCATTTAACTTGTGTATATTCAACTATATACATTCCTACATTCTCCATGTCGACCTGTCTCTCTGTCTCATATAATTAAAACACTTAAAATTGTATTTTGAGTCTACACTTTATTAAATATGCTATATCACTGTATACTTTATATACACTTATAGAAATACATATTGTTATATAGGGTTGCACTGTATATGTATATAAAATCCCCTATACTATTTATTGTGGAGAATTTATTTTTTAAGAGTTATTTTCACAATACAGGATTTTTGACACGTATTCTGATTGTAGAAACTAACAAAAGATATTTGGAAATGAAGATGTGACTCTTCTGTATCCCAAGATTCATGGGCAAGTTGTTTTGTTGTTGTTGTTGTGTTTGCCATCGAGTCAGATCCGACTCATAGCGACCCCTCCTTGGGTTTCCGAGGTGGTATCACTACAGAAGTAGATTGCCCAACCTTCCTTCCAAGGAGTGGCTGCTGGGTTTGAACCGCCAGCCTTCTGGTTAGTAGTCAAATGCCTTAGGCACTACACTACCAGAGCTCCCCAGGAGCAAGTGCGGTAGGATAAAACATCATATGGTTTTTTAAACTCATTGATGTGCCCAGTAGTCCCTTCATCCATTCCTTTCTAGAATGAGAGGCCTTTTCACATTATAAAATTATAACATATCAGAGATGAAAGAGACCTTAAATGTCATTAGTCACTTCTCATTTTTAGGGAAGAGGGAATCCAGTCCCTGGAAAAGTGATGTGTCTAGGGTCACATGTTCTTTGGAGGCAGGTTCAGAACCAGAGCCTGGTGCTCCTTTATCAGAATCAATTTGCACTTCTATCATGCTATGCTGTTGCTGTGCTATACCTTGTGAATCTTTCTCACAGGCACTGGGGGCCTGGCACTGTTTCAAGCTGTCCATGTTCACAGCTTAGATGTGCCATTGCCCTTGGTTCATTCTGGGGCAGACAGGGATGAAGGGTTGATCTCAGAAATGACAAGGGCTCTCCTGTCCCATTATCTGGTGTCTCATTCACTAAAGGATTATCAAGGTGAATCAGATATTTTTTCCTCTCATTTGTCCCTTTGTGCACAGCTTGAGGTGTCTTCCTTGGGCACCTATTGCCCTGCTGTGATCCAGACCTTGGGACTGAGGCTTATCTGATGACTAGAGCCAAGATGGTGGCTGAGGGCAAATCAGTCCTGGGGTGAAGTCCCAGCCACATTGTCTCTTTAAAACAGGGTTAAACAAGCCCTCTTATCTCAATGGTCTGAACAAACTCTTGAAAACAGTTTTCCCCAAGCTTCCTCAGTCTTCCCTTGGGACTCTTTTCTCAGTGCTTGCCTCTGTAAAAGGTTGTATTCCCTTAAGAGTTCTTTGTGAACAAGAACCATCATGTCCATGCACCCTCTCCATGGCCCAGCTGATTCCAGGGGAGATAGCATTAAGAAAGCTTCTTGATCCCTTTGGGACTTCAGATACTGAATGCAATTCTTCTCCCATCAGATGTTCTTCTTGATTTTGTAACTTTTCCTTCTAGAGTTTCAAAGCGGGTAAAATGAAGCCTTCCTGTGACATTTGGAAACCCCACTTCTCAGCCCTTTTCCATCCCTCACTTGGGAGAGAGAGAGAAGCAAATGAGATTTCCAAATGACCCTGAATTTCTAAACATCTTGGTTTGAGACAACCACATACAATCCAAGCCTCTATTCTGTTTACACCTGCTGCTCAGGGCTGCTACCCCAACCACAATAAGTGCTGCTACATTTCCCAGTCTGGAAGAATTCATTTGCATCCTTCACTTTCTCTTAAGACAAAATAAAGCATAACAAACGTGTACAGAGAGCAATGATGCCTATAAGTAGGGGATTTTTTTTTTTTAAATACTATTATTATTGTGGTTTAGGTGAAAGTTTACAGAACAAATTAGTTTTCCATTCAACAATCTATACACAAATTGCTCCTTGACGTTGGTTGAGATCCTAACAATGTGTCAGCATTCTCCCCATTTCAACTTCAGTTTCTGTGTCCTTTTGCCCAGTTTTCCTGCCCATTTCTGCCTTCTTAACTTTGCTTTTGGGAAAATGCCCTTTTGGTCTTGTATAGTGGGTTGTTCTGAAGAGCATGTTCCTCTCGGTTATTATTATTCACTCTATAAGCTTGTCTTTTATGTATCTGAAAGGTGATTTCCAGGAGTGGCTTCAGTTCTAAGTTAGAAGAATGTCTAAGGGTCGTAGTCTCAGGGATTCCACCAATCTTCATCAGACCAGTAAATCTGGTCTTTTTTCATGGATTTGAATTTTATTCTACCCTTTTCTCCCACTCTATCTAGTACCTTCTACTGCGATCTTAATCAGAGTGGTTGGTAATGGCAGCTGGGCACCATCTAATTCTTCTAATCTCAGGGTAGTTGAAACTGTGGTTTGTGTGGTCCATTAGTCCTTTGGACTAATTGTTTCCTCAAGTCTTTGATTTTCTTCACTCCTCTTTGCTCAGGACAAGGAGAGATCAGTAGTTGCATCTTAGATGGCCACTCTCAAGCTTTTAAGACCCCAGTTGTAATGTACCAAAGTAGGATGTAGAACATCATCTTTATGGAGTATGTATGCCAATTGACCTAGATGTGCCCCAAGGCCAATATCTCGGTTGAGTATGGGGATTTTTCTATTTGAAATCATTATTGCATTTTCCCTGTGAAGTTGTTTTTGGCAGGTGACTACACTGAGAACTCTAAAATAATCAGTTAATTGTAATGAGCGGAAGATCTCTGTTCTGAAAGGCACAACTGATTCATACCTTCTTTCCTGTGTAGCCTTGACATGGCAATGATAATGTGATTGGCATATAAATTTTTCTCCCTCATGCTGGATAAGGGAATAAAAGCAGAGTATGTGCCAGGCCCCCAGGTACCATGAGTTAAAAGGAGTCAGTTGCAGAGCTGGAACAGAGTGGATACTCTCTTCTTTGAGAGTATTTCTGAAGGTGTTTTCCCAGTGAAGAAGAAACTCTTCCTGAAGATGTTATCCCTCAATTGCTTCCTTTGTGCATTCTGCAGTGTCCTCGAGGGCTTGGGAGGCCAGGGATGATACTGAATCCATTTCAACAGAACCATGTTTCTATGATGTTTTTCTAAGGGTTGTTAGGGGAATTCAGAAGATAGGCATTCAGCCTTTGATCATAACATCATGCCAACAAGCACTCAGACATTGATTTCATAAAATAGTAGGAAACTAAAATATTTTCCTGCCTCCAGCCAGGCAAGTCTGAACAAAGTGGTGATCTGATCAGGAAATATTAGTCTCTGGAGTGTTCTTTTTCTGGGCCTAGGCCTGTCACGTCAAGGGTACCCACCTGTGTTGGTTCTCTACTGCTCCTCTAACAGAAGATACTACAAATGGATGGCTGTAACATACAGGGATTCATTTTCTTACAGTTTAGGAGGCTAGAAGTCTGAGTTCAAAGTGCCAAGCTATAGGGGCTGGGTGAAGGCCCCTCAGCCTTGGGCTTTATCTCTGCCTCTTGCTCCTGGTCCACTGAAGCTGGAGGCATCTCTTAGCTCAGGCAGCTGTTGGCTGCTGAAGCTGACAAACCCAAGGTCAACAAGTAAAATGGCAGTCCCAAGATTATCAAGCAATATGGCAAGCCACTAATTCAAGTCCATTAACAGTCCCAAAATCAGCAGACAACATGGCAGGCCATTGAGATGAAGCCTTGATTATATGCAGGGTCCAAGCATGCCAAAAAGCTCAGAGACCTTTCTCAATGCTTCTCCTTATATACTGGAAGCAGACCACTTTCCTAAGGCAGCTACTCAGCTGCTCACTGCAGATTCCACCATGGAGTTGATGACCAGTCTCATCATGAGGAGTAACTACATCCAGCTGCCCAGCCACTCAAAACCAGGCCCAGACAAGCTGACACACAACTTAACTCACCACCATATGCTTTGTGCTGAGGATACAGAATGGAGCCAGATAGACATGTTAAAGAGACCTGAAAACATAAAGGAAGTTAAAGAAGAAAAACATGACAATCCTAGGCTCTTCTGGAGTGAATTCTTCTGTGTATATATTAAAATGTACACATACATATTAGGCCTAATATATGTTCTCATCTGTTTTGAGTTGAATTATATCCCATGAAGAGATATGTTGAAGTCCTAACCCCTGGTAATTGTGAATGTGACCTTATTTGGAAATAGTATTTTTGTGGATGTAATTAGTTAACATGAGCTCTAACATGAAACCAAGATAGACTAGGAAGAAAGACCTGGAGATGCGCTTCTGAAAGTTAGTCAGTGAAAACCCTATGTATTACAATAGAATACTGTCTGATAGACTGTTGGAAGATGAAACCCGTGGGTTGGAAGGCATTCCAAATACACAGTGGCTGCAGCCATCGACTGGCACATACCAATGATTGTGAAGATGTTGTTGGAATGCTCAGGGTTTCATTCTTTCATACACAGGATCACCATCATTTGGAGCCAACTCAGAAGCAATTAACAACATGAGCTCATATTGAAGTAGTGTGGATCCTATTCAATATGACTGGTGTCCTCACAAAAAGAAGAGAAGACGTACACAGAGACAAACACTCATGAACATGGAGACAAAGATTAGAGTTATTCTTTCTGCCCAGGGCAGAAAGAAACAGAGGGGAAACAGAAGGATTTTTTCTTTGATCCTTTGGAGAGAGTATGGCCCTGACAACACCTTGAATTTGGACGTGTGACCTCCAGAAATGTGACAGAATAAACTTCTATTGTTTTAAGCCACCCAGTTATGGTACTTTTGTTATGACAGCCCTGGGAAACCAATACATCATCCAACCAGCTTCTATGTCCCAGCAGTTGGATGTATTAAGCTACAACTAGATGTTTCAGATTCTCTGTCTTTAGGCCAGTGGTTCTCAAAGTGTGGTTACCGGACCAGCCAGCAGTATCAGTATCATCTGGGAACTGGTTAGAAAAGCAAATTCTTGAACCCCATACCAGTCCTACTGAATCAGAAACTCTGGGCTTGGGGCCCAGCACTCTGTGTTTTATTAGCCCCTCCAGGGAATTCTGATGCAGCTCAAGTATGAGAACCACTGCTTTAGGAGAATCTATAGTCACTGCTTAGCAAATGCCTTGGGCACTATTTTTAAGTCACTGCTTCTAATATCACTGTCTTCTTCTCTACTCCAAATAGAAACCAACATAGTAAAACAGAAATCAGGTGGATCGCTCCACCCAGAGAAAACAGTGCAATTGTCACATGTATTCACTTGCTAAGATTGTTCTGGTCTCTTCCTGCACCCGCTTGTGAGAGTGGGTGGGGTGGGAAGAAAAGAAGCTGCAGGCACAATGACCTAAGAATTTTTTTTTTAACTAATTTTGGTTAGCCTTTGTTCCATGAATAACTCACCTTTATTTATTGTGGCTTCAAGGAATTTCTTTATTAATAAAAAAAAATTTGAGTTGCAAAGAGGCTTCATATTAAATTTCTGATATAGATAAAAGGGACATAGGGAATGGATTGTCTTGTAAGATATAATGCTGTATTGAATTGAATATCAAGTTAATGAATTTTTTTCTTTGAAGTGAAAGTTATGGAAGATCTCAAATCAAAATGATTCAATGAGGCAGAAAGGCAGCAAATTCCATTTAGCAATTTACTTGGTAACTTTGAATAATTCCCTTGCTGTCTGTCTCATCTACTTGTCCTACTTCTTTTAATGACAGAACTATACAGACTGCTTTTAGCATTGATGGAAGTTCATAGATCTAACATCTTTTAAAACATAACATTTTTGGTGTGAGGGATTCTTACAAATATTAGACAGACAAGAGTTTTAATCTTGTGAAAAGGGGGTCTTAGATGACCTTCTTCCCAACGAGAGAGAATTTCCCACGTGCCAAGAATGACTACAACATAGGCAACAATGCTGCCTGATTGGATTAATTAATCTCAGATGATAAGAGGTAGCCAATGCACAACTTTGATTAGATAACTGTAGTGAATGAATTAATAAACATCTCTTGAGGACTAACTGATGTGGAAGATGCTGTGGGTTTAGGGGGTCCAGAAAGAAAAGAGATAAGTTGAATGTTTATTTTATTTTCAAGGAGCTTGCATTCTGAAAAAATAGTGCCCAAGGCATTTGCTAACCAGAAGGCTGGTGGTTCAAACCCACCAGCCACTCACTCCTTGGAAAGAAGATCGGGCGATCTACTTCCGTAGTGATACCGCCTTGGAAACCCAAGGAAGGGTCGCTATGAGTCAGATCCAACTTGGCGTCAGTGAGTTTGGTTTTGGTTTGGATGCTTCTTTGAGAAAGCCCTGAGACAGTGACCAAGTGTGGGTACTGTCAGTACAGTTGACAAACAGGAGTGCATAAGTATGAGGGGCACAGGGGAAGGGTTACTGGACAGGGAGGGGAGGAGACTGGGTTAGGGTTGGACATGGTAAATGGGGAGTGAAACTAAATGTACATGTAATGTTGAAAGTAAAACAAACTCTTAAAATAATTTTTTTAAAATGTAAATAAAACATGTCACTGTTCTGCACAGAACTTGCCTGGACTTCCTATCTCACATGGCGTAAATGCCTCACTCCTTACTAGGCCCTTTATAATCCAGTCCTCGGTTCTCTTTCTGACTGCATCCTTTTCTTACGTGCTCTCCTTCACTTGCTAGTTGAAACTCAGCCAGGCATAAACCTTTTAGACTTCTTGCCCCTCGGCCTAGAATGTTTCCCCTTTATGCCTACTTCCCCTCCTTTTTTTTTTTAATCCTTACAATTTGTGTTTCCCAATAGAATACAAAGTCCATGAGGCAGGGTTCTTTGTTTTATTAAGACAATGAAAGAATGAATGAATTTGTTAATGAATCTTCCTCCAGTCCTGATGCCATGTTCTTCATACAGTCCAGCTTCTTGTGTTATTTGCTCAGCATACAGATTGAATAAGTATTGTGAAAGGATACAAACCTCATTTACACCCTTCTTGATTTTAAACTATGCAGTGTCCCCTCATTCTGTTTGAATGACTGCCTCTTGGTCTATGTACAGGTTCCTCATGAGCACAATTAAGTGTTCTGGAATTGTCATTCTTCACAATGTTATCCATAATTTGCTATGATTCACAGAGACAAATCCCTTTACATAGTCAATAAAACACAGGTAAACATCTTTCTGGTATTTGCTTTCAGCTCTAATATCCATCTGACATCAGCAATGATATCCTTCATTCCACATCCTCTTCTGAATGCAGCTTGCATTTCTGGAAGTCCCCTGTCAATATTCTACTGCAACTGTTTTTGAATTATCTTCAGCAAAATTTTGCTTGCATGTGGTATTAATGATACTGTTCAGTCATTTCCACATTATGTTGGATCATCTTTCTTTGAAATGAGCACAAATATTAATCTCTTCATGTTGGTTGGCCAGATAGCTATCTTGAAAATGTCCTGGCATAAGTGAATAAGCTTCTCCAGTGCTGTATCCATTTGTTGAAACATGTCAGTGGGCATTCTGTCAATTCCAGGAGCCTTCTTATTTGAACATTCCTTCAGTGAAGCATGGACTTCTTTTTTCAATACCATTGGTTAGTGGTCATATGCCACCTCCTGAAATAGATGAACATTGACCAATTCTTTTTGATACAGTGAGTCTGTATTCCTTCCATTTTCTTTTGATGCTTCCCACATTGTTTAATATTTTGCCCATGTTGTTGTTGTTGTTATGTGCCATCGAGTCGGCCCCGACTCATAGCGACCCCTCCTTGGGTTTCCAAGGCAGTA
>NW_006921988.1:2220579-2222374 GCF_000298275.1 Orycteropus afer afer
AGGGTATATACCTAGTAATGGGATGGCTGGGTCAAATGGTATTTCTAATTCCAACTTTTGAAGGAATCGCCATACTGCTTTCCACAATGGTTGTGCCATTTTATGGATTTAATTTTCTTTAGCTTCAACTTGAACTTGCATATGAGCAATTAATGGTCTGTTCCACGGTCAGCTCCTGGCCTTGTTTTGGCTGTTGATAGTGAGCTTTTTCTTTGCCTCTTTCCAAAGACAAGTCACTTTCATTCCTGTGTATTCCAGCTGGTGAGGTTCACATGTATAGCTGCTGCTTATGTAGTTGAAAAAAGTATCTGCAAAAAAAAGTCATTGGTCTTGCAAAATTCTATCATGTGATCCCCAGAGTAATTTCTATCACCAAAGCCATATTTTCCAACTATTAAAGTTTCTTCTTTGTTTCCAACTTTTGCATTCCAATTACCAATAGTCATTAATACATTTTGATTGCATGCTTGGTCAATTTTAGACTGCAAAGGTTGGTGAAAATCTTCAGTTCCTTCATTCCTGGCTTCATTTGTTGGTGTGTAAGTTTGAATAATAGTACTATTAACTGGTCTTCCTTGTAGGCATATGGATATTTTCCTATCACTCCTAGTATTGTACTCCAGGATCGATCATGAAATGTTCTTTGTGATATGAATGTGACATCATTCTTCTTCAATTTGTCATTCCCAGAGAGTAGACCATATGATTGTCTGTTTCAAAATGGCCAATACCAGTCCATTTCAGCTCACTAATGAATATTGATCTTTATGCATTTCATTTCATTTTTGACAACTTCCAATTTTCCTAGATTCATACTTCATATGTTGCCTATTCTGATTATTAATGAATGTTTGCAGTTGTTTCTTCTTATTTTGAGTCATGCCCCATCAATAAATGAAGGTCCCAAAAGCTTTACTTCATCCACAACATTAAGGTCAACTCTCTTTGAGGAGGCAGCTCTTTACCAGTCATATTTTGAGTGCCTTCCTACCTGAGAGGCTCATCTTCCAGCACTATATCAGACAATGTTTCCTCGCTATTCATAAAGTTTTCCAGTAATATATCAGACAGTGTTTCACTGTTATTCATAAGGTTTTCACAGGCCAATTTTTTTTTCAGAAGTGGACGGCCCTGCCCTTCTTCCTAGTCTGTCTTAGTCTGGAAGCTCCACTGTACCACCAAATATAGCATATGGAGTCCCTGGGTGGCCCTGTTGATATTTCAAATATGTGCGGCATAGCCTTCAGCCTCACAGCAACATACAAGCTACCAAAGTACAACAAGCTAACAGATGAGTGGTGGACCTTTCAGCTAGTAACTCTTAAACATTTGTGCCACCCAGGAACTCCTTATACTATATTTGGTGGTAATGAATGCTGTGGAGAAAAAATAAAGCTGTCTATGGGAGTGTGGAAGGGAATGCAATCATTAATAGTGTGATCAGGGAAGAGATGAACGATTAGGTGATTTTGAGAAAAAGCCCTTGATGAGTTCAATGAACACGTCATGTGGTTATCTAGGGAAGAGCTGTCTAGGTTGCGGGAACAGTGTGTGCAAAGGCTCTGAGGGGTTACCATCCTTGGCCTATTTGAAGAACAGCAAGGAGCCCAGTGTACCTAGGGTAGAGTAAGCAAAGGAGAAAATGGTATGAGATAAGATTGGAGGGCAGATCATGTAGGATCATAAAAACTGTTGTGGTGACTTTGGCTTTTACTATGCATGAGGTAAGAAACCCTTGGAGGTGAGATACCATCTTGCTCCATCACTAGTAGCAAAGTTCAACAAGACAGAAAAT
>NW_006921988.1:2224174-2244057 GCF_000298275.1 Orycteropus afer afer
CATGAGACAAAGTATATGTGAACTGCTGTATTAAAAGTGAATTTGCCCTGTAAATCTTCACCCAAATCACAATAAATTAAAAAAAAAAAAAGAAAGAAACCATTGAAGGACTCAAATAGAACCTTGACATGGACTGATTTATGTTTTTAAAATGTAATGTTACCTGATTAGGAGCTCCTATGGTGTAGTGGTTAAGGCATTTGGCTGTTAACCAAAAGGTTGGTGGTTCAAACCCACCAGGCACTTCACATAAGAAAGATGAGGCAGTCTGCTTCTGTAAAGTTTTACAGCCTTGCAAACCCAATGGGAGTCGCTATGAGTCAGAATCAACTCGATGACAGTGAATTTGGTTTGAGTTTTTGGTTATCTTCTTGGAGAATATACTGGGTCGAGGCATGGACAAATATAGGAAGATTACCTGGGAGACTATTTCCATAATCTAGGTGAGATATAATGGTGTCTTTGCTCAGGAAGGGTGGTAGCAGTGGAAGTGGGGGAAAATAGCTGAGATCTCATATATTATTGAGATGGAGCCAGCAGGATTTGCTGATTGATTATGTAAGGTATAAGAGAATGAAATGAATCAATAACGACAGCAAGAACAGAGTGACTGTTTACTGATAAGAAGACTGGGGTGGAGTTGGTTTGGAGTAAGAGTTTGAATCAGACATCCATTGTGGGAAGTGGTGAGTTTGAGATGCCTATTAAACATCCAGGTGGAGGTATGCAGCAGGAAGGTGGGTGAAAGTCACTGATATAACCAAAGAAGCTGGTGCATTCTAGAATTATTTTATTGGACAGGCATAAAATCACCTCCTGACATTAGAGGGAAACTGGGCCATGACTCATCTTTTAGACTGACTGGTGAACCTATTTTTTCCATAGTGCTGGGAGGGGCTTTGTGGTATCTGCAAACCTATGATGCTTCAATTTGTTTAAATAAATAAATAAATAGATAGATAGATAGATAGATAGATAAATAAATATCCCCATCAACTCCTCTATAATGTTCAGAGGAACAAAGGCCGTTACTAATACATGAAATTTCTGATTAGGGTATTAGACTCATATGATATTTAACTTAACATTAGGGAAACAAAACAAAACAAAACAAAAACACCCAGAAACAATAGCCCATCAGCTTCTGATTTTTCCTGTTCTACCAAATAGTTATGTGTTTTTCATTTCTATGCTATGAGAGAGACTGATAAAAAGGTTTATCACAATCCAAGAATTGCAAAGCACTTTATGTGTGGTGCTAAGCCTGGAGGTAAGAAAGGCCTTCTGTCTTATTATAGGTGAGTTGTACAGAGGGTGGGCAATGTCCAGAGCACAAGCTGACTACTGGCTCTCATTCAGATTTGGCAGCAGATTTGAGGGAGAGTATAACAGCCACAATGATTGGCATACCATCTTTGCACACTTGCCATAGGTTACCAACCTGCATGTTAGAAAATGTACAGAAGAAGTTAATAGACCTCTAGGGATAAAGACTGCTGTTTTCTAAATTAACTATTAATGAGCACTGTGGAAAGCAGAATAATGGCCTCCAAAGACGTTCATGTCCTAATTCCTAGACCTTGTAAATATGTTACTTTACATGATAAAAGAGACTTTGCAGAGGTGATTAAGAAGATTATCCTGGATTGTCTGGATGTTGTTGTTGTTGTTATGTGCCGGCGAGTCGGCCCCGACTCATAGCGACCCCTCCTTGGGTTTCCAAGGCAGTGTCACTACGGAAGTAGGATTGCCCAACCTTCCTTCCGAGGAGTGGCTTGTGTGGCTTGTCTGGATAGGCCCAATGTAATCCAAGAGTCCTTATAAGAAGGAGACTGGAAAGTCAGAGTCTGAGAAGGAGAACTGATGATGGAAGCAGAGGTTGGAGTGATGTGGCCATGAGCCAAGGATTGCTGGTAGCCTCTAGAAGCTGAAAAAGTATGAATATACTGCTAGTGTCCCCAGAAGGAATACAGCTCTGCCAACATCTTTGATTTCAGTGGTAAAAGACCCATTTCAGATTTCTGACCTCCAGAACTTTAAGATGATAAATTTGTGTTGTTTTAAACCATTGTTTGATTATTTGTTACAGCAGTAATGCAAACACTTACTATGTATAAGGCACTGTGCTAAGCCCTTACATTTATTATCTTACTTGATTTTACAAGCAACATTCTAGGTAGGTCCTATTACTAATGGCCATTTGACAGATGGTAAAACTGAGGCTCAGAATAATTATGGTTAGTGAGCTCACCCTTGGTCACATAGTAAGTAAGTGGCAAAGCCATGTTTTGAACAGAGGTCTTTCCTACTCTAAAGTTGGAAATCCTAAATAATATGTACACTATGTTAGACTGCTTTGTTATTTTTTTTTTCCAGAAAAGATAGCTTTAAGAGCATAAATAGAAAAGAAGAATGTGTTTTTTAGAGGTGAAGGGCAAAATGTACTAAACTGAAGTTCCCTTGGGGTCAGGCAACCTTCTTTCATCTGGCAACCCCCATGCCTACACATGGAAGATGCTTAAGAGGTATCTGTTGAATGACCAAACCACCAAGCCTAGCATGCTGGTGGAACTGCACAGACTATATGCTATTCCTTTTATATATGCTGTTGCTTCTAAGTTTATCCAGATGCATATTTGCAGTCAGGCTTGGGTGGGAAACCTCAGCAAGGTGGCCCATCCTCACTATGGCATGTGTCTCTTGGCAGAGTGGTTTTGTATAGACAGAATCACATCCTGAGCTACCATGCAAATGGAAGGGAGCTGTGAGTCCAAATAATTAAAAAGACTAAGAATAATCAGAAATCATTTCTCTTGGGCTTTTGCATGCATATGAATATCTTGATCTCCTCATTAGATTTATGTTAAAATAGCTTTGCATTCCCTGAATATATATTAGTCTGTGGTTAAGGAACTCACTGAGGACAGGATGGATGCAAGAAGGGCCAGGCTAAGGTGTACATTTTGCTATTGATCGTCCACCAACTAGGGGATTCACCTGAGGATAATTAAGAGTGTACAGAATATCTCCCGGTTTCCTTTCCTTGGGTTTATTTGTGCAGATATTTATGTTGCTCTGTCTTCTCTGGAGACCAGGTCTCGGGATAAACAAGGTCCCTTTGCCCCTCCCACACTCACACTCTACCACCTTCCTGGCCTTGCTTGATATTTCCTGACACCTCTGCCCCTTTCTGCCTTTTCTCTACTATTAAGGCCAGCTTCTATCTCAGTATTCCCAAAGTTCTCTGTCATGGCCACTATTAGCTGTTCCTTGAGGAGTTCTCTGACCATCTCAAAACCTTTAGCAGCAGTGCCCATCTGGGTTCACCAGGGCTAGGACCCTGCTCAGGTCCTTTGCCAATTCCTCTCACATTACCCTCTCTTGCCTCTCAGGGTACCTCTTGTGAAAATGAGAGAAAACAGATGCATGAGTGGTGTGATCCCTGGTGTAGGAAGGCCTCCACAGGCTGAGGCCTGGTTTCACTTTCCTTGAACCTTTGATGGTCTAGTGGGGGGAAGGGGTGACTTTAAAATATCTGGATCCTTCACAAATGCACTTTGGGCTATTAAAAAGAAAATTCATTTAATTTATTACTTAACTCTAATACATCAATTAATTAAAGTTTAGTAGGGAGTCCAATTTCACCTGTTGGGGTTCCAAAATGATGTGTGGCTAAATGATGACAGAGTTATACCCTAATAAAAAGGAGGAAGGAGTTTCTCTTAGGATGGGGTCCTTTGGAAACCAGCTCTAAGTTAAGGAGGTGAATGGCATGTAGGTAGGAGAGTGGGCTATGATGAGATAGGCATGGGAAGGCAGACAATAAAAGGTGCACTCTGGAGCCAGTTACCATAGTGGATGGTGGGAACTCAGTTTCACTAGCGGACTCGGAGAGACAGTGTAGAGCATGGTATCTCACTTGAGGGGTGAGGAAGCTGGGGTATTAGGTCAACAACTCCAATCCGTAATTAGTTGAGAGCTGCCTCTAGGGACATTAACTGCCCAGCTCTTCCAGCCTGTCTTCACTCGAGTGAAGAATGCTCTAGCCCTGGAAAAAGCCCTCTGGCAGAAGCTACAGGTATTTACAGGAAGTTTTTGGCTTGTAAGGGAATTAGAGATGTGTGCTGAGGGAATACAGTGGACATCTGATACAGCATCGGTGTCCCAAGGACAGATTCTGAGCACAAATTTCCCTACTTCACAATTTTGTTTAAGCTTGGTCTTGATGTTCTTCAATGATCCAGTTCCTAATAGAGGGATTTGCAGAGGATGTTATGGATTCAATTATTCCCCATCCCCCCAAATATGTTGATGTTATAACCACTGTGCCTGTGAATGTGACTCTGTTTGGAAATAGGGTCTGTGAAGATGTTATCAGTTGAGTTAACATGAGGTGATTATGAAGTAGTTTGTATCCTTAATACTCTATCAATGGTATCTTTATAAAAGAGAAGAGGCACAGAGACAGGGAGACAGAGGAAGGATGCCATGTTTTGCTGCAGCTGCAAGCCAAGGAACACCTGAAGCTACCAGAAGCTATGAGAGAGGCATGGAACAGATTCTCCCTCAACCCTCAAAAGGAATCAACATGGCTGACATCCTTATCTTGCACTCAGCCTCCAGAACTGTGAGACAATAGATTTCTGTTTGAAGCCACCCACTTTGTGGTATTTTGTTATGGCAGACCTCGGAAACCAAGACAGACATTAAGCACAAACTACACACTTAGGGAAGAAGTCGACGCTGCACTGAAGGAATTGGTGAAGAACAAGGTTCCAGGAATTGATGGAATACCCAATGAGATGTTTCAACAAACGGATGCCCCACTGGAGGCACTCACTTGGCTATGCCAAGAGATTTGGAAGACAGCTACCTGGCCAAATGACTGGAAGAGATCCATATTTATGCCCATTCCAAAGAAAGGTGATCCCACAGAATGTGGAAATTATCGAACAATATCATTAATATCACATGCAAGTAAAATCTCACTGAAGATAATTAAAAAATGGTTGCAGAAGTATATTGACAGAGAACTTTCAGAAATGCAAGCTGGATTCAGAAGAGGACATGGAACAAGGGATAACATTGCTGATGTCAGATGGATATTAGCTGAAAGCAAAGAATACCAGAAAGATGTTTACTTATGCTTTATTGACTATGAAAATGCATTCAATTGTGTGGATTATAACAAATTTTGGATAACATTGAAAAGAATGAGAATTCCAGAACACTTGATTGTACTCATGAGGAACCTGTACATAGATTAGGAGGCTGTCATTCGAACAGAACAAGGGGATACTGCATGGTTTGAAATCAAGAAGGTTGTATCCTTTCACCACACTTATTCAATTTGTATGCTGAGCAATAATCTGAGAAGTTGGATTATATGAAGAAGAACGTGGCATCAGGATTGGAGGAAGACTCATTAACAACCTGTGATATGCTGAGGACACAACTTTGCTTGCTGAAAGTGAGGATGACTTGAAGCACTTATTGATGAAGATTAAGGACTACAGTCTGCAGTATGGATTACACCTCAATATAAAGAAAACAAAGATCCTCACAACTGCTCCAATAAACAGCTTCATGATGGTTGGAGAAAAGAAGTTATCAAGGAGTTCATATTACTTGGTTCTACAATCAACACCAATGGAAACATCAGTAAAGACTTCAGATGATGTATTGCATCAGGCAAATCTGCTGCAAAAGACCTCTTTCAAGTGATGAAGAGCAGAGATGTCTCCTTGAAGACTAAGGTGCACCTAACCCAAGCGATGGTATTTTCAGTTGCCTCTTATGCAAGTGAGAGCCGGTCAATGAATAGGAAAGACTGAAGAAGAGTTGATGCTTTTGAGTTGTGGTGTTGGTGAAGAATGCTAAGAGTATCACAGACTGCTAAAAGGACTAACAAATCTGTCCTGGAAGAAGTGCAGCCAGAATACTCCTTGGAAGCAAGAATGACCAGACTTCGTATCACCTTACTTCGGTCATATTGTCAAAAGGAATCATTCCCTGGTAATGTGGAAGGTCAATGAAAAAAGGGAAGGCTCTCAAAGAGATGGATTGACACAGTGGCTGCAACAATGGGCTCAGGTATAGCAAGGATCGTGAGGCTGGCACAAGACCGGGCAGTGTTTTGTTCTGCTGTGCATAGGGTCACTATGAGTCAGAGAGGACTCTATGACACCTAACAACAACAACAACAACACATACTGTGTATGATCAAATGAGTGAGTGATCCACAGTTGAGGCTGGTCCCTCAACCCAGGCATGCCTATCGCCCATTGCTAAGACCAATTACCTGTTGGCCAGGCATAATATTCATTTTCAATTAGTTATAGAACCTGGACTTTCTGAGAACAGAGACTTTTCCTGTTGCTGCCTCAGCTTAGCCTACAGTTTGCAGGTAATATATTTCAGTAACATTTAGGAAAATTTACTGCACAGCTTGTTCTACACACAAAAGCTAAATGTTAATGCAGTGTTTTACTAACTGTGCTAAAATCAGCTAGCCAGCTGGTGAATTACCCAGAGGCCCTTTACTGTTGAGACTCACATGGGGTTTTGTAGCTAGCCTGAATGTCATTTATATAAAATCACAGTGGTGATGTCAGGCAAGCTCTCTTCAGCTTTATGGCCGGACTGGGCAGATTCGATATTTACATGGGGTTTTTCTTCATCGCTTGTCACCTCGCCTTCTCTAATCCTGCCAGGTGGATGTATTTGCCACACGGAGCGCCCAGGGCATGGCAGAGCCACACCAGGGTGCCAATCATGAAACGTGCCTTTCCAGTGGGTTCATCATTAGCAGAAGGAACCACAGATGTAGAATGAAAGTGAGAGGCCCAGCTTTGCCACTCAGCCTGTCTGGCTCCTGCTTAGGAAGCAGAATGCTATCTGGGTAGATACTTGTGTGAACTCTGTCTGGTAGACTCGAACATTAAACTGGGTCTCTGGGTTTGAGTTTTGGCTTCAAGGTCATTCCTGCTATAGTATGCCCTGTGATTGTTTTCAGCAGATCATTTTATTTTTATTCTCTCAGAGCTCTGGCTTGCTTATGGGTCTGTTTTACTTTTCAGCACATACTTGGCACTGGACTGCACATTCATTGGCACATTTATCCATTCAGTATGCCTTGAGGGGCCCCTATGTAGATGCTGAGAATGTAGCTTGCCACTGAAAAAGTTCTGGTTAATTCTCCCAGTAATACCTTGACCCAGATTGGAGGAATTTGGAGAATGTGCTTCTAATGACTTCTAGTTGATTCTAGCAGCAGCTGAATGAATGCACTAAATGAACAGTTTGGTTATCATTGCCAGGTGATGGTCTTTTTCAGGAAGACAAATTTACTACTGTTTCCTGGAGGAATTGGGGAATCTTTATCTCTGGAAGGATGAAATCTTATAGTGGCAGTCCCCGGGTTATGAACAAGATCTGTTCCTAAGTGTATCTTTAAGTTGAATTTGTAAGGAAGTCAGAACAGGTGCATATGGTTCTTATTTAGTTTTATTTTAGTGCAAGAAAAGGCTCAAAGCTTTTTCCATGATTTAAAGCTGTATGTGCAGCAAGTGAAGGTGATTGTGATGAAGAATTTGTGAGTAGGGATTGGTTTAATCGTTTCAAAGTGAGGGCAAATTTACATAACATTAAAGGCAAGTCCAAGTTGTCTGTAAGTCGGAATTTCAGACTTTGATAAACCAGGGACTTATTTTATTTCTCCTCCTTCTCCCCTCTAACTCACATTCCTTTCTTTCCAAGTTTGGCTTAGTTAAGAAAGAACACTGGAAGTAAAACCAGCTCTGGTGGGTAGTAGTTAGAGAAGGTTGAAGCTAGGAAGTGTGGCAGAAAGAAGGGTTTTAGGTAGACATGGAAATGGTGACTTTCTCTCTGGGTGAGGGGCCAGTCAGATTGTACTGTATTGAGGAGTTATAGCTGAATTTGTTGTATTGGGGGAATGAGGACGTGTGATCCAGAGTTTTAATATTATTATGCTTGCAATTCAAGGAGCTACCAGGAGAGGCAGGAGCTCTGGTAGCATAGTGGCTAAAGCACTTGACTGCTAACCAGAAGGCTGGCGGTTCAAACCCACCAGCCTCTCCTCGGAAGGAAGGTTGGGCAATCCTACTTCCGTAGTGATACTGCCTCGGAAACCCAAGGAGGGGTCGCTATGAGTCGGGGCCGACTCGACGGCACACAACAACAACAACAACATCAGGAGAGGCAGACAGATTCATATAAGCACCTATGCCTGGGGCAGAGCTGAAAGAAGCTGCTATGGAACCTCTGCCAATTAACTCTGTGTGTGTGGGTGTGAGAGAAAGGGAAAGAAAGAAAGAAAGAGACAATTTTAGTCTAATATGGGTACAGTGGTTCAAAACAACAACAACAACAACAAAAAAAAAAACCCACTGCCATTGAGTTGATTCTGATACATAGTGACCCAATAGGACAGAGTAGAACTGCCTCATAGGGTTTCCAAGGCTGTAAATCTTTATGGAGGCAGACTGCCTCATCTTTCCCCCATAGACCAGCTGGTGAGTTCAAACCATTGATCTGGTTAGCAGTCGAATGCTTTAACCACTGTGCCACCAGAGCTCCTACGTAAACTGGTTAGATCATCTATAATTGATAAAAAATAATAGAGGAATGTAGCTAATGGTAAATAAAATACTTAAGTACAAGTTAAGTACATTTTTTTTAACACTGCAATGTTTATCACTACTGGTGTAACTACAGTTTTCCTTTGTCTTATTAACCAGCCAGCCTCCCAGCACCAGCATTGCTCAGGACAATCACTGGCCATCTTTAAATAAATTCATCCTCACCATGGAGAACCTTCTCACTGCCCCAAAGTGAGAAATAATCCCAATCACAAATCAGTGTTTGCAGATCAGATAATCGAATTAGGGACTCAACATTGAAATCAATCTTTTTTCAGGCATCTCTCTTCTCATTGAGAATCCTATGACATCTTGCTGTACCTCAGTGTTACCTCTTCTAGAGACTATTTTAAGGAACTCTGGTGGCATAGTGGTTAAGGCATTTAGCTGCTAACTTAAAGGTCAGCAGTTCGAACCCAGCAGTTTCTCCACAGAAGAAAGATGAGGCAGTCTGCCTCCATAAATATTTATAGCCTTGGAAACCTAGTGGGGGTCGCTATGAGTTAGAATCTACTTGATGGCAGTGAGTTTGTTTTTTTGGTTTGAGAGATTCTTTTGGGCAAGGGGCTTTAGTGGACTCAAAAATGTATCTCTTATACATCAGAAAATTCAAAACATGCTTCCCAAATTTGGTGAAAATTGATTCAGCCATTTCCACATGATAGGGCAACAATCAGACAGAAAGTTAAGTTTCTTCATTTATATGAGAAACTTATGATATGCCTTGCATGTTTGGAGTTTTCCAATAGCTGCTTCTGACTGAAATGGAAAAAGTGAGGAGTACTTCTGGAGCTCAGCATTTCTCAGCATTCAGAGAAACATTATGATCTTTTCAATACAGCCTGAAAAACCAATTGACAGGATATTTCCAGAACGTGGTCATCAAAATTTGAGGTCTCTCCAATTTATACGTCCTGAAGCGAAGACCCCATCCTTTACATCCTGGTTGTGGAGAGTTAGATATTACTTCATTCCTAGACAGTTGATTAAAAAGAAGGTGGTTATGGTGTGTGAACAACAAGCTTTCATATTGGGAGGCATAGAGAGGTATGGGCGTGGGCAATCACACCTAGCTCTCTTTCATTAAGAAAGTGTGGTAGGAAAATTCATTGAGAAAATAATTTGTACCGTGTTCTCACTATATTTTTGCCTTTTGAGTCCCAAGAATATTTGCTAGGCACGTCATTTCCATTAGGTTGTTAAGATTTATGCTGCAGGGTTAACTAAGCACCCCACTGCACCCCACTTCCTTTTCTAGATTTTGTTTTCAAAAGTCAAAGCATGGCATATTTAGCATTGGAGAGAGATGCATTTTCCTCCACCACGTATTATGAAAAGTTTCAAGCATAGAGCAAAATTGAAAGAATTTTACAGTGACTATCTATATACCCACCGACTACATTTTACTAGTTTTATCAAATTCATCTATCCTTCTATTCATTTAAAGAGCTACAGCTTTTGAAACAGAAGTTCTAAGAGCAGAAAGAAGAGAAGGAAAGTTCTCGAAGACTAGAAAGAGGGTGGTTGTTCGGAGTGTCATAGGTAATGGAGGCCTGGGGTTTCACAGTGCCTGGGAGGGGAAGAAACCTTAGAGGAAAGTGGCTAGGATGTATGCAATGGAAGTAGGTCCCCACACCTGGGGTGCCCAAGTGTGTCCTAGCCATGGCAGTACTGCCTACATTCCAGAGATGGTGGTGGCTTCTGACATTTAGTGGAAGTGAGTGTTGATGGAAAACCAGAAGGGCTTCCCTGACATCTGAGTTAGTTCTGTATCAAATCCCTAAGGGCACTTGAGCAACTTCGTGGAGTCAGGAAGAGGGAAAGCCTTAATGAGATGAAATTTTCTTTTTGAAATATAGTGTACATTTTTTTGTACACCTGGGTTTGTGAAATCAAATTCACTCCTGTTATGAATCTTATATATGAGAATTCATCTAGGGCTGTTTTTGAACAATTAGATTACATAGGGAAAGAGCCCAATTCTTGAAGGTGTTTTCTCCATATTTCTGATAAGCAGTCATTCAAACATTTCAAAAATCGAAGGAAGAGTTTTTGAGAGTGTTGCCTGCTCCTGCTTACTTAATCTAGAGCCCCGTCTTCCTTCCGTGGAGATGCTGGTGGGTTTGAACCGCTGGCCTTCTGGTTAACAGTCAAGGGCTTTATCCACTATGCCACCAAAGCTCCTAATTTAGAGCTACATTCACTTAAATACAGTTGCCAGCTTCATGTTCCCTTTTTACAAGGGTAATTATTTTTTTCATTATCTACCTGCAACCTCCTACTTAAGAGGGGGGTGGGGGGTGTAATTCAAAGTGTAGCAGTGGGAGAGGTGCACCAAAGCAAGAACCAATAATGAACAGATGGTTAGTTGCCAGATTTCCACTGGATAAAAGATGTCAAATTAAATGTTTCTTGACACAGAGTAGAAATTTATATCAATTTTAATTCTTTGGTCCCACTCTTCTGTTCAGGCAGCAATTCTATTCAAAGAAACTGTCCCTTCAGAATAAAGCATTTTTAGGTTCAAATTTGTTCTAACCCCCAAATACATGTTTGACTGCAAGATGTGATTTGGAGGCATATGTGGATTAATGTAACTTTTCACATCCAGGGACTCTATTTGAATTATATTGTTACAAAGCCAGAGGAGATACAGTCTTTGGTGGCTCAACTAAGCATCTCTGGTCTATGTTCTATAATAAATCACGCCTTGGGGGGCCTCATACTTTAGCTCAAGGCCCTGAATTTCAATCTGCTGGCTTCCTGATTATTTTCCTAACCTCTGTTTTTCCATAAAGGGAAGTGTCAGCTTAAGCAGCAGCTCTGCTGTTGGCCTGTGTGGTACTTCTCTGTTGTCTGTGGACATATTTTTTAGCTGTACTTTGGAAGATAAGGAAGGTATAGGCAAGGAGCTGCAGAGACCTCAAAATTAAATATAGCCATGCCAGTGACTGGAGTGGAGAGACAGGAACAGCAGACCTGTACTGTGGAGGCCATCCTGTGTAGACTAGGGGCTTAGGGGTAGGACTTCCAGCCATGGAGTGTCCCCTGTCATCTAGACTTTGAGTTTTAAGATATAGCCATAAGCAGGAACTGTATACTGCCTGACAAATACAGAAGCAGGTTCAACTAAAGGAAGATGCATAAAGCTTTGATAATCTAAAATGGGTGGGATTGGTAGGGAATTTAGTTGGAAAGTACCCTTTTAAGTTGCCCTCTAGTTCATGCCATGCCTTTATGTTCATCATGAGTTGACAGAGTGCCAAGATTAGTGTCATTCCCTCAATAAATGTTTGAATGAATAAATGAACAAATACCTGCACCAAGCCAAGAAACTTAAGACCTCTCTCTTGTTACACATATCATATTTTTATCCCTTTTTAGTTTGGTTAGACTTCTTCTTCTTTTTTTTTTAAGAGCTTGTTTTACATTCAACGTAATGTGTACATTTAGTTTCATTCCCCATTTACCATGTCCAACCCTAACCCAGTCTCCCCCCCTCCCTACACTGTAACCCTCCCCCTGTGCCCCTCGTATTTATACACTCCTGTTTGTCCTTCATTTCCTCGGTTTGAATGTTGGTCCTCTGGTGTCCCATGGTCTATTGCTCTAAGGATTGTATTACCATAGAGTATGTGGGTGCGTCATCCTGGGTTGAGTGGTCTGCATGTACATCTTGTTAACTATTGGGCTGAGAGCCAGTCCCTGGTAATGCATTGTATTTCAGATGTAGAATGTATTCCAGGGCCATAGTATTGGGGGTCTCACCAGATTTCATCTGACCAGTAATTCTGGTCATTATTGAGTTTTTGGATTTTCTTCCATGTTTTCCCTCCCACTCTATCCAGGATCTCCAGATTTGATCCTTTCCTGAGTGGTGGGTATTGGTAGCCAGGCACCATCTAGTTCTTCTGGTCTCGAGGGCCATCATGTCCTATGGCTGATTGTTTCCAAATGCCTTGTGTGTGTGTGTGTGTGTGTGTGTTCTTCTTCACTTACAATGCTATGAGACTGTTAGCTGCATCTTAGATGGCTGCTTGAAAGCTTTTAAGACCCCAGTCACTACTCACCAATGTAGGATGTGGAGTAAGGCTTTTGTGTATTCTGTTGTTTGGCTAGACTTCTTAAAGAATACACCGAGGACTGTACTTTATTCACAACAGTTTTCTTTGGGAGCTCTGGTGGCATAATGCCTAAGGCACCTGACTGCTAACCTGAAGGCTGGAGGTTCAAACCCATCAGCTACTCCTCGGAAGGAAGATTGGGCAATCTACTTACATAGAGAAACTGCCTCAGAAGCCCAAGGAGGGGTCACTATGAGTCGACTCGATGGCAGTGAGTTTGGTTTTTTGGTTAGGCAAAAGTCAAGCTAACCCATCAGATATGTGCTGGTCTCCACTTGGGGACCAACTGGAATGTGGCAAGGAGACCCCTTACAGTGCTTCAGGCTCAGGAAGTGTTACTGGCTGCCCTAGAATAACTTGACAGGGTGAGGGTAGAGGGGAGACAGAATGATTTTAAACAGTCAGAAACCCATTGTCATGTGAGTGGTTGATTTAGTGCTAGCCCAATGGTGAAGGTGTAATGTGACTGATTCATTGAGGCTAAGTAGGAAATGGGAGACAAAAGAGGGTGGAATGTTAGACTGTGATGGAATAGAAGAACTGCATCTGAAAACATTTTTTGATTGATATAAATTATCATTGATTAAAAGCATAAAAGCATTAGCTTTGTTGGGTATAGATTCCAAGAGGGTTTGAACCACCAGCCTTCTGGTTAGCAGTCAAATGCCTTAGGCACTATGCTACCAGAGGACACCTTTTATCCTTCCCTATGTACTTACAAATACACAAAGGTACACTGTAGCAAATACCCTTGACATTTATTATTTCTCTACATGCTAGTCTGATTTCTAACTGCCAGGGTGATGGGAGTTTTCTCCAACCATGGGAGCATGTAGCATGAAAGACTAACTGACAATGTAGCATCTGTGGTCGTTAACTTTGTGTGTCAACTTGGCTGGCCCTGGTTGAGTGGATGGGCAGCTGAATGTAGTTATTCCTCATGTTGAGACTGGTAATTAACTCCATGGTGGAATCTATTGGAGCAGCTGAGTAGCTTCTTTGGGTATGTGGTCTACTTCTCATATATAAGAAGCAGCTTTGGGAATGATTTCTAGCTTATGGCACACTAGAACACTACATGTAGTCATGTCATTGTTCAGCAGTCTGCCATGCTCTGCCGACCTTGGGACTTTCAGTGGACTTGAATTAATGGCCTGTCATGTGGTTTGGTAACATTGGAACTGTGCCTTTTTACTTGTCAACCTTGAGCTTGTCAGTCTCAGCAGCCAGCAGCTGTCTGAGTGAAGAAAAGCCTCTAGCTCCCTTGGACCAAGAGCAGGAGGCAGAGCTGAAGCCCAAGGTTGAGGGGCTTTCTGCCAGCCCCTAGAGCCTGGCACTTTGAACTAGGACTTAAAGTCTCCAAATTGTAAGAATAAACTCCTGAGTGTTAAGGCCATCCCATGTGAGGTATTTTCTTGTCAGAGTGGCACAGACGTAACCAGAACAGCATCCCAAGGAGCAGCCCTAAACCAATAACTGATAAGGGTTGGTATATAATACTCTAGCTTCCGCACCTCTCAGTTGAGAACACTCTAAAGTGTGTTTTATGGTGTTTTCCAGAGGTCTCCAGAAGGATTAAGCTCAGTTGCCCACAGTAGTAACATGCACTATAACACATTTTTTACTGACTTCCTTCCTTGTCTCACTTCCCCATTCCTCTGTTATTGTTTTCCAGGATCACCTTCCAAATAAACTACTTGCACTTGAATCCTGGTCTTAGGGTCTGTGGTCTGTACACTAAGACGTATATTTTTTGCTTTTAAAAAGTGTAAATTAACTAAAAAAATATAAAAAATAAATGTTGAAGATCTTTTGTCAGTACATACAGATTTACTGCATTATTTTTAGGAAATACATAGCATTTCACAATATGGATATATTTTATTTTATTAACCATTCCTCTATTGATGAAAATTTAGTTTCATTTATTTATTCATTCATATGTTTATTCACTTTCACTGACAATGAAAGAATGACTCTCCTTGTTCAAATCAGTTTGAATTGTGTCTATTATAATGCAGATACCAACAAGAGCACTTAGGGGAACATGCTTGTATGAGGCCAAATATGGCTACACTCTTGCTTGCTGCTAGCTCACTTCTGCTTGCTAAGTCACTCTTATGTAACACTTGCTGGGGTGGCCTTGAGGTCCAGAGTCTTGTCATGAAGATACCTTTGTTTTCCAGAGCCATAAAAGCCCCTGCCTCCCACTGTGGGGCGCAGAGACTCAAGTCGACCAGCCTCAGTAAGCAAGCCCTTAATAAACTCCTATGTGACCATCATGCAGCTGCCATCATCTTTTTTCAGTCTCTAGGCACCTTAGGGCAAATTTCAAGTTATTGGTCCATGCCCAAACAACTGGAAAGACATGCTTGATAAGGAAGAGGTATCCATCAGGGGGGATTCCTGGGAATCAGTGATCTCTATGTGGGGAGGTTTGACCCATCTGCTGGGATGAATCTCAGTGGTCAGTAACCTCCACACGGGGAGGTCTGGCCTGTATGCATCCACCAGAGGAGTTCCCAGATTCATGTGGACCACCGTGTGTATACAGGAATGCCCTGCAAATGACAAATAGCACAGCATGATTGTTGGAAAGAGCTTAGGCAAGAAGTAGTCGCTGGGGGAAGGCTATTACTGTAGGCAATTCAGCAGGCCACTGATGCCCAGTTAGTCAGGAAAACATAGGTAAGAGCAATGCAGGAGGAATTACAGTTAGAAAAGGATGCACAACAGTTGTGTGTGGGGCCTTGAGTGATGTTCTAAAGCAGGGTGAGCAGCTAGGTTTGCAGAAATGGAGGTGGAGGAGGGCATGGCTCTGGGAGAGTGAGTGGCAAACTAGAGGGTGGAACTTGAGTGAGGGAGCCCAGCCACTGCTGCTGCAGCTGCCTCTCCCTCCATTACCTGGAGCCCCTGCTGGGGCCTAGCATTGCCCTAACCCCTCCCTCTGGAAACTGAGGCCAAGGAACGGGGAAGGGAGAGTGAGTGCCAGGAGGCGGCAGCCAGACTGCCTGTGGAGAAGTTGCCTGCTAGTCCTCTGTGCTTTCCTTTCTCTCCTCCTCCCCACTTCCCTTTGCTTATGGAGTAGCACCATGTCAGTGCCTTTGGCCAAAGTCAGACAGTGCATACTTTGCTACAGAAATAAAAACAGGTATCTCACAGGTAGCCTCACCATCTGCCAGTGCCTACACACAGCTCAAAGCAGCAGCACACTTAGGTGAAACTGGGAGAGCTAGAAAGAAGGGGGGGGGTATCATGGGAAGAGAGAGAAAAAACCTATACTGTGTAGGTTGACCATCTGAAAACCCCTTGAGAGTAGCCCCTTGAGAGTAACAGGAGATCTTAGTGATTGCCAGGGAGAGCAGTAAGAGATAAGCTGAAGCCCAGAAACAATACCACCCTTTGGGTCCTACTGCCCCCCTCCAGGAAGTGCCCTTTGCTTCTGGGTGGACCCTGCTAGTCCCTAGAGACTAGGGATGGGAGCTGAAGTCACCTGCAGGGAAGAGCCCTGCAAGGGGACCAGAGACCCCATGTAGAAGTCACAATACATTGGTCAAGGACAAACAAGCCTCAAATAGTAGCTCTGGTTGATCAGAATACACTCTTATCTCTGGAAACCCTAAGCAGTTTCAAGCTCCCCTCCACCTAAGCAACTGAGATTCAAGGGTGGAAGAATTCCAACTGCAGGCAAAAGTAGTGAAAACAGTCCTGAACATAATGTCTCTGCTAGAAACCCTAAGTAGAGACCTGGGAATAAAGCATGCTGTGTTAGACCTGGCTAATGCAACGTTCTTATATGCTTACATCAAAGTCCAAGGCTTCTGCCCCACAATCCTGAACACCTACATAAAGGAACACAGCCAGTGACTATTTGGCAAGTAAATTATCAGGCGAAGTTTTCCTGACAGGGTGGGCTAAAGTGCTGTTTGAGGCTTTGAGGTTGATTAATTTAGCTTCCACTGTGGCCTTTAGCCCTGTATGCCAGACTGAGAGCCCCACGTGACCCTCCAATCATGGTGCTAGTGACATCACAGGCTCCAGAAGATAATCTGCTCAGGTTGGTGCCAGAATGCCATAGGATGTGGATCTGGTAAGTAGAATCATCTATTGTTGCTTGGTGTGGGTCACCCTACTGGGGTGAATCGGTCACTTTGTCTTTCTGGAGACAGGAACCAACAAGCTTAATGTGGAAACCCACCATCCTGTTGCATGAGGGGCCTGAATAGTCATGCTTCACCTGGACTGTAACGATGGCTATAGCATAAGGGACAGATGTGGATCTCCTTTCCTGGCATACATTAAAACAGGTGACTTTACTCATAGCCTCTCTGGGGTAAGACGTATGGTACACTCAGGCACGGAAAATGCTTAAGGCAGCCACTGTTCTCACCACCCAAAGGGAAGCCACAAATGCGATCCTAACAGAAGGGGAAAAATTAGCCTTCTTTGTAGCTCCTAAACATCTGCCTTTCTGACCTTAAGTACGCTCTCCTCCATCTACTTCATTCCCTTCAGAGCTTCCAACATCTTCCTAGAGTGGACTTGGCTTTGCCACAGTCCATCACAAAAACAGCAGCTAAGTTTGTGGACAACTCCCTTTCTCAAGTGCTGAAGACATACCTTGGAATGTGGAGCCTCTGGGCAGAACTGATTGGGCAGCTGTGGGAGACATATGGGGGTGTGTTGGAGCCTCTGTGCCTAAGTGGAGGGTAATAGGACTGGTAATAATTTTTTTTAAGAGGGGGAAAACAGAGTAGTTTTGTCTTAAAGTAGAATATCTGTGCCAGAATGTGAAAGACAGTAAAAGCTAAACTTGAGGCTTTGTAGTAAGTTGTAAAAGGCTTGAGAGGAAGTGAACTTTATTTGCCTTGATTTATAATACCTATATATAATGAGTTTAAAAAGAAACAATGAAATGTGTAAAAAATTTTACAATATTAGATCAATTTTGGTGGATTTATTCATAAGATGGAAAAAAGATGAGTGAATCTTGCATGGCAAAATGTAAAAATAGCAGCGAGATTATAGTCTTTAAAATGGGTTAATTGAGGTGGACCCAGTACAATGTTTTCCACTGGTATGATTACCTTTCTTTTTTTGATCCAAGGGGTATGTATCTCTAGAGTAGGTGGGGGCATAAACCTGGAGTAGGTTCTGTATGTAGGTCTTCTACTGTTGGGCTGAGAGCCAATCCATGGAAGTAAGTCCATTTCTAGGTCTGAAGGGTAACCTGGGGCCATATTCTCAGGGGTTCCACCAGTTGCTTTCTGACCAGAAATTCTGGTTATTTTTCTGTTTTTGAATTTTGTTTCAGATTTTTTCTCCCACTCTATCCAGGATCTCCGGACTTGATCCCTTTCCGAGTGGTTGGCATTGGTAACTAGGCACCATCTGGTTCTTCTGGTCTTGGGTTGTGGAGGCTGAGGTCCCCGTGGTCCATCTTATCTTTGGGCTAATTGTTTCCAGATGACTTTGGTCTTCTTCATGCTTCTTTGTGCCATACAAGAAGAGACCAATAGTTCTATCTTAGATGGCCGCTCAAAAGCTTTTAAGACCCCAGTCGCCACTCACCAAATTAGGTTGTAGAACAATTTTTATAAAAATTTTTCTTGTTTTGTTATTGCCTTCCCCTTCACCCAAGTTAATATGTGTCTACCCTCTAGTTAGTGATTTTCTCACATGCTTGTGATGTTCTCACACCCTTAATAACCATAAAAGAATATTTCTTTTTTTTTTTTAAACCATTTTCTTGGCTTTGTTTTATATGAAAGAAGCACATATTTATTGTAGAAAGTAGAACAAAATTTTTATGAACTATGTGTGCCAATTGAGCATTATGTCCCCTAGGACTAAGGTCCTGAGCTCCCAGTCCTGGTGATTCTCTCAAGAGATGTTTGGTTGTCTCTGAGAAGTTACTCCAACCCTGTCTTCTCTTGCTTCTATAATGTATGCGGCTAATTTTGTAGCACAACTGCATGTATAAGATTATCTTCATATGTATGATTACTTTCATGGTATGATTTACCTTTTGACTGTTTTTGTTCCTTCTCTTGGCTCCATAGAAGTGATGGAACAAATTGAAGTTCTGACCAATTTTACTAAACTGGCCCTGAATGATAGTAGGTAAAGCTTGCAACTATTAACTATCAATCATGTAGATGAAGAAAGTCGTCCTCCAGAACCGTATGGTTCTGGATATTCTGACAGCTGCTCAAGGCAGGACATGTGCTGTAGTGAAGACCAGAATACTTATATATCAGACTACCATGAGACTATTACTGATTTTTTAGGTCAGATAGAGGCTGTGGTCACAACTGATGGCAAGTCTACTGTGGCTACCTGGTTTTCCTCCTTCCCCTCTAGCTGGCTGGGTTTTTTTTTTTTTTTTTTGCTGGGTGTTTGCCTTTTTCTGTGTATAGGATTGTTTTCCTGTATCTGCCTGTACTACTGCTATGGCCTGTGACTCCACCTGCAGCAACACTCCCTGTCCCTACCTATATAGTTGTGACACCTCCCTTCAGGGACCTTGTGGAAAAAGAAGGTATACTAGATTGTATAAGCCAGCCTCAAGGAGTGGGTTGTAGGGGACTAGGCTTGTGTGAAGCCAAATATGACTATGCTCTTGCTTTTACTGGCTCACTTCTGCTTGCTAAGTCACTCTTATGTAACAATTATGGAGGTGGACTTGAAGGTCCAGAGTCGTGGCATAAAGTCACCTTTGTTCTCCAGAACCATAAAAGTTCTTGCCTTACCCTAGGGTGTGTGGAGACTTGCGTTGACCCTGCCATTGCCCTGGGACCAGCTTCAGCAAGTAACCCCTTAATAATCTCCTATATTACCATCATGGAACTGCCAACCTCTTTTTTTCCATCTCTCAACACCTTAAGGCAAATTTCAAGATACTGGTTTGTGCTCAGACAAGTACTTAATACATCCTTCTGGAAGGTCATAGTGATAAAATTTAGCGTATAATGTGCTTGAGGATCAGGAATGGTTATGGAACTGCTAACCAGAAGGCCGGTGATTCAAACCTACCAGTCACTCCTCAGAAGGAAGGTTGGACAATCTACTTCCGTAGTGATACCACCTCGGAAACCCA
>NW_006921988.1:2245048-2247470 GCF_000298275.1 Orycteropus afer afer
TATAATATCAATATAATCATCTTTATAGCATGAATCATAAAATATAATTTTGGGTATTTTGGTATGGAGGAAGGGACCCATGAAGGCAAGAATTCCTGGAGTCCATGGATGTCAAAATGTGGCTTAGGTTTCAAGTGGTAAATACCAGGTGATGGGGGTTTTTGCTGTTAGTTGTCATCAAGTAAGCTCTGATTTGCAGCAACCTTACATATAACAGAAGGAAACATTGCCCACTCCTGTGCCATCTTCATGTCTGTTGGCATATTTGAGTCCATTGTTGTTGCTATATTGTGCCACCCCATTTCATTCATCTCATTCAGTAACAGTAATTACCCTGTTGGGTTAGAGTGGATCGAGGTAGAGAGCCTGGAAGCTGGTGATGGAAGAGGGTACTTGGGCTACTGTCAAAGGATGAGATGGAGATAGGAGGAGAGAGAAAATTTCAGGTGGGCAGAAATTGGTGAGGGAGAAACTGCATTAGCAAAGGGTCAGAGGTAAAAATGCAAAGCATGAGTTTTGGGGAAAATGGAGGATGCCAGATTGTCAGGGGCTAGGGGAGTAGCAAAAGGGAAGGTTAGAAAGAGAGCTGTAGGTTTTGTCCCAGAAAACCTTGAACACAAGCTAACTGGAAACACTGGAAGGTGCTATGATTTCTGAAAATCTTTTCCAGTTTAATTATTACCCTCCCCTCTTGTATCTGTCTAAATGACCCAGCTCTGGGAGATTAAAGAGCCCAAAAGCTCGTCCTTATTTTAAAAGCTACTGCTTTTGGTGACTACCGGGGGCAGGAGGGAAGGGGTAAAAGGAAAGTCATTGCTTAGGAGGCATTGAATTTCTGTAAAGTATAATGGAAAAATTTAGAAATGGAAAGTTGTCATGGTTTTACAACATGAGGAAGGTAACTAATTTCACTGAATTCTATGTGTAAAAAATGTTGGGATGGTAATTGTTTAATTACTATCTATCTATCTATCTATCTATCTATATATCACAATAAAAATCATTAAAAAAGCTATTGTATTTTGGTACAAATTTTTTCAATTTTCTTATTTTTGGACATCTAAGGGAGACAACTTTACTCTGTATTTCCATTCACTCATTACATTTTTTTTTTTTTTTCTGAAAACACACAAACTTATTGAAAATGGTTGTGGACCCATAATGTTGAGAAAGGTAGTTGGCCTATTACAGATAACCTGAAAATATTAATTAATCCATGTGTGTTAGTACTTAATTGCCACATATTTCCTGTCTTGATGGCATGGCACGAGGGAATAAGAACCCTTAGTCTGTCTCAGCTTTCAAATAAAACTCAGTCCCTTTGGAAAAACATCTGGGACTAATGTGGATGCTAAAACTGTTACCTCACACACACCCGAGTTCCATTTGCTCTTTCATGATAAAAATTTTCCCCTTATGGTTGCCCAGATCCACACGTATATTATTATTCAGGATCTGATGTAGCATGGGCACCATTTGTGACCACATCCTCTGGAAACCACTTTAAGTGGGCTCCCAGAGTCTTTAAAAATAGGCTGGGTTCTGGCAAAGCTTACACACAGGAGAGGAAGAAGCAGCAACTTAGCCTTTTGAGAACAATTTTAATTTTAGCCTTCTCTTCCTACTTTTACTCCCTTACAGGTCTTCCCAAGATATTAGTAGAACTAATATTCTGAACTTTCAGTTTTTTAAAAAATAGATTCATACTAACCATTTTATTTTAACTCTTCAACTACAGAAACTCTCTATTGTATATTATTCTGGTCCCCTAAAAACACTTGTTCTGTGGGTTTTTTTTTTTTGTAGTGAGTGCTGAGTGAACCCCCCCACACAGTGACTGGACTACTTCTTAATCATTCTGGCTGTGAATCTGACACCCCTATGCAGTAGCGTGCTTCCTATCCAGTGGGGACATTAGAGCAAGTTGCTTCTAAATGGTTGTCAAGACCGTTGCCATGGCAATGGAGCTCTGCTGGTCAGCTGGAATGGAAGTTCTTCAGTTCTGCCCTCAGTGATACTCTGATTTGGTGTGCCACAGACAGAATCATCTGGGTGCTTGTTAGGAAAGCTCGTTCCCAGGACTCACCCGTAAGCACCCTGATTCAGGATGTTTGGGGGGTGAATCTGCATTTATAACTATCTCTACCGGTGATGATCATTCTGGTGGCATACAACCTCATCGTCAGGAAGAAAGACTGTACAGTGCCCAGATATGGCCCAAGCTATGCCCCTTAGAGAGTTCTGATCCTTGTCCCCACTGGAACTATGTCCAGGATTGTCCTACACCCCCTTCCAAGTTGGCGAGGAATTTGCATTCTGCCTTTTGTGGGGGGGGGGGGGGGGGTGGGTGGGGGGTTCTGGGGGGGGGGGGGGGGTGGGGGTGGGGGTAGTCAGAATTGCCACAATGGCGTCCAACAAGTGC
>NW_006921988.1:2247570-2250629 GCF_000298275.1 Orycteropus afer afer
GGGTGTAGGGTGGGGGTGGTTCTTTATATTGGAGCGTCTGCCAAGCATATGCTTTGTGTTTACTGTTGGTTTTTTTCTGGGTAAGATTCTCCAGCTCCAAAAGCAAAATCATCTGTTAGTAATTCTCTGCTTCAATTGGCAAATGACCTACCAAGGACATGCAATGGAAATTAGCATATGTATCTTGAGAGGTTTACAGTTTCCTTCTGCCTGACTTCCGCGATTGCTCATAATTTTGTGTGTAGCTTACGAGACCCCTTTCAAAAGATCAGCCCATCACCTAGATGAGAAAGCAACTCCTGGCCTCTGGACAAGATGGATGTTGATGAATTTGAGGATTCTCTTAATGTATTCTGTACCTTAGGTCTTTCAAGGGATGAGGATCAAAGACATTGATATATCAGAATGGAAATAATGAATTATTTGTTGAAAATAGTGATCAGTATCTTTTTTTTTTTTTAAATTGTGCTTTGGGTGCAAATTTACAGAGCAAAATTTGTTTTACACTCAACAGTTCCTGTACATTAGATTTCACATTACCATCCCCAACCGTAATGCACTCTCTTCCCCTCCCATGTCCGTGACCACCCCCTGCCTGTGCCCTTCTTAACTATGCACTCCTGTCTGTCCAGCTTTCCCTCTATGTGAATGATGCCCCTCTGGTGCCCCATGGCCAATTGCTCTAAGGCATGTATCTCCCTAGACTAGGTGGGTGCATCACCCTAGGGTAGGTGTTCTGCATGTAGGTCTTTCTACTGTTGGGCTGAAAGCCAATCCTTGGGAGTGAGTCGTGATCAGTATCTTTGCAGTGTGTACCATCCACTCTCATGTCTGAGTGCTTCCATTTTTATTTGATTAAGGTGATTTGTAAAATTCCAGAGGGGAAGGTGATAGTTTTATTTGGTGATTAGCTAACTCTGAAAGGGATGAAGTGGCATGAATGGATAGCTTTGAGCCAATATCAGCACTCCATTAGAGGAGTGTGTAAGGCTTCTCAACTCCCATAATTGTGGAAAGCCTAGTTCATTCAGCTACATCTGACAGAGAAATAAATATTCATATGGAGCTCTGGTGGTGTAGGCATTTGACTGCTAACTGGAAGGTCAGCAGTTTGAACCCACCAGCTGCTCCACAGAAGGAAGAGAGGCCGATCTACTTCTGTAAAGATTTACAGCCTTGGAAATCCAGTGGGGGTCGCTATGAGTCAAACGACTTGATGGCAGTGAGCTTTCTTTCTTTCTTTCTTTTTTTTCCCCCAGTGTCTATCTATCATCTGGTAGCGTAGTGCCTAAGGCACTTGACTGCTAATCAGAAGGCTGGTGGTTCAAACCCATCAGCCACTCCTCAGAAGGAAGATGGGGCAATCTACTTCCATAGTGATACTGCCTCAGAAACCCAAGGAGTGGTCGCTAGGAGTTGGGTCCGACTGGACGGCACATAACAACAACAACAACAACAATCTATTATCAATTAATCTATCAATCTTTCATCTTCTTCAGGGGTATCCTTGATGACCCTTTTGACTATTTAATGATTATTTATAAATCAAATCACACTTATTCAACATGCATATATTGAAAACACTGGTTATGTCTCAAGCATAATGTCAGGTGCTATCTGAAATAGAAATAAAAAACAATCCTTTCTAAAAAGGACTTGACCCTCACTTTTTTTATTTTTATTTTTTTGCTAATGTGGTGACTCAAACAGGACTTCATAGGGCGTATAACAAATATACCTATTTGTATCCTAAAATTCACATAGGACAGCTCCAGGCCAGTACTTTTTTTTTTTTTCATTTCCCAATAAGGATAGAGAATTGTTGATTCTACTTTCCATTTTATGAAGAATTATCCTTCAGAGCCTCAAAGACTCTTATTAAGTTGCTCTCAACTGAAATCTCTTTGCCAGGCTAAGTTCAATGCCTTTCATTTCTCCTGTTTGGTCTGAGTTTTTAACATTTTGAATGCTTATCATTTTGAAACCAGTCAAATCTGCTGTAAACCAAGGCAGGTTTATGAATGGAAAACACACTGCTACTGAAAATGACTTCAATAGCCACCAAATGCAAGTGGATAACAGTTTGGATATGAAGAGATGGCTCCAGTGTGGACAATGAATCCAGAGCAAATCTCATTTTGGCCAATTAGTAGTTATTGGGAACCAGTTGTGCTTCTTAATATCCAAGCCTTAAGTTTCTTCTAGGAAAGGGGCTAATAATATCTCCTTTAGGGGGCTGTTCTGATGGTTAAGTGAGACACTCAGTATAAAGCACTTGGCATATAAATGTCAGTATGCTTTCTCAGCTTCCCTGGGATCCCAAATAAGAACAATGGATGGAAATTCATAAAGGGGAGGCTGTATGTCAAGAAAGGATACCTGGGGTATGCCACCTGGCATAGTGGTTAAAGCATTCAGTTGTTAACCAAAAGGTTGGCAGTTTGAACCCACCAGTTGCTCAGCAGGAGAAAGATGAGGCATCTGCTTCTGTGAAGATTTAAAGCCTTGGAAAACCCCTGGGCAGTTCTACTCTATCCTATAAGGTAGCTATGAGTCAGGATCTACTCAATGGCAATGGGTCTGGTTTTTTGGTTTGGTGTGTCAAGAGGAGTAGATGGGGAAGTTTTGGTCTTAATTTATCTTGATCTTTGGTTCTTCATGGAGTTATTTCTTGATTCTGAGACATTTCAAATTAGGTTTCTAAAATGTATTAGGTATTATAACAGAAGCAAAACCAAACTCTTCTATACAGGTAGTTCCCAACTTATGATGCATTCGAGTTACATCAAACCACACTTATGACTGTCTTTTTTTCTTTGGTACATTTTATAGTTAGTAATATGTGCTGCATACTATATTGGAATGCATAATTTTCTGATGCTATCATTCTCCATACTTACTCAAATTGTATGCTGAGCAAATAAACCAAGAAGCTGGACTATATGAAGAAGAACATGGCATCAGGGCTGGAGGAAGACTCAATAATGACCTGCAATATGCTGATGACACAACTTTCCTTGCTGGAAGTGAGGATGACTTGAAGCACTTACTGAAGAAGA
>NW_006921988.1:2251144-2252419 GCF_000298275.1 Orycteropus afer afer
CATGCTTGGTAAAGTGGAGGGTCAATGAAAAAGGGGAAGGCCCTCAACAAGATGGAGGCCCTCAACAAGACACAGTGGCTATGATGATGGGCTCAGGTATAGTGAGGATCATGGAGCTGGCACAGGACCCAACAGTGTTTCGTTCTGCTATACCTACTGTTGCTATGAGTCAGAGATGACTTGATGGAGCCTAACAACAATCATTCTCAGATGTTCACCTCACAATTGTTCAAAGATTGCATTTATAAAGATAGTGATAATAATGAAAACTTACAAAACAAAAGAGGTATTTGAATTATGTCATAACTACCTTATTACAGAATAGTCCAAATGGAACCCCATCATAGGTCAGAGACTACCTATATTTCCCTCTGTCATTTTGCTCATGCACCAATCAGCTCCTTAAATCTTTTCTTTGAAATAGAAGATTATGGAAATAAGGTTGTTGGCAACATGCATTCTTTAAGGCTGCAGTGGATAACTATGCAGTAATTCTAGTTTAAGACTGTGGATAAGAATCAGCTGGTTCTTTTGAAAGCTATACATTCTGACCCCACATCAGACCTTGGGAGTTCCATATTCTGCGCTTGGGGACCTGGCACTGGAAAGGTTTTAGGTGAGTCCAGTAATAACCATTGCTTTAGGGAAGTAGTTCATGTATCAGAATCATCTGGAAGGCTTTGCCCTATTTCTAGAGTTCAGTGTATCTAGAGTGGGGCCCACTACTCATCTGTCACCATACTCTGGTGGCTTGTGTGTTGCTGTGATGCTGGAAGCTATGCCACTGGTATTTCAAATACCAGCAGAGTCATCCATGGTGGACAGGTTTCAGTGGAGCTTCCAGACTAAGACAGACTAGAAAGGATGATTTACTTCCAAAAACATTGGCCAGTGAAAACCTTATGAATAGCAGTGGAACACTGTCTGATATAATGCTGGAAGATGGGCCCCCAGGTTGGAAGACACTCAAAACATGAATGGGAAAGAGCTTCTTACTCAACAGAGAGTCAACCTTAATGACATGGATGTAGTAAAACTTTTGGGACCTTTATTTGCTGATGGGGCATAACTCAAAATGAGAAGGAACAGCTGCAATCATCCATTAATAATTGGAATATGGAATATACAAACTATGAATCTAGGAAAATTCGAAGTTGTCAAAAATGTAATGGAATACATAAAGATCCATATCCTAGGCATTGTTGTTGTTGTTATGTGCTGTCGAGTCAAACCCGACTCATAGCGACCCCTCCTTGGGTTTCTGAGGCAGTATCA
>NW_006921988.1:2252519-2253849 GCF_000298275.1 Orycteropus afer afer
GTATTGTCCATTTTGAATTGAACAATCATGTGGTCAACTATGTTGGGAATGACAAATTGAAAAGGAATGGTGTTATATTCATTGTCAAAAAGAACATTTCAAGATCTACCCTGAAGTACAATGCTGTCAGTGATAGGATAATAGCTACAAAGAAGACCAGTTAATACCGCTATAATTCCAATTTACACATCAACCACTAATGCCAAAGGTGAAGAAATTGAAGATATTTTACCAACCTCTGTAGTCTGAAATCAATCTAAAATGGAATCAATAAGCATTGATAATTACTGGTGATTGGAATGTGAAAGTTGAAAACAAAGAAGAATCATCAGTAATTGGAATATATGGCCTTGGTGATAGAAATGGCACTGGAGATCTCACATGATAGAATTTAGCAAAATCAATAACCTATCCACTGTATATACCTTTTTTTAAACAACATAAATGGCAGCTATACATGTGGCCCTTGCCAGATGTAATATGCAGGAATCAAATCAACTACATCTGTGAGAAGAGACAATAGAGAAGCATCTATCAGTCAGAATAAGGCTAGGGGCCAACTGTGGAACAGATCATGAAATATTTATATGCAAACTCAAGTTGAAGCTGAAGAAAATTAAAACCAGTCCATGAGAACCAAAGTACAACCTACAGTATATCCCACCTGAATATAGAGACCATCTCACTAATAGATCTGATGCACTGAACACTAATGACTGGAAACCAGACAAGTTATGGGATGGCATCAAGGACATCATACATGAAGAAAGCAAAAGGTCATTAAAAAGACAGGAAAGAAAGAAAACACCAAAATGAATGTCAGAAGAGACTCAAACTTGTTCTTGAAAAGAGAGTAGCTAAAGCAGGTGGAAAATATGATGAAGTAAAAGAGCTGAAGAAAATATTTCAAAGGGTGGCTTGAGAAGACAAAGTAAAGTATTATAATGAACTGTGCAAAGATATGGAGTTAGAAAACTAAAAGGGAAGACTACACTTGGCATTTCTTAAGCTAAAAGAACTAAAGAAAACATTTAAACCTCGAGTTGCAGTATTAATAGATTCTATGGGCAAAATATTGAACAACACAGGAAACATCAAGGGAAGATGGAACGAATACACAGAGTCATTGCACCAAAAAGAACTGGTCAATGTTCAACCATTTCAGGAGTTAGCATATGATCAAGAAGTCCAAGCTGTGCTGAATGCATCGGTGAAAAACAAGGTTGCAAGAACTGACAGAATACCAATTGAGATGCTTCAACAAAGGGGTGAGAAGTGAACCAACAGAATTCAGAAATTACCAAACAATATCATTAAGAAAACATGCAAG
>NW_006921988.1:2254516-2255815 GCF_000298275.1 Orycteropus afer afer
GAGCTCTGGTAGCATAGTGCCTAAGGCACTTGACTGCTAACCAGAAAGCTGGTGGTTCAAACCCACCAGCCACTCCTCGGAAGGAAGATGGGGCAATTTACTTCCGTAGTGATACTGCCTCGGAAACCCAAGGCGGGGTCACTATGAGTCGGGTCCGACTCGACGGCACATAACAACAACAACAACAACTATTTTAATGGCAAGGAGCCCTGTAGTGTAGTGGTTAAAATGCTCAGCTGCTAACCAAAAGGCCAGTGGTTCAAACCCACCAGCCCCTTAGTAGGAGAAAGGGGTGGCAGTTTGCTTTTGTAAAGATTACAGCCTTGGAAACCCTATGGGACAGTTCTACTCTGTCCTGCAGGGTCACTGTGATTTGGAATTGGCTTGATAGCAATGGCTTTTATTATATTAATATGGGACAGTGGTTGTTCAATAGTAGAATTCTCACCTTGCAGGAAGGAGCTCTGGTGGTGCTGCTAACCAAAAGGCTGGTGGTTCAAATCCCCCAGCTGCTCCATGGGAGATAGATGCAGCAGTGTACTTCAGAAAAGATTTACAGCCTTGGAAACCCTACGGCGGGGTCACTATGAGTCAGAATTGACTCGATGGCAGTGGGTCTATGCAGGAAACCCAGGTTTGATTCCTAGCCAATGAGCCTTTAAGTACAGTTATTGTATGTTCATCAGTAGAAGCTTGTGTGTTATTAGCGTGCTGAACAGGTTTCAGTGGAACTTCTAGATTAAGATGATCTAGGAGAAAAGGCCTGGTGATCTACTTCTGGAAACCAGCCAATGAAAACCCCATGAACCTAATCCAAAACCAATGATAGAGGATTGGGTAGCACTTAGTTCCATTGTACATGGGGATGCCATAAGTCAGGGGCTGACTGGATGGCTGTTAACAACAACAATGACAACGTTATATTAATGGAGTAGCTGGGTGATGCAAATGGTTAATACATTCAGTTGCTAACTGGAAGATTGTGAGTTCAAGTCCACCCAGACGTGTATCAGAAGAAAGTCTTGGTGATCTACTTCTGAAAAATCAGCCATTGAAAACCCTACGGAGCACTATTCTACTCTGACCCACATGGGCTTACCATGAGTCAGAGTCTATGACAACTATTTTCTCATTATATTAATACAATGGAAGCTTAATTCTAACTTCAGCCCTAAATCATTTGGTGTACTTTCTCATGCAAAAGCATAAAGTCTAGGGAAGAAAATTCAAAAGAAACCTTTTAAGGAAAGTTTAAAGAAAAATTGTCAAAAGCTCAGGGATGGTAAGGTTACGAGGTGA
>NW_006921988.1:2256618-2257731 GCF_000298275.1 Orycteropus afer afer
GAATCTTCCAGCAACAGTCAAATGGAAATGTGATTCCCAGGGTTGCCGTGTCTGTATGAGGGTTAGGCTTCTTTGTGTCAATTTCTCAAAATGTGGATTTAAAATGGAGCTTAAGAAATAAGGCCATAATGTTCACATTGATAAAAAGTGAGAGGATGGCATTTTTAGAACACATTTAAACAAGTGGATGGGATTTTGAGCACTGTGGAAAAAAAAAAAAGATAAATTTTGTCTAAGTGAAAAGAATCAGGGGCCTGGAATATATATTTCATGGGAAATGGATATATGAAGGACTATCAGTGTCCAAAAATTAATTATATACTTTGGTCAATTTGATTATCAGTGGGTGGATTATTCAGTGTGTTGATTATCTGCACCAAAATTTTTATCCCAGTATGGCTTCTTTCCCTTGCTTTGCCTGCAATTAGTTAGCATGTGCTTGGGGAGTGCCAACCAACTCTAATATTAGCTCCAGGAAAACATAATCACCAAGGTAAATCTGCAGCTGCAGCAAGAATGAATGTGTCCCAAAGCCAGACGCCACTGGGTTTTATGCTGGATGTGGTTTGGGATTATTCAGGCTGTAAAAATGCAGATGATCGGAAAAATGAAGTGGAATTTTCTCATTATGTGGGACTTCCTTTTGGGTATCCTTTTCGACCCTACTTGCAAAGGGCCACCTTCCTGTTTAAAACCCACCCAGGGTTCCTGAACTGGCAGGTGGAAAGCTGGCATTTATGTGCAGGTGTGTGCTCATGCCTAAACCACTATTGAGAACTTCCCCCATTATGGTTATTGTTAATTGCTGCTGTCAATTTCACATGAGGTCTCCAAAAGCCCCTTATGGGTCACAGGCAAAGACTACTCTTTTCCCAGGAAATGTGTATATGTGAGTGAACAGAGGGCAGTTATGGAGAATGATAGTGAGTTGAAATTTAGCTAAAAATATCAATGTGTTTTTCAGAAGAATCATTATAAATTTAAATTGAAAATCCTCAGGAAAACAAACAAGCCACATTTTCCTCAGGGGTCCTTCATAGGACCCTCCCTGCACCCCCACCCCCATCAGTTAGAATTAGGTTCAGCTACTTGACTGCTAACCAGAAGGCTGGC
>NW_006921988.1:2258597-2259646 GCF_000298275.1 Orycteropus afer afer
TAAACTCCTGTTTGTTAAGGCCATCCCATTTGTGGTATATTTTTTGTCAGAGCAGCACTAGGTAACCAGAACAGGTAGTTTTCTCCAAGGTGTGCAAGTGAGGGTGAGAAATGTTGTCTTTATTCTGGGTGGCCCTGTACACAGCTATAAATGGAGAATTCTTTATTAAGAAAGAGGAGGAGAACAGATATCAAGAGAATTACTCAGTCTCTGTCACACTTGCTTACCTTTTCTTAAGGGCAAAGCAAACAAACCTCTAGCAGGAATGTCTTGTATTACAGGTTGGCCTTCTATTTCAAAGAAAGACTTGGCAGTCTTCTGTAAAAATTACAGCCTAGGAAACCTTATGGGATTGTTGTTGTTATGTGCCGTTGAGTCGGACCTGACTCATAGGGAGCCCTCCTTGGGTTTCTGAGGTGGTATCACTACGGAAGTAGATTGCCCAACTTTCCTTCCAGAGGAGTGGCTGGGTTTGAACCGCCAGCCTTCTGGTTAGCAGTCAAGTGCCTTAGGCACTACACTACCAGAGCTCCTTATAGGGTAGTTCTATTGTATCCTATAGGGTCACTATGAGCTGGAATCAATTCAATGGCAAAGGGTTACATTTCAGAAGGGAAAACTTGTTTTCTTTTCACTGTCTTCCTTGGGATTATGTCCTCTCATTCTTTTCTGCTCTCCTTTCCCAGTGCCCTGACCTCAAGGAACAGTGTAGGCTCAAGCCATTTTGCAGGATTTATCAGAAAATATTTATGAAAGGCTTTGAAAAAGAAAAAAAAAAATCTTCACCATTCTTTGAGCTCTATTACAACTCTGTAAGTCATAGGAGGGGAAGCCCTGGAGGCACAGTGGTTAAAATGTTCCACTGCTAGTCAAAAGATTGGCAGTTTGAATCCACCAACTGCTGTGAGGGAGAAGGATGTGGCAGGCTGCTTCTGTAAAGATGTATAGTCTTAGAAACTCTATGGGGGCAATTCTGTGCTGTCATATAGGGTTGCTATGAGTTGGAATTGACTCAACAGTAGTAGGTTTGGTTTTGGTCAGTAAGTTGT
>NW_006921988.1:2259811-2263542 GCF_000298275.1 Orycteropus afer afer
TCTTTTGGATCACAATGGTTCAATTTTGTTGTGCATGCAGTAGCCAAGAGTCGGGGCCAACTGGAAGGCAGCTAACAGCAGCAACAGTAAATTGTAGAAAACTTATAACAATGCAAATTACTTTTGTCCATAGAAATGCAAATTGATTGTGTCTGGTGGAATGCAAGATTTTTGACTCGTTTTGAATCTATTTGTAATTTCAGTTCAGCATTCCTTATCTACCTACACATGTGTGTAAACAAACCAAACTCACTGCCATTGAGTTGGTTCTGGCTCAGAGCTACTCCCGTAGGGTTTCCAAGGCTGTAAATCTTTACAGAAGCAGACTCCCCATCTTCTGTGGAGCAGCTGGTGGGTTCAAACCACTGATCTTTTGGTTGGCAGCCAAATGCCTTAACCACTACACCACCAGATCTCCTTATATATGTGTGTAGTGCTTTGAACAGGTTGTAACATATCATTGGTTCCCACTAGTCTTAGTGAGTTTAAAAAAATCATTGACATGTGTTCATTTTGTATCTGTAAGAAAGTCGTATTTGTATATTCTTTGAAAAATTACCCTTTAATAGACTCTTAGGTTCAGTGTCTGGTGTTCCTTTGTACGCTGATATTCTTGATATTCTTCACTTCCATCAAACCCATTCCCTAGGGGCCTTTCATGCACTCTGTCATCCTTTTTTGAAAACAAAACATAACATCAGCAATAATAGAAAAGATACCATTTTCTGAGTTCTAACACACATTTGGGGACAGTTTAGTGGCTTAGTGGCAGAATTCTTGATTTCCTTGTGGAGACCTGGGTTTTATTCCAGCCAATGCACTTCAGGCACAGCCTCCACCCATACACCTGGCAATGGAGGCTTGCATATTGCTGTGATGCTGAATAGATGTCAGTGGAGCTTCCAGGCTAAGGTGGGCTAGGAAGAAAGACCTGGTAAGATATTTACAAAAATCAGCCAATGAAAACCCTAGGGACCACAATGACCCCAGCTGCAACTGATCATGGGGATGACACAAGACTGGGCAATGTTTTGTTCAGTTGTGGATGGGCTTGCCATGAGTTGGGGTCTAACTCAATGACAACTAGCAATAACATTGTCAGCATCACTGGTATGCTCACGTCTATTGTTGCAACCTCTGTGCATTTTGAGCACCTTCCAGCCTAAGGGCTTGTATCTCAGCACTGTATTGGAATGTAGTCTTTGGTGATCCATAGAGTTTTCACTGGCTAATTTTTTGGAAGTAGATCACCTTTCTTCCCATTCTGTGTTAGTCTGGAAGCTCCTCTGAAACCTGTCCACCATGGAGGATGCTGCCGGTATTTGAAATACCGGTGGCATAACTTCCAGCACCGTAGAAACGTGCCAGCCACCACAGTATGACAAACTGATGGGTGGGTGGTGGATTGTTGACTGTAAATCTGCTTTGTTTCACTACTGTACTTGGAGATTTCACATAATTACCTTATTTCATACTATCAACAATCTCTGAAGTAGGTAAGGAGATTATTTCTATTCCCATTTCATAGCTGAAGAAACTGAGGCCAAGAGGGGTTCAGCAATCTACCCAAATGGCATGTATCACTTTCAGAACTCATACAAGTGGATTTTTGGAGGAAGGAGCAAATGCTTCTGAACAAGTTGTATGTCAGAGGGCTTGGGGCCTTAGGGACCCACCAAGGCCTCAAAACTATGATGAGAATTAAGCATGATCTCTAAATATGTTAGTAACTTGTCAATTAAAATGTTTTAAAAAATTATTTCAGGGATTTTCTAGCTAGGAAGGTAGCAGTTTGCTTCATTTCTAACATGACACTAATAATAATGATATCAGGATTAAATGCAATAATGCAGGCAAATATCTAGAAACCCACTAGCTATACATTGGGCATGCCCAAAGATTAGCTGATGTTGTTCTTACTATTAATATTGTTGTTGCTGTTGTAAATACTAGTCAGACATCTTAGAAAGAGATTTGCTTTTGATATCTGTCAATAAGCTGCCTTTGCCAATAGGCATTCAATCCGAGCACTCTGTATCAATACAATCATCCCATGAATGTAGGTCACTTATCTCTAATTTAAAATCAAATAAAGCTCCTCTGGAGGAAAACAACCACCTAATAGCATGGAGAATATAAACACAATCATCAACTTGGGCAAGAGTCGCATCTGTCTCTTTAATTTAAGCTGTTGGATTTGATGGAGTGTTTTCAGCCTACAGGACTTCACAGAATCACAAGGAATTTTTTAAAACGACTTTTCTTTTTTAGCATAACACTAATAAATTCACATAGTAAATATTTCAAACAGATTAGGATGGTATAAAATGAAAGCAGCTGTGTAGACTTTCTTTTCCTTTAGCCCCCATTCCTCTCCTCAGAAATAACCCTGTTAGTCATTTTTGGGATCCTTCTAAGAATTTTTTTTTTTTAATTGTGCTTGGGTGCAAATTTACAAAGCAAACTCGTTTTACATTCAACAATTAATGCACATCTGATTTCACCACCCTGATTACTGTCCTCAATCATAAAAAACTCTCCTCTCCTCTCCTTCCAGTGAACCCCCCTCCCTGTGCCCTTCTTATCCATGTATTCCTTCTGTCTAGCTTTTCCCTCTATGTGAGTGCTACCCCTCTGGTGTCTCATGGCTGATTGATCCAAGGGGTACAGCTCCCTAGAGTAGGTGGGTACATGGACTTGGGGTAAATGTTCTGTATGTAGGTCTTTCTACTGTTAGGCTGATGGAAGTGAGTCCATTTCTAGGTCCAAAGGGTAACTTGGGGGTTCCACCAGTCTCTTTCCAATCAGTAAGTCTGGCCATTTTTGTCTTTTTGAATTTTGTTCCAGATTTTTCCTCCAACTCTATCCAGGATCTCCAGATTTGATCACTTTCCAAGTGGTTGGCATTGGTAGCCGGGCACCATCTAGTTCTTCTGGTCTTGGGGTCATGGAGGCTGAGGTCCTTTTGGTCCATCTTATCTTTGGATTAATTGTTTCCAGATGACTTTGATTTTCTTCACTCTTCTTTGCTCCAGATGAGAGGAGACCAATAGTTGCATCCTAGATGGCTGCTCTAAAGCTTTTAAGACCCCAGTCATTACTCACCAAACTAAGTTGTAGAACAAAATTTTTATGAACTATGTGTGTCAATTGAGCATGATGTCCTCCGAGACTATGGTCCCTAGCCAGCAGGCCCAGTGATTGATTGTCTCTCACAAAATGTTTTGTTGTCTCTGAGAAGTTGCTCCAACACTGTCTCCTGTTTCTTCTGTAATGTATGTGGCTAATTTTGTAGCACAAGTTCATATGTAAGATTATCTTCAGCCAAATCTGTCCTTGGTTTGGGGTGTATTACTGTTTGCCTACCCCCACCTGATCTTTTCACCTGCCTATGAATTAATCCATAGCCTGGTTTTTGTTGCTACCAATACTGCAGTGTTGCGCATGTAGCAGTGTTTGCCTCTGTTGTCTGTGTCTCTTGTGTATATTTTAGTGTCTTTCCTTTCCCCAATGATGGCGTAGTGCCTCAGGCATTTGACTGCTAATCAGAAGGTTGGCAGTTCAAACCCACCAGCCACTCCATGGAAGGAAGACTGGGCAATCTACTATCTACTTCTGTAAAGATTTACTGCCTCAGAAACCCAAAAGAGGACACTGTGAGTCAAAATTGACTCAATGGCAGTGAGTTTGATTTTTTGTTTTATATATTTTCTCCCACTCTGTCTGGGACC
>NW_006921988.1:2263967-2265374 GCF_000298275.1 Orycteropus afer afer
CAGGCTATGGATATACCATAATTTATTTAATCTGATTACTTAGGTTATTACTCTTTTTCCTTCTATTACAAACTATACAGCAATGAATAGCCCTAAATAACATATTTGTATAGTTGTGGGAGTGTCACTAGGGGTTGTGCCTGGACATACAATTGGGCTGCCCACCATTATGGGCTTGGGGGCTTGAAGTTCCAAAAAGGATCAATTTTGACTCTTCATCACTATGCTGATGCCTTGGGTGAAGAAGTGACTAAGGGAAGGACTAGTAATGGTCTCCTCACTCCTCTTAATAACATTCAAGTATTTGTCAAGATCTTCTCAGAAAGGGCTACCTTGTTAAACCAGTATAAGTCACTATGTAAAACAAAATTAGGGATTTGAAAGAGTTCTTGGAAAATTGAAAAGTGCTTTACAGGTGATCAGTCTCATTCTGATTGGCACCATGGGACTGGTTTGTTAGGATGTTTGATTGAGGCTCAAAGCCAAGGAGTTCTCTGTGTTCTATTGTTCTCCTTCAACCTTTTCATCAATCATTTATGGAATATGATCAATTTTGCCTTCACAGTCAGTCCATTTACTTCCATTCCCTCCTCGTTCCCACTACCTTTTTTAACATGCCATCTATTTGTGTTCCTGCAATAGGGAGACCCTTACTATGTGTCAGGCATTGTTTTAGAAGCCTTAAGCAAATTTGTTCATGCAATTCTCTCAACCATTCTCCCCCTTTCACAAGAGGAGGATGAGAAAACTGAGGTTCAGAGAAGTTAAATGAGGTGCCCAAGATTATACAACTTTTATTTGGTGATCTGAGATTGAAACCTAGATCTAAGAAATCCCAAAGGCTATTATGTCATTCCTACTGAATTAGCTGCCTGGCTAACTGGTCTCTGTTCAGACTCATTTTTTTTTCCCCTTGCTAGTTCATTCTGTAGGTCTTTGTAGACCATGATGACGCCATGTGTGTCAGAATAGATCTGTGCTCCACTGGGTTTTCTTTTTGTCTGTCATAGAAAATGATAAATTAAGCAGAAATTTTATTTCCAAGCTTTTCAAAGATTATTACAAACAAAAAGTATCCTTTTAAAAGTGTCTCAAATCAAATCAAAGGCACATCATCAAAACAAAACACTCATGATATTAAAAAAATTTTAGGTTGTAATATTTCACATTGTTTTGCTTTTAACCATTTGCAATGTTCTGTAGGTCACATTTTAAACATTTTTTAAAGACAAATAATGTAGTACTTTATTTTTTAAGTATAAGGACAACCAAAAAGTATAGGAACTTAAGAAGACAACAGAAAAATCTGCTTCATACACATAGGATGGGGCAACCTAATATACCAAACCCATTGCCATTGAGTCAATTCTGACTCATAGCAACCCTGATTGGGTTTTCCAAGGCTGT
>NW_006921988.1:2266008-2266859 GCF_000298275.1 Orycteropus afer afer
GAAAGGTACATTATATACTATATACTAAGACAAACATTTGCCTAAGTGACATTAGATATGACCAGGCCACAGGAAATGTCTCAAATATCTAAAAGTTGTTTGGCTAGAGGAAAATGTTTTGTTGAGACTCAGAGGCAATCATTCATCATTTTGTAATTGAAGAAATTCCTCATAAAACTTCTGCCCTATAGTCTTCAGGGTGAAGCACAGAAATTCAACATAAAGATACACTTAGGAATAGAACTCATTCATAATCCAGGGACTTCCTGTACTTGCTTATTTTCATTTAGAAATTGTAAATGCACAAGAATTTTGCTTAGGAACACATGGGAGGGAAGGACACAGGGAAGAAGTAACTAAGGGGAGAAAGTGGGAAGAGAGCTGTTACATTGTGGGGAATGGCCGTCAATGTCATGTCATGAGACAAAGTGTGTATGAACTGCTGGGTCTTGGTTACCTAGTGCCACTCTGACAAGAAAATACCACAATGGGATGGCCTTAACACACAGGAGTTTATTCTTACAATTTGGAGGCTTTAAGTCTGAGTTCAAAGTGTCAGGCTCTAGGGGCTGGGTGAAAGCCCCTCAACCTTGGGCTTCAGCTCTACCTCCTGCTCCCAGCCCACTGGAGCTAGAGGCTATTCTTCACTAAGACAGCTGCTGGCTGCTGAGATTGACAAGCCCAAGGTTGACAAGTAAAAAAGCACAGTCTGATGTTACCAATGCACATGGCAAGGCATTCATTCAAGTCTATTGAAAGTCCCAAGTTCGTCAGAGCATGGCAGGCTGCTGAACAATGACAAGTCTCATCATGGGGAATACTACATCCAGCTGCCCAGCCACTCAACCAGG
>NW_006921988.1:2267124-2268806 GCF_000298275.1 Orycteropus afer afer
CTGTCGAGTCGGCCCCGACTCATAGCGACCCCTCCTTGGGTTGCCGAGGCAGTATCACTACAGAAGTAGATTGCCCAGTCTTCCTTCTGAGGAGTAGTTGGTGGGTTTGAATTGCCAGCCTTCTGGTTAGCAGTCAAGTGTCCTAGGCACTATGCTACCAGAGATCCTTAAATATTCAATATTTTTTTAATAAGCAAAAATGTTTTCCTTCTTAAAATGTAAATATCCAGTAAATAAAACATACAGGGTACTCCAGGCATAGAGTATATTTTGGTATGTTTCAGGGAAATATTTTTGTTGGTCTTAAATATAAATCACCTCACCAAAAGAATGAGGTCATTATTATTTAAAGATTTGTACCTCCAACCAGTTTCCTTACTTGAGCAGAAACACATCAATTTCTTTTGAATTTCAGCCATAGGACCAGGCTACAGGAAAGGCCTCAAATATCTAAAAGTTGTTTGGCTAGAGAAAAATGTTTTGTTGAGACTTGGAGGCAATCATTCATCATTTTGTAATTGAAGACATTCCTCATAAAACTTCTGCCCTATAGTCTTCAAGGTGAAGCACGGTATCAGGGCTCCTGGAAAGGGTTGTTTCTGGCTGGAACACTGACCAGTAGGGCATCCTTGAAGTCATTCTGCATGCACTACTTTGAAGTTCTGCAGATGCCTGAGAGACTTTGATCCTTACCACATTGGCCTTCACCTTGAGCTGCTCCACCTGACATTTCAGGGCATTCATGCTGGGCACAGAAAACCTGGCAGCAGTGGGGCGGTAGCACTCAGCTCTGAGGGTGGGTCCATTGGGTTTTCAATGGCTGATTTGGAAGTAGATCACCAGGCCTTTCTTCCAAGGCACTTCTGAGTGAACTTGAACCTGTAACCTTTCAGTTAGCAACAGATTGTGTTAAATGTTTGCACCATTACTGCTAGATTAGACTCTATAAAATATCATTTAAACACACTTTTCTACTCAAACGCCTACAGAGACCTACTTTCCAAAGTCTTGTTAATCTCAATAAAATGGAAATGTTAACTTGGCACGTAAATCCCTTTGCTCTTGGATTCTTCTTAAATTTTTAAGAAAATTGTCTATATGTCTGCCTCTCTGCATTCACAATGCCCGTTCCTATGCCATTCTCACAATCTTGAGCCCATCATTGCAGCCATTGTGTCAATGCATTTCATTGAGGATCTTCTTCTTTTTTCATGGACCCTCTACCAAGCATGATATCTTTTTCCATTAACTGGTCCCTTCTGATAACATGACCAAAGTACGAGAGACAAAGTCTGGCCATTCTCACTTCTAATGAACATTCTGTCTATACTTCAGTGCAATAAGATATCTGATCTCTTGACTGCTGCTTCCACGAGTGTTGATCATGGATCCAAGTAAAATGAAATCTTTAACAACTTTAATCTTTTCTCCATTTAGCATGATGTTGCTTACTAGTTCAGTTGTGAAGATTTCTGTTTTCTTTATGTTGAAAGGAGGCTGTAGTCTTTAATCTTCATCAGTAAGTACTTCAAGTTATCTTCACTTTCAGCAAGCAAGTTTGCATTATTTGCATATCTCAGGTTGTTAATGAGTCTTCCTCCAATCCTGATGCCACATTCTTCTTCATATAGTCCAGCTTCTTGGATTATTTTTTAAATATGTAGGTTACAATTTCTCTATTG
>NW_006921988.1:2269532-2273779 GCF_000298275.1 Orycteropus afer afer
AAGGTTGACAAGTAAAAAGGCACAGTCCCAATGTTACCAAACAACACAGCAGGCCACTAATTCAAGTCCAGAAGAAGTTCCAACATCAGCAGGGCATGGTAGGCCATTGAACAATTACTTGGCTACATTCAGGGTTCAAGTGTGCCAAAAATGTAGAGACCTTCCTCAGAGCTGCCTTTTATATACTGGAAGCAGCCCACATCCCTAAAGCAGCTACTCAGCTCCTCCAGTAGAGTCTACCATGGAGTTGATTGCCAGTCTCATCATGGGGAATACTACATCCAGCTGCCTACCCACTCAACCAGGCCCAGCCAAGCTGACACACAACCTTAACTACCACAATCACCTTTCCTTGGAATGGGCACAAATATGAATCTCTTCCAGTTGGTTGGCCAGGGAGCTGTCTTCTGAATTTTTTGGCATAAATGAGTGAGCACCTCCAGCACTGCATCTGTTTACTGAAACATCTCAATGGGTATTCTGTCAATTCCTGCAACCTTGTTTTTCGCCAATTCTTTTAGTTTCTCTCTTCAAAACTGTAAGTTCTTGATCATATGCTACTTTCTGAAGTGGTTGAATGTCAACCAGTTTGTGTGTGTGTGTGTGTGTGTGTGTGTTTTTGTACAGTGACTGTGTATTCCTTCAATCTTCTTTTGATGCTTCTTGCATGGTTTGATATTTTGTCTATAGAAGCCTCCAATGTTGAAACTCAAGCCTTGATTTTTTTTTCCAATTTTTCTTTAAGTTTAAGAAATGCTAAATGTGTTCGTCCCTTTTGGGAAGAAAATATTTATATTATCTCCAACAGCACTGTTGGTTATATAAAGGGCCGTGAGGCTATTCTTATTAGCTATATTTTGTATGTAGCCCATTACTCTGTACTTAATAGGTAATCAAAAACAACTATTTGAATGAATTGAATTGAATGAAAGGTTTAATAGGTGGAATAAACTGGGTCAGAGACCAGCTTGTGGACTGAGAGATGATGTGTGGTAGTGTGCGTGAGGGACTATAATGACGAGGAAGATCTGAAAAAGAAGGGAGTCCTCAAGAAACTAATTTTTGAACAGGAAATATGGAGGATTATGCCTGACCCCCAATGGAGAGGCAGAGAAGTCTAAGATAAATTGATTTTTGTACTTGGCTCCTCCTCTCCATCAAACTGTAAACCAAAAAAACTGAAGTTACTGCTATAGAGTTTATTCCAACTAGTAGTGACTTCCATTGGGTTTCCAAGGCTGTAAATCTCTACAGAAGTCCATGAGCTGCTGGTGGGTTTGAACCCCTGACCTTTTGCTACATCACCAGAGACGTATCATACTGTACTTGAGCTAATTTCTTTGTAATGATCAGATGAGTAAAATGAGATAAAATCTACATTCTACAATCCCCACAGCATAGAACATACATGGCTAAAGTGTCAACATTACAGAGAATTAGTGTCTGATATCCCCAAGAGGGAAAATGTATTAAAGGCATGTTACTATTTAGAGGATTTTGATTGATGCTCAGTGTGGTTTCCTTGAGTTCTCTAAGGGCCTTTATTTTCTCTCTCCAGAAAGGGAAGGTCCATTAACATTAGACATAAGTATGCTTACAGCAGTTTTAGATTGACCATTTAAAAGTCACCCAGCTGGAGATTTGTTGCTTCATGATAGAGGGGATAAAACTAAAACAAACAAGGAAAAACCACACAAAAACAACTTCTTAGAAATACATTCCCATTAATGTGGAATTATAAATTGCTCTTTGTGTTATGATTTTATAGCTGACTCACTTCAACGTTTGCAAAAATTTGAAAAAAAATCTGTATTGCTCATTTAGATTTTGGATTGTTGGATTCAGTGAAAAATGGAATGAGAGGTAGTGTGGCCTAGGGAAACAAAGGTCCCAACAATGTGAGGTAAGAGTGATCAGAAAATTAAGAAAGTTAGCGCTGCAAATGGTATTTTAGAAATATGAGGCACCTTTCTGTCAAACTATTGTGGCTTACATTTTGCTACAATGCTAGAAGCTATTCCATCAGTATTTAAAATATCATCAAAGTCATACATGATGGATAGATTTCAGCAGAGGAGTTCCTAGGCTAAGACAAAAAGGAAGAAGGCCTGGCAATCTACCTCTGAAATTAGCCAATGAAAACTCTATGGATCACAATAAAATATTATCCAGTATACTGCTGGAAGATGAGCTCTCTAGGTTGGAAGCCACTCAAACTTCACAGTGGCCACAAGAATGGATGTGAGCATTCCAATGAGCATGAAAATGACATAGGACCAGGCAATGTTTTGTTCGGTTGTACATGGGGTTGCCATGTGTTGGAGCTAACTCAACAGCAACTAACAACAAGCATAGGAGGAAAAAAAGTTTGTGTAGAAAAGCAAAAGTACAAGGACAGTGAAAAAATAGATCTGTTCATTTAACACCATTGGTATAAATGTTTGGCTCTCTGCATAATTTAGATATAAAAACAGTGCATTTTGATCACTCTTGGAAGAAAATCAGATGGCATTAGGTTTCTGCCCAGGAAGAACTACAAATGTTTTGGAGGAATTGGCCCAGGAACCCTTCAACAGGGTAACAGTTGCAGGTGGATGCGTAAGGCTGGTTTGGGCAGAGGAGTAGGTCCCACTGTGCTGGGAGGAGGGAAGAGTATAGACCACCTCAGGGAACTGCTAGGGGGAAATTTGGGTGGAGTCGAGAGAGGGAACAAAGAAAATGCCTAACGTTTTGAGAGCATCTAGGCGGTTATGTAGACATAGAGTTTTTCTTTTAATGAATAACTGAGTGTTGACAGCTTTGAATTTCCTCTGCTTCTCTTCCAATATGCAGGAATTTTCAAGTTTGGCTGCACATTAAGATAACTCAGGGAGCTTTAATAAAATAGGTTGGCTAGGGCTTAGCAAAGGAGCTCTGATGGCACAGTGCCTAAGGCATTTGACTGCTAACCAGAAGGTTGATGGTTCAAACTCACCAGCTGCTCCATAGAAGAAAGATGGGGCAATCTACTTCCATAAAGATTTATAGCTTTGGAAACCCAATGGGGGTCACTATGAGTCAGAATCAATTTGATGGCAGTGAGTTTGTTTTGTGGTTTAGGTCTTACCATGGTGTTGTTATTAGCTACCATTGAGTTGACGCCTAGACTCCTGGCAATCCCATGCACAATGGGCTAAATGCTGCCTGGTCCTGCCCATCCCCATGTTCAGTTGCAGATCAGATTGTTGTGATCCATAGGGTTTTCATTGGCTGATTTTCAGAAGTAGATCCGCAGACCTTTCTTTCTATTCCATCTTAGTCCAGAAACACTACTGAAACCTGTTCAGCATCATACCAACACACAAGCCCCACTGAGAGAATGGTGGTGGCTGTGTTCTGAGGTGCATTGGATGGGGATTCAATCTAGGTCTCCTGTATGGAAGATGAGATTTCTACTGCTGAACCACTACTGCTCCCCAAGACTAGTCAAATAAGAAACTCTGGGCACAGATGGTGGAATCTGGGGATTGGAGTTTTTGTAAAACTTCCTAGATAATCCTTATGTGTAAACTAAAAACCAAACCACACTCACTGCCATAGGGTCGATCCCGACTCATAGTGACCCCTTCTTGGTTTTCCAAGGTGGTATCTCTATGGAAGTAGATTGCCCAATCTTCCTTCCGAGGAGTAGCTGGTGGGTTTGAACTGCCAGCCTTCTGGTTAGCAGTCAAATACCTTAAGCACTACACCACTAGAGCTCCCAATCCTTATGTACAGTGAGGGTTAATCCTGAATCAGAAGTATTGCTTTAATTGTAGTGCTTACAACTTGTATTACGATTGCTGCCAGAAACCTCCTTCTAGAACTTAAGGATTCTTGGTGAGCATAAAGATCTGGAATAGTCCTTGTTGTTAGGAGCTATTGAGTTGCTTCTAACTCATAGCAACCCTATGCACAGCAGAACGAAACACTGCCCAGTCCCATGCCAGCACCATGATCCTTGCTATACTTGAGCCAATCACCACAGCCACTGTGTCAATCCATCTCATTGAGGGCCTTCCCCTCCTTCATCGACCATCCACCTTACCAACCATGACACCCTTCTCCAGGGAATGGTCCCTTCTGATAACATGACCAAAGTTGTTTGTTATTGTTGTTATGTGCTATGGAGTTGGACCGACTCATAACGACCCCTCCTTGGGTTTCTGAGGTGGTATCACTACAGAAGTAGATTGCCCCATCTTCCTTCCGAGGAGTGGCTGGTGGGT
>NW_006921988.1:2273879-2275627 GCF_000298275.1 Orycteropus afer afer
GCCTTAGGCACTATGCTACCAGAGCTCCTAACCGAAGTCTGGCCATTCTCGCCTCCAAGAAGCATTCCAGCTGCACTTCCTCCAGGACAGATTTGTTAGATCCTTTAGCAGTCCATGGGAGCTCTGGTGGCCTAGGGCTTAGGGCATTTGACTGCTAACCAGAAGGCTGGCGGTTCAAACCCACCAGCCACTCCTCAGAAGGAAGGTTGGGCAATCTACTTCCGTAGTGTTACCAACTCCGAAACCCAAGGAGGGGTCACTATAAGTCGGATCTGACTTGACGACACACAACAACAACATTAGCAGTCCATGGTACTCTCAGCATTCTTTGGCAACACCACAACTCAAAAACATCAACTGCTCTTCGGTCTTCCTTATTCATTGTCCAGCTCTTACATGCATATGAAGTGACTGAAAATACCATGGCTTGTGTTACGTGCACCTTAGTCCTCAAGGAGATATCTTTGCTATTCAGCACTTGAAAGAGGTCCTTTGCAGACTATTTGCCCAGTGCTATATACATCGTCTGATGTCCTGACTTCAACTTCCATTGGCATTGATTGTAGAACCAAGCAATGTGAAGTCTTTGACAATTTCAATCTTTTCTCCATTTAGCGATGCTGCTTATAGGAGCAGTTGTGAGGTTAGTCCTTAGGTTACAGCAATATGTGAGTTTTGGTGATTCAAGTAGTTCTACCATTTACTGCATGGGACTCTTTGAGGAAATTGCATACTTCTCTGAGCTTCAGTTTTTATATCTATTTATCTATAATTGGAGATAATAATATCAATTTTAAAGGATTATTGAGAGGATTAGTGAGAACATTTATATATTAATAAATGACCTGGCACAAAACAAACAAACAAAAAAACCAGTTGTCGTTGAGTTGACTCTGACTGATGGTGATCTCATGCATGTCAGAGTAGAACTCTGCTCTAGAGTTTTCAATGGCTGATTTTTCAGAAATAGATCACCAGATCTTTCTTTCATGCTGCCTCTAAATTAACTCAAACTTCCAATTTTTCAGTGAGTAATGAAGCTCATGAACTATGTGTTTCACTCAGGGCCTCCAACCTGGCACAAGCCATAATTTATTGAGCACTTGTAGCTGATATAAGAGATGTTAGAATCAGGATTCAAAATGACTTAGACACAGGATGGATGGCTAAACTTGCAAGATAAACACTGGGATTTGAACTTAAAATTTTCATTCAAGTAAATATAGAGTCATGACTTACCCTAAGACAGGATATGAGAGTGGTTCTTGTGCAAATAGTCTGGGAGTTTCATGGACAACAAATTTAGTAAGAGGAAGCCGTGTAGTGTGATTGTTCAGAAAGCTGATTTGAAATGGAATGAAGAGAAATGCAGGATGCAGCTCTCATGGGGCCACATAATACTCTCTGGGCTCTACAATGCACTGAATTCCATTATAAAAAAATCATTTGTTCATTAAAAAAAATGTTTATTGAGTACCTAACCCCACTGCCATCGAGTTGATCCCAATTCATAGCAACCCTATAAGACAGAGTAGAACTGCCCCTGGGGTTTCCAAAGTTGTAAACCTTTATGGAAGCAGACTGCACATCTTTCTCCAGTGTAGTGACTGGTGGGTTCCAATTGCCAAGTCCTGTTTGAAGCTCTGGGGATACAAACTCATTTCAATTTTGTGTAACTTAAATTCCTTTAGGGGAGCAGACGATTAACATATAAGTAAGTTATATATATGAACTATTAAGGAGATTTG
>NW_006921988.1:2275933-2277841 GCF_000298275.1 Orycteropus afer afer
TTTTTTTTTTTTTTGTTGTTGTTTTGTTTGTTTATATGAACTATTAGAAAGTGATAAATGCAAAGGAAAAAATACACAGGGAAGGGCAAAAGACAGTACTGAAAATACAGGGGTTATGTGCAATTTCAAATTGTGTGAGAAGGGACAGCTCATTGAGAAGGTGACATGTGGGCAAAGACTTGAAGGTAGACAACATGCATGGATATCTGGGGGAAGAGCATTCCAAGCACATAGAATGGCAAGTGCAAAAATCTTGATATGGGATGTTCCTGTCTCGTTCAAAAAAAATAAAAAGAATTGCTATTTAGAATATTGTGCTTAATTCTAGGCTCTATCTTTACTGTTTTTCACTGAGTATAAAAAGTAAAATATTTGGAAAATAAATAAATAAATGACAGTATAAATCACCTGTATTTAAGCATTCTTTACATTTTGACATACTTCCTTCTAGCCTGTAAGAAGACAGATATGCAGAAGTAGAAGAAAATAGCAAAGTTGAATTGAGATTTTTTAGGGGATCTGCAGGGTTCCCCATATCTAATATTGGTGACACAATTCTGCATTCCCAGAATATGATATACAAATTTGGGCCTTAGCATAGTTTCAAATTAGTACAGATCAAATCTAGCCTTTGAGGTTACTCTTTAATATGAGTTTTCAGTTTCTGGAGTATCTTGTTTTTGTCTCTTAGATTCTTTCACTGTTAATTTTTTTTTTAATTAGGAGATCAAGATGAAAATAATATTCATCATACCAAGAAACATTAATTGTCATAAACATGGTGATTTGGAACATTACAATGGAGCTAGTACTTTATCTTTCCTATGGCTGTACTTTCATTCTTCCTTCTTGAGAATCTAGTGGTAGGAGATGTCCCCTTCTTCACCTCTGTTTAATATGGAAGCCTCCTTCTTGTGGCATAGTGCCTAAGGCATTTGACTGCTAACCAGAAGGCTGGCAGTTCAAATCCACTAGCCACTCCTTGGAAGGATGATTGCGCAATCTACTTCCGTAGTGATACTGCCTCGGAAACCCAAGGAGGGGTTGCTATGAGTCAAATCCAACTCAACGGCAGTGAGTTTTATGAACATAGATTTATAGAGAATGACAAAGGCATACTCTTGAATAATAATAATGGTGAGTGTTTGGGTATATAAAATGGGAGAAATATCCTTTTATGTTCCAACTGGAAGACCAAATTTGCTAGCAAGGCAATCACATGTGCCCTTTCTGATGCTTTTAGAGTTTTCTTCCATTCTTTCTTCCTTTCTCTCTCATTGCTACAAATCCTTCAGAACACAGATTGCAGAACATAGAAAATGCTTGAACAGAGAGTCAAAAGCTAGATACTCACAAGTCTTAAGTTGGACTGAGCTTCCTAAGCCACTGGATCTCTTGCCCTTCCCTAGGTCTGCTGGTCCAGCCTTTCCTTCAGTTCTGCAAGATGCTTTTGAATGAAGTTAGCTAGGGTTGATTTCTATGGCTTGCAACCGAAGAAATGGCTGAACAGAATAATATCTCAAATAATTAATAATCAAAGTATATTAGGAAGACAGTAATGCTGAGCTTTAGAGGATAACATGGACCAGACATAATCTGATACAGTTAAAAAATCACTCTTGTCTCCCTCCTTCCCTTTTGCCCCCTCTTTCTTCTCCCCCATAACTCACTGTAGATATTTCATAGTTCAGGTGAGAGACTGTGTGCTTGGCCCCGAGTGAAGGCAGAGAAGTTAGAGAAAATGAGACACAGAGAAGATTTTTGCCTACCTCCAATGCTCTGCTATAGGCAGGAGAGAGGATTGGGTGGCTTGCTTTTACCTCTCCTGTGACCTTCCCAGCACAGTTGGCAGGGATGTTGTAGTGGTTAAGTTTGTGTGTCAACTTGGCTGGGCCTGGTTGAGTGGCT
>NW_006921988.1:2278685-2281559 GCF_000298275.1 Orycteropus afer afer
AAAGGATAACTCTGAAAGGCAGTAAGAAGGACGTGAACTGGTTTGGGAGGCCGGAACTGGAAGAACAGACAGCTATATGGTGTCTTGCTTGCCTCTACCCAATGGAAGAAGGCAACCTAGGCTTGATGTTTCCTGACCCCCCGTTTAACAACAATAGGGAGTCCAGGTAGCCTCATTCCTCCTGGGAATCCCTCTGACAACACCGTGTGAGGCAGCAGCACCAGCAGGGAAGATCTCTGGGGAGTCTTGCCAACAATAAGCAGGCAGGCAGCATCAGAAAGCACCACCACAAGAGGCCAAACAAGCCAGGAAACCTCCCATGTCACTGGCCTAAGTCTTTCCTCTTCTGGCCAGAAACACCTGGCTGCCTTGCCTGTGGAAATCCCTTCCACCCCTTAGGTAAGACATAAGTGAAAAAATAGAAAATCTCAATAAAGAAATGGAACAGGCATTTCATCAGACAGGATATACAGATGGCGAATAAGCACACAGAAAGCTGTTCAGCAGTATTAGCCATCAGTGATATGCAAATTAAGGCCACAATGAGATATCACTAAACATCTATTCCTTCCTTCTGAGGAGTGGCTTGGAAGGAAGGTTGGGCAATCCTACTTCCATAGTGATACTGCCTCGGAAACCCAAGGAGGGGTCGCTATGAGTCGGGGCCGACTCGACGGCACATAACAACAACAACAACAACAACAAACATCTATTAGAATAGCTAAAATAAAAAATAGTGACAAGACCAAATGCTGGTGAAGATGCAGAGAAACTGGATCATTCATGCACTGCTGGCCAGAATATAAAATGGTACAGACACTCTGGAAAATAGTTTGGCAATTTCTTATAAAGCTAAACGTGCAACTACCATGGTTCTCAGCAATTGCACTCCTGGGTTTTTATCTCAGAGAATTTAATACTTATTTTCACATAAATACTTGTCCATGAATGTTCATAGAAGCTTTATTCATAATCGCTCCAAATTGGAAACAACCCATGTGTCCTTCAGTGGGGGAATGGTTAAACAAACTGTGATACATCCGTACCATGGGATACTACTCAGCATTGAAAAGGAATGAACTCTTTTCTTCTTTTTTTCATTTTTACTGTGATTTGGGTGAAAGTTTACAGGGCAAATTCATTTTCCATACAGCAGTTCACATACACTTTGTCTCATGACATTACTGCAATTTCCCACAATGTAACAGCTGTCTTCCCACTTCCTTCTGATAGTTACCTCTTCCCTGTGTCGTTCCTTCCCTCTTGCCCACCAAGCCATCTCCCTATGCATACACAGCCCTTCTATTAAAAAGGAATGAACACTTGATACACACAACAATTTGGATCATGTTGAGTGAAAAGTCAATCCCAAAATGTTGTATACTGTAGGATTCCGTTTATATAGCATTTTAAAAATGACTACATTTTAGAAATGGAGAACATACCAAAGGTTATTGGGAGTTAGGACAGGGAGTCTACAGGAAGGAGGAGAATGTAGTTATAAAAAGGCAACGTGAGGGACTCTTGTGGTGATGGAACTGTTCTGTATCTTGACTGAAGTGGTGGATGTACAACATGTGATAAAAATTGTATGGAACTGAACACACACACTAATGTATTCAGCTGCTAATTGAAAATTTGGAGGTTTGAATTCACCTAGAGGTATCTGGGAATAAAGTTCTGGTGATTGACTTCAGAAAACTACCCATGGAAAGCCCTGTGGAGCACAGTTCTGCTCTGACACACATGGGATTGCCATGAGTCACAGTCAACTCCACAGCAGCTGGTAAATACATAGGCACATACATACACACACAAATGAGTCCAAGTACAATCAGAGAAATCTGAATGAGATCATTAAATTATATCAATGTGAATATCCTGCTTGTGATATTGTACTATAATTTTGCAAGATGTTACTACTGGAGAAAGTGAGTGAAGAATGCAACGGCTCTCCCTGCATCATATACTATGACTGCCTTTGAATGTACAGCTATGCCAATAAAAGTTTCAATACAAAAAGAAAGCATTTCGGAAGTAGTGATCCTAGGAATAACAGGTGTTCGAAGGAGTAAAGGCCCCTTCACTCCTATTGAGGACAGTGACTGTGGAGGTCTCTTGACAGAATGTGAGATATAGGCTGCCATGCTTTCCTGCTTCTGAAGAGAACTCTTAACTTAATGCTCTTTATTTAAATTTGAAAAATGAGGGAGCCCGCTTTTGTTTAGGCCTGCTACTAAATGAGACTGTAATTAGTGAAGTATTTTCAGGAGCACTAGGGCTCTTCCCCCTTAGTCATACCGGATCCAGGATGTTTTAATTGCCCTTTTATAACTAGTGCCTTGACAGACATTTTTGTCTTCACTTGATGTGTGAAAAAAAACAAAAAACAAAAACCACAACCTCAAAACACCACAGTTTAAAAGAAAAACTCTTCTGAGAAAGGATGTTTTGAATATAATTTGACATCATTGATGAAATTTAATTATATACAAGCACTTAAGTTTAACACTTTGTAGCTGATTTTTACACTTGGGATTTTAGGTTTCTTTAATATGTTTGGGAGCTCTGGTGGCATAGTGCCTAAGGCATTTGACTGCTAATCAGAAGGCTAGTGGTTCAAACCCACCGACCACTCCTTGGAGGGAAGATTGGGCAATCTACTTCCATAGAGATACTGCCTTGGAAACCCAAGGAGGGGTTGCCATGAGTCGGATTGACTCGACAGAAGTGAGTTTGGTTTTTGTTTTTTACACACACACAAATATATATATTTATATATAGGAGCTCTGGTAGCATAGTGGCTAAAGCACTTGACTGCTAACCAGAAGGCTGGCGGTTCAAACCCACCAGCCACTCCTCGGAAGGAAGGTT
>NW_006921988.1:2282339-2282999 GCF_000298275.1 Orycteropus afer afer
GTAGGTAGTTTATTAGGGAGCTAATCCTACGTATGAGGAATGAAGGAACAGGAGTGAAACAGAAAAGAAAAAAGAGGCAATAAAAGGTGCATCATTCAGTTGATTACTGCTGTGGGCAATTAGGGCTCAATCTCTCTGGGGATTTCTGAGGAATATGAAGAAAGTGCCTCAGATTTGTCTACCAAATAGTGGGAAGCTGGGCCATTTATCCTTATACTATTGCCCCCATTAGTTAAGAACAGCCCCTCACCAAAACCAAACTCACTGCCATCATGTTGATCTTTCTTCTGCAGGGCAGCTGGTAGGTTCAAACCACTGACCTTTTGGCTAGCAGCCAAGTGCCTTAACAACTACACCACCAAAACTTCTTCAACATAGAAATAGCAGCACTTCCAGACTACTGGTTGCCCTGTGTATGGACTCAGCAATTTCTCAGTGCTTCTAGGAGTCCCCTAATACATGAAATCCAAGAGCCAGGTTGGCATTTGAGGTGAGAAGCTTGTCAGCTTGCAAGGGCACTAACCACCACAGCTTCAGCCAAAAGTAGTGGGCTCTGAAGGTGTGTGGTATGGGGCACCAACTGTCTGCTATGGAAGAGAAAGAGCACTGACCTTTTTGTGCATCTGTGCGGAGGGAGTTCCGATTCTCCTTCTTCTTCTT
>NW_006921988.1:2283445-2284493 GCF_000298275.1 Orycteropus afer afer
ATCCATAGAGAAATATTGTCCTTTTGATCTCATTTAGTTGATTGTTCTAGGGAGTACATATTACCCTGGTGTTAGTCTTCACCTTATAGGCCTATCGGTAGTAAAGATTGTGGGTCATCTTGGCTGGGCCTGGTTGAGTGGCTTGGGAGCTGGATGTAGTTATTCTCCATCATGAGATTGGTAATTATATCCATGGTGGAATCTACTGGAGAAGCTGAGTAGCTGCTTTAGGGATGTGTTGAAATTTTCTGTAAATTTTGGAGATAAGTCCTTGGTCAGATATGTCATAGCCAAATAATATCTCCCAATCTGTAGGTTATCTTTTACCCTTTTGGAGAAGTCTTTCGATGTACATGTTGCTGTTGTTGTTATGTGCCATAGAGTTGGACCCGACTCATAGCAACCCCTCCTTGGGTTTCCGAGAGATTATCACTACAGAAGTAGATTGCCCCATCTTCCTTCCGAGGAGTGGCTGGTGCGTTTGAACCGCCAGCCTTCTGATTAGCAGTCAAGTGCCTTAGGCACTATGCTACCAGAGCTCTCTTGATGTGCATAAGAATATAATTTTTAAAAGGTCCCAGTCATCTAAATTCTCTGCCACTGCTTGTACATTGTGGTTTATGCTTGATAGTCTATTTATACTGTAAATTAGGGCCCTTAGATTTGCCCTTATTTTATCTTTGATGAGTTTTATAGTTTTGAGTTTTATATTTAAGTCTTTGATCCAACTTGAGTCTGTTTTTGTGTGTGGGGTGAGATATGGGTCTTGTTTCATTTTTCTGCAAGTGGATATCAAATTTTGCCAGCCCCACTTGTTAAAGAGGCTCTCTCTCCACCATTTAATGGGTTTTGGTCCTTTGTCAAAGATCAGCTGTCCATAGATGGATGGGTCAATTTCTGGGTTTTCAATTCTGTTCCATTGGATGGTCTGTCTATCATTGTACTAATACCACACTGTTTTAACTACTGTGGCTGTATAATAGGTTTTGAGATCTGGGAGTGTGAGACCTCCTACTTTGTTTTTCTTCTTCAGCAGTGCTTTGCTTAT
>NW_006921988.1:2284752-2287663 GCF_000298275.1 Orycteropus afer afer
TTTACTTCCTCTTTGCCAATTTTGATGCCTTTTATTTCTCTTTCTTGCCTTATTGCCCTGGCTAGAACTTCCAATACAATGTTAAATGAAGTGGTGATAGAGGGCATTTTTGTCTGGTTCCCATTCGCAAGGGAAATGCTTTGAATCTTTCTCTGTTAACAATAATATTAGCTGTTGGCTTTGTGTATATGCCCTTTATTATGTTGGGGAATTTCCCTTCTATTCCTATTTTGCTGAGAGTTCTGAACAGGAACAGGTGTTGGATTTTATCAAATGCATTTTCTGCATCAATTGATATGATCATATGGATCTTTTGTTTTGTTTTGTTTATGTGGTGGATTATATTGTTTGTTTTTCTGATGTTGAACCATCCTTGCATACCTGGTATGAAGCCCAATTGGTCAGGATGTATTATTTTTTTGACAGGTTGTCGAATTCTAGTAGCTAGGATTTTGTTGAAGATTTTTGCATCTATATTCATGAGAGATCTTGGTCAGTAGTTTTCCTTTTTAGTGGTGTCTGTGGTAGTTAAGGTTGTATGTCAACTTGGCTTGGCCTGGATGAGTGGCTGGGCAGTTGGATGTAGTTATTCCCCATGGTGAGATTAGTAATTAACTCCATGGTGGAATCAACTGGAGCAGCTGTGTAGCTGCTTTAGAAGTGTGGGCTGCTTCCAGTATACAAGAAGCAACTTTGAGGAAGGTCTCCAGCTGATGGCATGCTTGAACCCTGCATGTAACCACATCGTTGTTCATCAGCCTGCCATGTTGCCCTGTTGATTTTGGGACTTTTCATGGACTTGAATTAATGGCCTGCCCTGTGGTTTGGTAATATCAGGACTTTTTTTTTTTTTTTTTTTTTTTTTTGCCTTTTCACTTGTTCACCTTGGGTTTGTCAGTCTCAGCAGCTGCTTTAGTGAAGAGATGCCTCTAGCTTCACCAGGCTGGGAGCAAGAGCCAGAGCTGAAGCTCAAGTCTGAGGCGCTTTCACCCAGCCCCTAGAGCCTGGCACTTTGAACTTGGACTTAAAGCCTCAAAAATTGTAAGAGAATAAACTCCTGTTTGTTCAAGCCATCCCATTTGTGATATATTCCTGTCAGGTGGCACTAGGTAACCACAACATATTTTTCCCCGTTTTTGTATCAGTGTTATGCTTGCTTTATAAAGTGAATTCAGAAGTATTCCATCTTTTTCTATGTTCTGGAATAGTTTGAGTAGCATAGATGTCAACTCTTCCCTGAATGCTTGGTCATATTCTCCATTGAAGCCATCTGGGTCAGGAGTTTTTCTTGTTGGAAGTTATTTTATGACCTGCTCAATTTTTTCTTTTGTTATGGGTCTGTTCCAGTGTTCTATCTCTGACTGGGATAGTTTAGGTAGGTCTTATGTTTTTAGAAATTTGTCCATCTTTTGTAGGTTATCGAATCTGCCTGAGTACAGTTCTTCATAATATTCTGTCAATATCTTTTTTATTTCAATCGTTTCTGTTGTGATGTCACCTCTTTCATTTATTATTCATGTTATTTGCATCTTTTCTTTTGTTTGATTTGCCAGTGGTTTGTCGATTTTGTTAATCTTTTTGAAGAACTAGCTTCTCGTTTTGTTGATTTTCTGTTTTCTTTATTTCTGCTCTGATCTTTATTATTTCCTTACTTCTAGATACTGTAGGATTCTTCTGTTGTTCTTTTTCTAATTGTTGGAGTTGTTGAGTTGGAGTGTTGATTTTGCTTCTTTCTTCTTTTTTGATGTGTGCCTTTATTGCTATAAATTAAACTCGGAGTACTGCTATCACTGTGTCCCATAGGTTTTGGTACAATGTATCTTCATTCTTGTTTGTTTCTAGGATTTTTTTATTATTATTATTTCACACTTTATTTCTCCTGTTACCCAGTAGTTTTTGAGCAATGTATTATTCAATTTCCACATGTTTGATATTTTTTCCTTGATCTTCCTACTGTTGATTTATAATTTTATAGCATTGTGATCCAAGAAGATTCTTTGTAGTATTTCAATTTTTTTTTTTTTTAATTTACTGAGGCTTGTTTTATGTCCTAACATATGGTCTATTCTGGAGAATGATCCATGTGCACTGGAGAAGAATGTGTATTGTGCTTTTGTTGAGTGGAGTGCTCTGTATATGTCTGTGAGATTGAGTTAGGTAATTGTGTTGTTGAGTTCTTCTGTATCTTTTTTGAGTTTTTTTTTTTTTTTCTAGTTGATCTGTCCCTCCTTGAAAGTGGTGTGTTAAAGTCTCCTACTACTATTGTAGAGTTCTCTAGTTTTCCTTGCAATTCAGTTAATATTTGCTTCAAGTATTTTGGAGCACTTTCATTGGATGATGCATAGATATTTATTATGATAATGTCTTCTTGGTCAATTGACCCTTTTAGCATCATGTACTGTCCTTCTTGATTCCTTGTGCTGTTTTTCACCTTCTATTTTATCAGAAACTAATATTGCCACTTCTGCTCATTTTTGGTTACCATTAGCTTGATATATTTTTCTCCCACCCATTAATTTTAAATTTGTTTTTATCTATCTGTCTAATGTGGGTCTCTTGTAGGCAGCATAGTGATGGGTCTTCTATTCTTATCCAATCTGCCACTCTTTCTCTTGACTGGTACATTTAGTCCATTCACATTGAGTGTAATTAGTGAGAGGTGTGAATTTATTCCTATCATTCTATTGTGTTTTTTGTTGTGGTGTTGGTGTTTTCCTTGGTCTAAATATTTTTCTGTGCTGAGCTCATTCTGTTATCAAGTGTTTCTTCTATTTTCTTCTTTATGGTGGGTTTTGTGCTTACCAAGCCCATATGTTTTCCTCTTTTTGGGTTTTCTTAGGGGGATAATATCCATACGCCTACAAGGAAGACCCGTTAATATGACTGTTATTCAAATTTATGCCCCAACCAC
>NW_006921988.1:2290018-2292001 GCF_000298275.1 Orycteropus afer afer
CGGGATCAGGCAGTGTTTCGTTCTGCTGTGCATGGGGTCGCTATGAGTCGGAAACGACTCGACGGCACTTAACAACAACAACAACAGGGAGATTGTTAATTTTCTTTGTGGTTACCCTGAAGTGAATTCTTGTCTCCTTAATTTTGGAACAGTCTTTTCTATAAAGACATTGTCCTGTCTTCTTCTCTATTTGGAAGTTTTGTAGTTAGAACTTTTATTCCCTCTATTTGCTTTGTTGCTGGTGTCATCTGCAGATTGACTCCCTTGTTTCTTTGTGTACAATGTTTTATGAGCTTAATTTGAGCATCTATTTCTGGTTTGGTTTCGAAGTGATGATGTCAAGTGTCCTGATTTTAATTTGTGTTCTCTGTTGTGGGTTCTCTATTGGAAGTACTCCCTTAGCATTTCTTGTAGGGTTGGTCTGACTTTCACAAATTCCCTTAATTTCTGTTTGGCTGAGAATATCTTTATTTTACCCTCATATTTGATGGACAATTAGGCTGGATATAGAATTCATGGTTGGAAGTTATTTTCTTTCAGAATTTTAAATATGCCATCCCATCGCCTTCTTGCCTGCATGGTTTCTGCTACGTAATCAGAACTTAGTCTTCTTGGTTGTCCATTGTAGGTGACATTTCTTTGTTCCTGAGCTGGACGCAAGATTCTTTCTTTGTCTTTGGTTTTGAGGAGTTTGATTATGATATGTCCTATTGACTTTCTCTTGGGGTCTATCCTGTATGGTGTTCATTGAGTTTTTGGTCAGATACCTTTTCTTCCTTCATGATATGGGGGAAATTTTCTGTTAGCAAGTCTTCCACAATTTTCTCAGTGATTTTTTTTTTAACTACTCTTGTTCTGGAATTCCAGTGAGGTATATGATATTTCTCTTCTTGTCATCCCATATAACTCTTAGGTTCTCTTCATTTCTCTTAAATCTTTGTTCTGTTTTTTCTTCATACAGGCTTGTGTCAAGGGATTTATCTTCTAGTTGAGGAATTGTGGTGTAGTAAATTACATGGTATAGCTTTTCTAACCATAGTGTTTGTAATTGCCCTTTGCCGTGAGTAGCTGATTGTTAAAGTTATCCACCTAGTGTGTTTCTGTTGGAGCAGCATGAAACAAACTTCTGGGAAGGTTGCTCTCTCTCAGGTGTATAGAATTCTGATGTTGGGATTGGTTGGTTTTGGCCAGTCTGCCAGGCTCAAAAGGAACCCTCCTAGAGGAAAGAGGAGAGAGTCTCTGTGGTTGCCATTTGAGAAAGACATGCAAGACATTCTGCTGAGAGAAATATGCTGCTGAGAGGTGTGAGAGAGACTTGCTGCTGAGAGAGACATGCCCTGTTGAGAAACAGAGACATGAGAGACACACACTGCTGATAAAGAGATGTGTTACAGAGAGACACTGAGAGAGACAGATGGCTGAGAGAGACTAAGCATGTTCCTGAACTTAAATTGTAGCCTGTTGCTTCTCTAATAATCCTCATAGTGTGTGAGTTCTCTTTAGCCACTGCAGCAAATTATCGAGCCCAGCAGAGAGGTGGTGGGTGCTGCAGGAGGAACGGTTGGTGTCGGAGTTGGTGAAAGGATTGGAGGTTGGCAGCATGTCTGGCCTCAGAAGAATAGGCCTTGGGCTACTGATATTCTGTCCTCCTCTTGTGGGGTTAGAGCAGGTCAGAAGATGTGGCCTCCTTGCCCCTTTAGGAGAAATGCATTCTTCAACCAGTTCTAGTCTACTCTTTTGTCCTTCCACCATGTTGTCTAACTCTAATTTTAGTGTTCATCTTCTGGATTTCTAACCACTGTATTTGTACGAGTTCTAATTGTGTATTTATCTTGTTATTTTGTTCTTGAATGGTTTTCCTGAGTTCTTCCAGGGAACTGTCTGTGTTCTCCTTGATTCTGTTTGTGGTTTCCTTGAGCTCTTGTAGAGTTCTATATACAAATCTTCTGAATTCCTTCTCAGATAATTCTATTGTCTGTTCTT
>NW_006921988.1:2292585-2294494 GCF_000298275.1 Orycteropus afer afer
TATTTTTTTAAATATATATTTCTAGTTTTCCATTTATTTTGTCTGTTTGTTCTTGCTTTGTTTTCTTGAATTCTTCTAGAGTTTTGTCTGAGTTTTCCTTGATTTTGTCTATGATATCCTTACTGTTGTCTTTGTTTCCCTTAATCTCTTTTTAATTTGATGAAATAATCTAAGTATAATTCTTTTGAATTTCTTATCTGGTAGTTCTATTAGCATTTCTTCCTCCAGAAGATTTTCTGGCCCTGTATTTTGGACACTTTCTTGAGCCATCTTGTCCTTTGTATGTGTGTATGATCTGAAGTTATCTGTTGTTTCTGAGACATTGTGGTGTTTGTGTATTAATTTGCTGTTTCTGTGTTTATTTGCTCAACTTTGATTTTTTCCTTTTCTTTTGTTTTATTATATCTGATTGACAGGTCTGATGTGTTACTCTGGTCACTACCTTGGCAGCACTGAGGTTCTTATTACCTATCTTGGGTGAATTTGTAGAGTTTAGGAGTGTGGCATGAGTCTCTAATCAATGGTCATGTAGAATAGCTGAGGGAAGCCTGGGTGAGTGTTGGCTTCCATCTGTTGTCAATCTAGTGGTATTGAAGTGGGTGGTTACACTTACCCAGTGGATGAGATGGCAAGTGTGGCTGGTACCGCTGGGTAAGATCACTGGCTCCTAATGGGGGAACAAACAGAATGGAGAGTGAAGAGGAAGGAAAAAATAAAAGAATAAACAAGGAAGGGAAATGGACAAATTAGGCACTGCTGACAATGGTGGTGGCAAGTGCAGGGTATTCACTCCACATGATCAAAAAAAGGTGGGGGGGAGAAGAGAAAGGAAGGAAGGAGGAAGGGAGGGAAGAAAGAAAGAAAACAGGAGGGGTTAAGAAGGAAAAACTATGAAAAAAGAAAAAGAAACAAGATGGCATAGTACTGGCACAAGCATTAACTGCCAAATGCAGTTACAGCGGAAACATAGTGCTTGCTCCATGTGAGCACACACCACTGACTGTGGAGGGATGGTGCAGGTACTGCTCTCCAGTAAGGCATTGGGGGAGAGGTCACTTACTTTGCAGGCTCAAGAAAAAAAGGGAGGAAAATAAGAAAAGAAAATAGAAAACAAAAGGAGGGAAGAGGGAAATTCTAAGAAGGAAAACATAGAACAGGCTGTGATAGGGTGTTAGACCAGCTGCCAGGTGGGTAGGGGTTGGGGGGCTGCACCTCTGGTCACTGATGTGGGAGCCAGTGAGTCCTGGTTCCTGGCCCAAGTGTAATGCTGCTTGCAGTAATTCATAATGGTTGCACTGAGCTGGGCCCATTGACAATTCACCACTCCATATGCTTCCTTGTTCACTATTCTCAGTTAGTCTCTTCCTCCAATCAGTATTTGATCTACTTTTTTATCCTTTCCTTCAAAGCTCTAGGTTCCAAGATTGTTATTTGTATCAGTTTCACTTGGTTTCTTGGATCTTTGTTGTGGAGGTACTGGATAGTATATCTGCCTAGTTTGACATCTTGGCCAAACCCCTCTTCCTTCTTTTTTAATGTAAGTATTTACCACTATACTTTTCCCTCTGAGCACTGCCTTCACTGAATCCCATAAGTTTTGGTTTGTTATACTTCAATATTCATTTTAAAATTTCTCTTGATTTCTTCTTTGAATCATTGGTTGTTTAATAGTATGTGTATGTATGTTTAAATTTCTGTGCATTTGTGTATCTTCCTGTTTTTCTTCTGTTGTTGTTGTTGTTAAGTGCCCTCGAGTCCCTTCCGACTCATGGTGACCCCATGCACAGCAGAATGAAACACTGCCTGATCCCATGCCAGCTCCATGATCCTTGCTATACTTGAGCACATTGTCACAGACACTGTGTCAATCCATCTCGTTGAAGGCCTTTCCCTCTTTCGTCGACCCTCC
>NW_006921988.1:2297267-2313127 GCF_000298275.1 Orycteropus afer afer
TTTTTGACAACTTCCAATTTTCCTAGATTCATACTTCTTACATTTCATATTCTGATTATTAATGGATGTTTATTTCTGTTTCTCTTCAATTTGAGTGGTGCCACATCAGCAAATGGAGGTCTCGAAAGCTTTACCTTATCCATAATATTAAGGCTTATTTTACTCTGTTATTGCAGCTCTTTCCCAGTCCTAATTTTGGAGCCTTCTAAGATAAGTGACTCATCTTCCTCCTCTGTATTGGACAATGTTTCTGGACTCTTCATAAAGTTGCTCAGTAATGTATCAGACAATGTTTCTCTGCTATTCACAAAGTTTTCCCTGGCCAATTCTTTGAGAAGTGGATGGCCTTCTCTTTCTTCCTAGTCTGTCTCAGCCTGCAAGCCGGCCTGATACAACAGGTGCACCCCATTGGGTTTGAAACACAAGTGCCACAGCCTCAAAACTCACAGCAACACATCACCACAGTAGGACAAACCGACAGACAAGTTTGTCTCCCTTCACTGTTGGAAACCCCTCCAACTACCCTTACTTGGATCCTGCGGCTAACCCCTTGATCTGTTCCAGTCCCCTTAGCCTTTTCTGTCCTCTCTCTGCCTTCCTGCCTCGCTCCTTGTGGGGCGTGGCCTGGGTCCCCTCTCTTTACCTGGGTCCCTGTGACTGACTCCTCAATCTATTCCAGTCCTCTTTGCCTTTTTTTGTCTTCTCCCTGCTTCCAACCTCACTGCCTGTTCTTAGGTCCTTTTTATTGTCCTCTCCCTGCTTCCCACCTTGCTGCCTGTTCTTAGGTCCCTGGAATCTGAATGAGAATGCTATCACTTTAAGATTCAAAATGGTTGCCACTTGTAAACATTCAAAATGGCTGCACCCTCTGTCACTTTAAATATCCAAAATGGCTGTCACGTGTAAACAATCAAAATGGCTGCACCTTCTGGACAAACAAGAATGTCAGAGGAAAAAACAAGAAAACCTGAGATATTTGGGGATAGGGCAATAGGAGAAAAAAAGGCAGAGGAGACTAATGAAGAAAAAAAGGGGAAAAATGCAAAAAGAAAAACAAGGAACAGGGTTAACCAAGAGAAAAAAGAAGAAAAAAAAATTTTTGCAACAAGGTACAGGGAAAAGAAAAAAGCTGAAAGCTAGGACCTGGGAGGGGAAGAATAAAGAGTGATAGTAAATAGGACAAAGTGTTGATAATAGTAGTAGTTTTAAAACAGACAAAAGCAAACAAACTAAAAACTAGAAAAAAGAAAGAGAAAAAAATCGAGGGAGGGCAGGGCAGGGCACCCATGCTCCATCCAAGCACATCTGTTTCTTCTGTTATTAATTTCTAATATCACTCCATTGTGGCTGGAGAAGAAAATTGGTATGATTCCAGTCTTTTTAAATTTATTGAGACTTGCTTTGTGATCTAACACATGGTCTATCCAGTAGAATAATCCCTGTGCTCTGGAGAAGAATGTATATTTTGCTGTTAAGTGGAGTCATCTATATGTCTATTAAATCTAGTTGGTTTATGGTATCATTCAAATCTTCTATTTCTTTACTGATCTTGATAGATGTTCCATTCAGTATTGAAACTGATGAAGTCTCCAAGTATTATTAAAGAGCTATTTATCCCTTCATTGGGGTTCTGATGTTAGGTGCATATATATTTATAATTGCTTTATCTTCTTAGTGAGTTGACTATTGTTATTCAATGTCCTTCTTTGTTTCTCATAACAGATTTTGATGTAAAGTCTATTTTGTTTGATATTAAAATTATCATCCCAGCTCTCTTTTAGTTATTATTTGGATGGAATTTTTTTTTTCATCTTTTCACTTTGAACTTGTTTGTGTCCTTGGACCTTAGATGGTCTTTGTAGACACCATTTAGTGAGATCATGGTTTTTTATCCATTCTGCCACTCTCTACATTTTTATTGGCATATTTAGTCTATTTAAATTCATAGTAATTATTGATAAGGAAGGACTTACTATTTCCATTTTGTAAATTTGTTGTGTGTACTTTATGTGTGTGTGTTGTACTTTCTTTGTCCCTCATTTCCTCCAATACTGCCAACTGTCATATTTTGTTGAATTTTTTTGTGTGAACCATTTTGATTTTTTTATTCTTTCTTTTTGTTTGTATTTTTTAGATATTTTCTTTGTGGTTATCTTGAAGATCACATTTAACATCTTACATTTATAACAACCTGGTTTAAAGGGATGCCAATTTAATTTCAATATAATAAAGACTTCTATACCTATATTTTTTCCTCTTCTTCATTTATGTTGATGTTATCATCTACTACATTTTTATATATCTTGTGCCCTGTAACATAAGTTTATGTTTATGTATTTGTTGTTATAAAGCATGAAGGACATAACAATTAGAACTATCAAGTAAAAATATCTTAAAACTTGCCCATGAAATTACCCTTAATTATATATTATATGTATATATAATGTATAATGTTGAGTTACTTTCTATTTCAGCTTCCATAAATACAAGTTCTCTTCCTTTATTCTATTCTCTTGAGTAGCCCATCAAATCTCGTAGCTTCTTTGCATGCCTCATTATTTTTGGTTGAAGCTAGTACATTTTAATTTTACAAGATGTTAGCTTTCTCAATTTCCCTAAATATACAGTGCTTTCAAAAGCGCTAATTTCTGCAAGAAACCGCTAGGTGGGCACAGCCTTCAGATTTTGCTTACCACTCTTCTCCCTCCCTGTGATAACTCTGGTTCAGGCAAAACCAAGTTTCAGTCCTTCAGCAGCTTCCTGACAGATGAGAAAGCACACACTAATCAATCCACCTGTAGGTATAACCTTGAGTCCTTGGTCACAGCTTCCTCTCAAGTTCTGTGAGAGCTTCAATTCCATCCAAACAGAAGTCATAATTTTTCAGAACATGTCTAGATAAGTCAGAATATATACCTTGAACAGTCTGCTAGCAAGATCTGTCCTATTTATTTTTGAATCAGAGATTGAGGCCTTTCCTAGTTCATGAAAGAGCTGTGTATTGGCTAGGGTTGTGACTGCAATTCTGTTACAGCCATCTGTCTGCCACATTGGGAGAAAGAGACAGTGGAAGAACCACTTTTTCTACTCTATGATACTCATCCTTGTATTGATTCAGTTCGTAGCTTCTTGCTATGGCCCTTTGCTCGCTGTTTCAATGTTCTCACAGGCCTGAATACAGACTTGTAGTTGTTTTTCTTGGTGTTTGTGTGGGGAGGGTCAGGATCTTAGACCTGCTCATGCCATAGTCTTTTCAGAATCAAGTCTTTTTCTTTGACAAGAGTCAGAGGAGCTGATATAATACAAGCAGAATTTCCAGGGTGAACTGAATTTTTTCACACTGAGTCTCTATGTGTGGCATTGAACTGGCAGTACAAAGAAGAAAGATGCAGGAAAGTCAAAAGAAGTTGAATTAAAAAGTCTTTCATTTACTTGCCTGCTAAGCTGGCTAAGCAGTCATTTCATCAGTCCTTCTTCCTTTTCACAGAGGGAAGCTCTTTGAAAAGGTAGACATATAAAAAGTAGAAACTGATATGAAGTCCTAAGATGTCCAAACTAGAAAGAAGAAAATATTGGCTCCAGCAGAAAAAAGAATAGCAAAATTCCAGCAAGAAATCATCAATAGCTGATCTATGTTTCCTTTATAATTTCTCTGTTGGTGGTTCTCAAAGTATAGTCCCTGGATTAGCAGTATCAGCATTTCCTGGAAACTTTAGAAATATAAATTTTCAGACTCTACCCCATACCTGCTATCTTAGTTATCTAGTGATGCTATAACAGAAATATCACAAATGGATGGCTTTAATAAACAGAAATTAATTTTGTCACAGTTTAGGAGCTAGAACTCTGAATTCAATGTGCCAGTCTAGGGGAAGACTTTGTCTCTCTGTTGGCTTGGGGGGAAGATTCTTGTCTCTTTCAATATGTGTGGGCTTGGTGTCTTTTGGGGATCTCCATGTGTCTTGGCATCAATCTTCCCTTGTGTCTAGGAGGCTCACAATGCCAGGACATTGGGGTCCAAAGGGCAGGCTAGGCTCCTGGCCTCTTCTTTCTTGGTGGTAGTAGGTCCCTTTCTCTCTGGTCGCTTCTGTCTTCATTTATCTCTTGTAAGATCAAAGGAGATGCAGGCCACATCCAGGGAATCCCCCCTTATATTGGATCAAGACTGTGACCTGATTAAAGGTGTTACATCCCACTCTGATCCCCATACATCAGATCAGGGCTGATCACATCAGATCACATCATGGGGTATGATTACATCATGTATAACTGCCATATTACATCATTACATAATTGCCAAACCACTGAGAATTGTGGTCCAGTTAAGTTGGCACTTATTTTTTTGGGGGGGGCACAATTCAATCCATAGCATTCCACCTTTTGACTCCCTAAAATTCATGTCCTTGTCACATGCAAAACACTTTCACCCCATCATGCCATTGCCAAAGTCTTAAATCAATTTCATGTCCAAATTCCATCTTGGGGCAAAATTCCTCTTCATCTGTGAATCTAGAATACAAGTTATCTGCTTCCAAAGTGCAACAGTGGAATAGGCACAAGGTAGACATTTCCATTACAAATGGAGAAACTGGTGGGAAAGAAGGGTTAAGAGGCACCAGCAAATAAAAAACCCAGCAGAACAATTTATATTAGCTCTCAAGTCTTGAAAATAATACTCTGCTTTCTGAGACCATGTAGGCATGGCCCTGTCCTCCAGTCTCAGTGTTGGCTATGCTCTGTGGACTCTGGGCAGAGGTCCATTGGCCCTCGCTTCAGCTTGCCTTCCAGGCCCACTGGGATTGCAACTCTGCTCCCTCAGCTTTGGCCAACCCCATTTTCCTAGTCCATCTGAGTGGTGATCTCACCCCCTTGGCCCTAGCAGGTCCCATTCTTCTGCCTCTTGGACATTGCACTGTATCAGACAATGTTTTGCTGCTATTCATAAGATTTTCAGTGGCCAATTTTTCAGATATGGACCTGGCCCTGTCCTTCTTCCTAGTCTAGAAGCTCTGCTGAAACCTGTCCACCATGGGTGACCCTTCTGATATTTGAAATACCGGTGGCAAGCTTCCACTATCACAGCAACACACAAGCCACCACAGTATGATAAACAGACAGATGACTGGTAGATTTTTATTATTAGTCACCTTAAAATTCTTCTAGCCTCTACTCATTACCCAATTCCAAACTACATTTTAGGTTAGAGCAGCACCTCACTCTTCCGGAACCAAATTCTGTCTTAGTTATCTAGTGCTAATACAACAGAAATACTATGAATGGATGGCTTTCACAAACAGAAATCTATTCTCTGACAGTTTAGGAGGCTAGAAATCTGAATTCAGGGCTCCAGCTTTAGGGGAAAACTTTCTCTCTCTGTTGGCACTGAGGACATATCCTTGTCTCCTTTGAATATCTGTAGCATTGGTGTCTTTTGGAGATCTCCATGTGTCTTGACGTCAGTCTTTCCCTGGGTCAAAGAAGTTCCCACATCAGGTCTCTTTGGTCCAAAGGATGTGTTGTGCTCTTAGCTCTCCTTTTTTGATGGTAGTAGGTCTTCCTTTCTCTGATAGCTTCTCTCTTCTTTCTTCTTAACTCTTTTGTCTCTTGTAAGATAAAAGTTGATGCAGGCCACGTCCCAGAAAAAGTCCCCTTACATCATTACTTAGTTGGGCCCCTCACATAGGACCAGAGATATGACCTGATTAAAGGTGGTGTTGCATCTCACCCTGACCTCCTTACTTCAGATCAGGGCTAATCATATCAGATCACATTATGAAGAATGATTACATCATTATACAACTGCCACATTAAATCATTACATAACTGAGAATTGTGGCCCAGCTAAATTGACACATATTTTTAGGGGACACAATTCAGTCCATAACATCTACTGAATCAGAAATCTCAGCATGAGGTCAGCACTCTGTATCTTAACAAGCCCACAAGATGATTTTGACGAGCCCTAAAATCTGAGAATCACTAGTCTAATCCTAGACCATTCACTTGTACCTGTAATTTCAACAACCAAATAATAAGTCTAAGTCACAAACATAGCTCTAGGTAGAACTGTTTTAGAAAAAAACAAATGGACATAACTTAGATCTGTTAGTATCTGTGTTGAGTAAGTGTAATTTGATTAAAATGTTTAATGAGTTAAAAAAAAAAAACTAGAAGACAACTTAATATTATATACCTCTATGCTTGGACATTGCCTATATTTCTCCTTTCCACCTACTCTAGTACTCATTCAACAAAAACTGATTGGTAACTGTGGTGGCTATGTTTTTGTGTCAAGTTGGCTGGGCTTAGTTGAGTGGCTGGGCAGCTGGTGGTAGTTATTCCCCATGATGAGACCGGCAATCAACTCCATGGTGGTATCTACCTCAAGCAGCTGAGTAGCTGCTTTGGGTATGTGGTCTTCTCCCCATATATAAGAAACAGCTTTGGGAATGGTCTCTAGCTTATGGCATGTTTGGACCCTGCATGTAGCCATGTCATTGTTCAGCAGCCTGCCATGCTCTGCCGACCTGGGATCTTACAATGGACTTAAATTAATGGCCTGCCATGTGGTTTCGTAACATTGGGACTGTGCCTTTTTACTTGTCAACCTTGGGTTTGTCAGCCTCAGCAGCCAGCAGCTGTCTGAGTGAAGAAATGCCTCTAGTTCCAGTGGGCCGGGAACAGGAGGCAGAGCTGGACCCCAAGGTTGAGGGGCTTTCGCCTAGCACCTAGAGCCTGGCACTCTGAATTTGGACTTAAAGCCTCCAAATTGTAAGAATAAACTCCTGCTTGTTTAAACTATCCCATTTGTGCTAGATTTCTGTCAGAGTGGTACTAGGTAACCAGAACAGTAATCTGGAATATGCTACACACTCTTTTAGTCAGTAGGCATATAACAGTGGAAGAACAAAGGAAAAATATTTTCATGGACCTTGAATTCTGGTTGTGTATGTGATGAGCAAGGAGAGGTATAGTCAATAAATGGTGAATAGATTACCATTTAGTAATTAGAAGGCTCTCTTGTGGCATAGTGGGTAAGGCATTGGACTGCTAACCAGAAGACTGGCAGTTCAAACCCACCAGTTGCCTTATGGGAGGATGATGAGGCAATCTATTTCCATAAAGATTTATAGCCTTGGAAACCCAGTGGGGGTCACTATGAGTCAGAATTGACTCGATGGCAGTGGGTTTGGGTTGGTTTAGTGTATTAGAAGGTGGTAAGTGGTACAGAGAAAAATGAAGAAGAAAGGTGGATAAGGAGTGCTGGGAATGGTGGTAGGGTAGGTTCAAATTTTAAATAAGGTAGTCAAGGAAGGCTTCACTGAGAAGGTGACATTGGAACTAAGTTTTGAAGGAGGTGAAGGAGTGAACCGTGCAAGTTAGGGAATGGATATCCCAGGTGGAAGACCAGCAAGTTTAAACAGGTGCCCTAAATTGGGAGTGTGCTCTGGTGTTTAACATCTGTTCTGAACCTATGAACAGAGAAAATACTATGTGAGTAGACAAAAACCCACTACCATCAAATTGATTCTAACTCATATTTTAATTGTAATTATCTGCAAATGAACAGAAAAATCCCAGCTAATTTTGAAAATAGAATCATTTACATTTCTGTTTAAAGTCATGGTAGTAGTTATTATAAGGTTTATTTTATTTATAATATACATTTACATATTTATCTATAGTTACATCTATATTCCTAGTTATACAATATACATTTATAAATTTTATTATGATACACAAATATAAAGAAACCAACAACCAAACTCAATGCCTTCAAGTTGAGTCTGACTCATAGCAACCCTTCCTTGGGTTTCTGAGGTGGTATCTCTACAGAAGTAGATTGCCTAATCTTCCTTCTGAGGAGTGGCTGGTGGGTTTGAACCTCCAGCCTTTTGGTCAGCAGTCAAATGCCTTAGGCAGTATGCCACCAGAGCCAAGGAGAAAAGGAATCCTGAGTGGAAGATGGGATTTATTTCTTTTACTTATAAACCCTTAAGGATCTCTGTTGGTGTAGTGGTTAAGGCATTTGACTGCTAACCAAAAGGTTGATAGTTCAAACCCACCAGCTGCTCTGTAGAAGAAAGATGAGGCAGTCTGCTTCTGTAAAGATTTACAGCCTTGGAAACCCAATGGAGGTCGCTATGAGTTGGAATCAACTCAACGCAGTGTGGTAGTTAAGTTTGTGCGTCAATTTGGCTAGGCCTGGTTGAGTGGCTGGGCAGCTGGATGTAGTTATTCCCCATGGTAAGACTGGTAATTAACTCCATGGAGGAATATATTGGAGCAGCTGAATAGCTGCTTTAGGGATGTGGTCTGCTTCCTGTATGTAAGAAACTGCTTTGGGAATGGTCTCTAGCTTATGACATGCTGGAACCCTGCATGTAGCTGTGTTGTTCAGCAGCCTGCCATGCTCTGCTGACCTTGGGACTTTCAATGGACTTGAATTAATGGCCTGTCATGTGGTTTGGTTACATTTGGGACTATGCCTTTTTACTTGTCAACCTTGAGCTTGTCAGCCTCAGCAGCCAGCAGCTGTCTGAGTGAAGAAAAGCCTCTAGCTCCAGTGGGCCGGGAGCAGGAGGAAGAGCTGAAGCCCAAGGTCAAGGGGCTTTCATCCAGCCCCTAGAGCCTGGCACTTTGAACTCAGACTTAAAGCCTCAAACAGTAAGAGAATAAACTCCTGTTTGTTCAAGCCATCCCATTTGTGGTATATTCCTGTCAGAGCAGCACTAGGTAACCAGAACAGGCACTGAGATTGGTTTTGAGATAAACCCTTGGTTTTAGAAAATGTAGTGTTGCTTTCTGAAGTTATAGTCAGTGATGCAATATCTGAATCCAATAGGCAGAGTGGCTTTCTTTGTGTGCAGCTTCAACTTGCTCTAGTCTAACTTCAGGTTTGAACAATTTCATGTCACAAACAGCCCCTTAGAAAAAAAAGTAATGGTGTGTCTTAATGGCAAGTTTTTCATTTTGGTTATGTAAGAAAATTAGTGATGATCTCAGGGTGGATAATTTCACCCTAGATAATAAATCAGGCAGTTCCTTACAGGAAGGCAAATAGCAGTTTGGGCTGGAGAGCTGGCTGGTAATAACTCCAGGAGAGCTTCAAGTGATTATGAAAGGAGCCTGCTGATGTGCAGCTTTTGACTTTTCAGTGTCAGCACTAAATGTCTTGATTCAGGTTAAACAAAAACCACCTCTGCTTGGAAGTAGGAGTACTCAGCATGCTCTTTCATAACTGGCTTGCCAGAAATGATGATTTATTTATTCAATGTATTAAGTATAAGGGCTACTTTTCTAATCAACGTTGTGAAATATTGGGGAGGTAGTCTCTGTTCACCCTAGTGGATAGGGTTATTCTGTCCACACAATTCCAGACATCCTCTCATGCTGTGATACTCTTTGTCAACAAATTTGCAGGAAACCTATAATGTTTAATTACTGTGGGGATCTACAACTTCTGAATCCTGGGTGTTGGTTCAATACAATAAATGATGAATAATTGAATACTAATAGTGCACTCTGCCCTTGGCCATGGAAGAGTCACCTTTTGAGGGATCTTTAAGAAAACTTGTGTGGGGAGGCTTTAGAGTAGGTTGGGCTAAAAAATTACGGAAGAATTAGATCAGCAGTTCTCAGCCTTTTCAGGTACAAAAACCCTTTTTAAAATCCAAACATTTAGGGAACCTTCTGCTGATGGTTATTCTTTTAGTATACATTGAGTAAATATATAACAGATATGAACATTTTAAAAACATAATTTTACTCATCACAACAGCATTAGAAATAATTTGAAACAATTAATAGCTCATGTATGTGTGAAACATACAGTTTATTTAACTGCCTCACAGATGAATTCATAATTTCCACCAACCTATACTTCCTCTACATTGAGTCCAGAGCCCAGAAGCCCAGAGGCTGGGAATTTAGAATTAGATGGCTTTTCAGGGTGAACTCTTCCTCACCCAATGGCCCTTCACCTCCACCTGCAAAAACACACAGTTTAGGAAATAACTCTGACATCCAATTGAAATCCTACACTGGCCTTCTGGAGGTAGGGGAGAAGGTAGTAAAAAACAATTCTTCAAAACAACGACTGGATTCTGCCCATTTGTGGCAACAGGGAGAAAGCAGGGACCAACCAGGCCTGGTTCAAGGTTTCCAGCCCTGGGTCATGGGTAGACAGTGCATCACCAGAGGGTCACCAGACTTTGCTCAGGATGACTTCCTGCTGTTTTCTTTTCACTGAGGGGATTTATTTAAGTCTTAAAATAACTCTCTTTCAGTGCCATTATTTAGAATCTTTCCTGTGAGGATCTTCTCCTCCCTCCATCATCCATACTAGAAGGGTGCCTCCTTTGAAGAACAAAAGACTCAAGGGGGATTTTATTCTGAAAAGACAACCTAATTGGAATAGAGGCTCCACTGACCTTGTAACTCATGTTGTTAGTAAGGTTTTATTTACTTGTTTTTTAAATCTAATAATTTCCCAACTTGAATTTGAAAACAAGAAATTCACTCTTCATAAAATGTTAGTGAAATGGGTTTGGAGTGGCTCCAGTTGCTTCTCTCACTTCTGTGATGGGTGTGTGTGTTTTATATATCCTCTCAGGAGCAGGACTTAACACAGACCTTTTAAAGTTAATTAAAAAGCCTTCCATGGGCTGCCAGATCTGGGCAGCAGTGTTCCTCTGTAACCTTTTGTACCAGATTAAAAACCTCTGACAATCAAGGATGCTGCCAAATTTCAAATGAAGTGTTCAGAGTAAATTCAGTAAACTGTATAATTCAGTCAATTTCAGAATGACTCCTGTTTCTGGTTTGGCCAGACCAGGGGATTGATGGAGGTGGTAAATCCTGCTCTTTTTAATAACTGTTCCACATACACACCAACAATGTTTCAAACCATAAGAGAGTGTTGCCTCACATCTCCTGGGTGTGTCTTTGAAAAAAAAAAAAGTTTCCTGTTTTAGGTAGGTTGGGAAACTCTGCATACCAAATTCTCTACTTGGTGATTCACAGTGCATGTTAGCATATCAAACCTGAGCATTTCTGCAGAATACTGGTTCATTTTGTTTAACACAGTGTTTTCAAGATATGTTTGACCATACTATGTATTTTTTCCCTAATAACCTTTGTAGCTTCCCAAAGATATTGCAACATCTCACAAAAGGGCTGGTTTGAAGGCTCTGTGAAAATGAGCCCTCTGACACATAACTCTTGTAAAAGTCATGGATTCCTGTGATAAGCACAAAAAATACACTCTCAGCGGAGTGTAACAGGAGATAATGGGCTGAGGACGGGTGTTTGGGGAGCAGATTTTCAGAGTTCCTCCAGTTTTTTGTAGACCTGTTTCGGTTGGTGATAATGGAATTCTGTCAGTTCTGAGACAAGGTTCTACCAGATCACAGGACCAAGCTCCTCATGTACTCAGATATATCACCTTAAAATACAACCTTATATGGTTGCAAAAATTGTCTTTAGCAAGCTACCATGATCTTTCACCCTGCTAAATTTCTTACCAGAGCCATCTTGCTCCTTTGCCCACTGTGTATATAGTAATAAACAGACATTACATGCGTGCAATGGCATTGCAACTGCATAAGGAAGACCCGTCTTTGGGCACACAGGCTTATTCTTTTTTCTTTTACATTTTGTTGTGATTTGGGTGAAAGTGGTTTTTCATTCAACAGTTCATATACATTTTGTTTTGTGACATTGATTGCAATCCTCACAATGTAACAACACTCTTCCCACTTCCTCTTCGTGATAACCATTTCCCTTTGTCCTTCTTTCCTATCCATTCCTATCTTCTGAGATTTATCCTTCAGCAAATGCTGTCCTTTTGATCTCTTATGGTTGATTGTTCTAAGGAGTGTGTACCTCTCTAGTGTTATTGTTCACGTTGTAGGCCTGTCTATTGCTTGGCTGAAAGTTGAGCCCTGAACTCACATTCAGTGCCAGGCTTGAAGGGTAACTAAAAGCTATTGTCTCTGGGGTTCCACCAGTGTCTATCAGACCAGTAAGCATGGTATTATTATTATTATTATTATTTTGAGTTTTGTTCCTCATATGTCTCCCACTCTATCCAGGATCTCCTAATGTGATGCCTTTCAGAGTGGTTGGCAGTGGTTCCTGGGCATAATCTAATTCTTCTGGTCTCAGGGTCATGGAAGCTGAGGTTCACGTGGTCTGACTAGTCCCTTGGACTCCCTTGGAGTCCCTTGGTCTCTCCTCATCCAGAGCAATGAAGAGTGAAGAAAACCAAAGATGTATGGAAGTATCCTGGCCTGTCATGTGGTTGTATGTTGTATCCATACATCTTTGGTTTTCTTCACTCTTCATTGCTCTGGATGAGGAGAGACCAATAATAGTTGTGCACGAGATGGCCGCTTTCAAGCTTTTAAGATCCCAGTCACTACTCACCAAAGTAATATATATAGCATCGTATTTGTGGACTATGTTATGCCAATGAAGCTTGATTTCCCCTGTAACTAGGATCCTGAGCCCTCAGGCCCAGTAACTCATCTTGTCATAATTTTTGGTTATGGCTAAGAAGTTTTCATAACTTTGCCCCCTGTTTGTACTACTATATGTATATGAATATTTTCATAGCACATGCAAATCAGTATTTAGAAATATTTATTGTCTACCAAACCTTTATGCAGTCATGAGTATTGTCCTGTTGGCCTGCTCATACCTGACCATCTTGCCTGTCTATGTTTCCACTCATAGATTAATGTTTGTTATTACTGGTAATGCAGTATTATGCCTGTAATTGTGTTTACCTTTATTATCTGTGACTCTTGTACATCTCTCCATGTCTTCCTTTTCCTTAGTGGTATTGTGCTGGTCACCACTTTTTGTATCTTGCCTTTCCTTTCCCCAAAATTAATACATGTCTCTTACCTAGTTAGTAATTTTCCCTGTCCTCCCCTCCCATTCCTAGTAACCATCAAAGACTGTTTCTTTCAATGTGTAAACTTTTCCTTGACTTTTTATGATAGTGGACACATACAATATTTGTCCTTTTGTAATTGATTTATTTCTCTTAGCATAATGTCCTCTAAGTTCATCCATGTTATGGGATGTTTCATGCATTGTTCATTATTCTTTAATGTTGCATAGTATTTCATTGTGTGTATATACCATACTTTATTTATCCATTCATCTGTTGATGGGCACTTACGTTATTTCTATCTCTTTGCTATTATAAATAGTGTTGCAATGACCATTGATGTGCATATGTCTATTCATGTCCTGGCTCTCACTTCTTTATGATATAGACCTGGAAGTTGGAGTGCTGGATCAAATGGCATTTTTATTTCTAACTTTTTAAGGAAGTGCCATATTGTTTTCCACAGTGATTGCATCATTTTATAGTACCATCATCAGTGTATTTGTTGTTTTCTGTCTTGTTGGATTTTACTATATTGCTGGGATATGATATCTCATTGTTTTGATTTGCATTTCTTCAGTGACTAACAATAGTGAGCATTTCTTCATGTGTTTGTTGGCTGCCTGAATATCTTCTTTGGTGAAATGTCTATGTCCTCTGTCCATTTTTTAATTTGGTTGTCTTTTTTGATGTTGAGGGGTTGAAGTTTTCTATAAATTTTAAAGTTAACTCCTGTGTTGTATATGTTGGTGCCAAATCTTTTTCCCAATCTGTAGAAATTCTTTTCTGTTTCCCCCCCCCTTTTGGAGAAGTCTTTTGATGTGCATAAAAAAGTCAGTCATCTAGTTTATGTTCTGCTGTTTATACATTTTGGATTATGTTTGATAGTCTGTTTATGGCATACATTAGGGTCCCTAAGTTTGCCCTTATTTTTTCTTTGATGATCTTTGTAGTTTTAGGTTTTACATTTAGGCCTTTGATCCCATGTAGAGTTAGGTTTTGTATATGATGTGAGGTATGAATCTTGTTTCATTTTTCTGCATATAGATATCCAGTTTTGCCAGCATCATTTGTTAAAGAGACTGTCTTTTCTTCATTTAATGGTTTCTGGCCCTTTGGCAAAGATCAGCTGTCCATAGATGGATGGATCTATTTCTGGGTTCTCAATTCTGTTCCATTGGTCTATGTGTCTGTTATCATACCAAAACCAGGCTTTTTTTGACTACTGTGGCTGTATAGTAGGTTTTGAGATTGGGGAGCATGTGACCTCCTAATTTGTTCTTCTTCTTCAGTAGTGCTTTGCTTATTTGAGCTCTCTTTCCTTTACATATAAAATTAGTGATTGGATTTTCTATGTCCTTAAAGAATGTTGATGGAATCTAGATTGGGATTGCAGTGCATCTATAGTTTGCTTTAGGTAGTATTGACATTATTTTCATAATGCTCAGTATTCCTATCCATGAGCATGGTATATTTTTTAATTTATGTAGGTTTCTTGTAGTTTTCTTTGTATAGGTCTTTTGTGTCCCTGGTAAGATTTATTCCTAAGTATTTCATCATCTTTTTGGTAACTATAGTAAATGGTAATGTTTTCCTTATTTCTTTTTCAGAGATCTCTGTTGATGTAGAATGATCTAAATGATTTCTGTATGTTCATCTTATACCCTGCCACTTTGCTAAAACTTTCAAGTAGTTTTAGTAGTTTTTTTTTTTTTTTTTTCTATCCATAGGATAATATCATTTGCAAATAGGGATAGTTTTACTTCTTCCTTGCCAATTTGGATGCTCTTTGTTTCCCTTTCTTACCTTATTGCTCTGTCTAGGACTTAAATGCAGTGTTGAATAGGTGGGTGATAGAGGTCTTCCTTGTCTAGTTCCTGTTTGCAGGGGGAATGCTTTCAGTCTCTCTCCATTGAGAACTTTGTTGGCCATTGGTTTTGTGTATATGCTTTTAATTATGTTGAGGAATTTCCCTTGTATTCCTATTTTGCTGAGAGTTTTTACCATGAATGGGCATTGGATTTTGTCAAATGCCTTTTCTGCATCAATTGATATACTCATGTGGTTATTTCCCTTTGCTTTATTTATGTAGTAGATTATGTTGATTGTTTTTCTAGTATTGAACCATCCTTACTTATCTGCTATGAATCCCTCTTGTTCAGGGTTGTATTATTATTATTATTATTTGATATAGTGTTGAATTCTACTGGCCAGGATTTTGTTGACGATTTTATGTCTATGTTCTTGAAGGATATTGTTTGTAATTTTCTTTTTTAGGGTGTCAAGATTATGCTTACTTCATAAAATGAATTAGGGAGTATTCCTTAACTTTCTATGTTCTGGAATAGTTTTAGTATGACTGGTGTCTTTTCTTTTCTGAATGTTTGATAGAATTATCCAGTGAAGCCCTCTGGCCGAGTACTTTTTTTGTTGGGAGTATTTTTAATGACTGATTAAATTTCTTCTTTGTTATGTGCCTGTTCAAATTTCCTACCTCAGTCTGTGTTAATTTAGGTAGGTTGTGTATTTCTAGATATTTGTCTATTTCTTCTATGTTTTCAAATTTATTGGAGTACAGTTCTTCATGGTATTTTATTATTATCCTTTTTATTTTTGTTGGTTCTATTGTGATATCAGCCATTTCATTTGTTATTTGTATTATTTGCATCCTTTCTTTCTTTTCATTAGTTAAATTTGTCAGTGGTTTGGTTTTCCAGTCTTATTGATTCTTTGCACTATTTTGTTTTTCATTTCCTTTTCTGCTCTAATCTTTATTATCTGGTGGCATAGCGCTTAAGGCATTTGACCATTAACCAGAAGGCTAGCAGTTCAAACTCATCAGCCACTCCTTGGAAGGAAGGTTGGGAAATCTACTTCCATAGAGATACTGCCTCAGAAACCCAAGGAGGTGTCGCTATGAGTCAGGACCGACTTGATGGCAGTGAGTTTTTTTTTTTTT